>NC_046166.1:77305848-77905848 GCF_011064425.1 Rattus rattus | reverse complement strand
ACATTTCAAATGTTATTCTGTTTCTCAGTTTCCCGGCCATAAGACCCCTATCTTATCCCCTTCACCTTCTTCTATAAGGGCTTTTCCCCTCGGCAACACCCCCCTTTCCCCGCCTCCTCCTGACGTTCCCCTACACTGGAGGGGGATCCAGCCTTGGCAGGTCCAAGAGCTTCTCCTCCCATTGGTGCCCATCAAGGCCATCCTCCGCTAAATATTCAGCTGGAGCCATGAGTCTGGCCATGTGTAGCCTTTGGGTAGTGGTATAGACCCTGGGAGCTATGGTTGGTTGGTATTGTTGTTCATATGGAGTTGCAAGCACCTTCGGCTACTTCAATCGTTTTTTTCTAAATCCTCCAATGAGGACTCTGTTCTCAGTTCAGTGGTTTTCTCCTAACATTCACCTCTGTATTTGACATGCTCTGGCTGAGCTTCCAAGGCTATATCAGGCTCCTGCCAGCATGCACATCTTGGTATCAGCAATATTGTCTGGGTTTGGTGGCTGTATATATATGGGCTGTATCCCCAGGCTCTGAAGGTCATTCCTTCAGACTTTGCTCCAAACATTGTCTCCATATCCTCTCTTATGAATATTTTTGTTCCTCCTTTTAAGAAGGACTGGGGCATCTGAACTTGGGTTGTCCTTCTTGAGCTTCATGTGGTCTGTGGATTGTATCTTGGGTAATTTGAGCTTTTTGGCTAATATCCACTTATCAATGAGTCCACATCATTTTTTTTTTTTGTGATTTACCTCACTCAGGATGATGTTTTCTAGTTCAATTAATTTGCCTATGAAGTCATTGTTTTTGATAATTGACTAGTACACCATTGTGTAGAGGTACCACATTTTCTGTATCCATTCCTCTGTTGCAAGGCATCTGAGTTCTTTCCGGTTTCTGGGTTCCAGCATCCAGAGGGCACTAGGCAGATTCCTCTTGGGTCATGAATAGAAGAAGTGAGTAGAAGTGGAGGTCTCCCTGAGCGCTCAGGACTGTCGGCACTTCTGAGAGTCCAGCTCTCTTCCCCACAGGATTTGGGTACAGAGAGTCAATTTATACATGACAGTCAGATTTTCATTTCCCTAAAATTTATTGTCTGAAAATGCATGATGCCAGTGGCTCTGATCAAAGAGAATTCTCAAATATTTTTCTAAGGTAATTATTTATTTCTACTATAAGACTAATGAATAAAAATAAATCATGAAAATTTCCAAATATTTATTTACTTCATTAATCTGGCTTCTCGTCCCTTTAACTTATATATTTAATTTAAAATAATAGCCATGTGGACTCAGTGTTAGCCAAATACTTGCTTTTACTATTTTATTATGTCAACATGAAAAGCCCTGGACCCTTCTGGCTTTGCTTGTTCATATACTAATTTTCTTCAGACATTAGAAGTGAAAATGTTTGAATAAAGGTGGTTGCTTCAATTACATGTATCTCCCTGGGTAACATGCAGGCTCCACATTAGCACACTGGAGACTTCTTCAGTCATCTATGTACCTTAATGCACCGCAGGTACATAGTATGGCAGGGTGCCAGCATGTGCCAGTAAAACTCTTGTGATGGAGATTGACAAGGAAAACATACAAGAGTTTTTTAAGGCAGTAAAGTACAAGCTCTACACATCAGTTCTGTGTAGAATTGATTTTTGAAGAGTTGACTGCAAGGTCTATGAGTAGTCACTGGGAGAAATAGACCTTTGCCTTAGATAAAAGCCTGCCATAAATTCTGTACCACTCTATTATCACAGAAAATAGAATGATAGATTTGATGATCTGTTACCTGTTTCTGAAAAAGTACTTTTTAAATTGTTAAAGTTTGATTAATCCTTATTTAATTTTATTTCCAGTCATATTTTTGTATTTTCAGGCATTTCATAAGATATCTCAGAAACATGTCTATATTTTATTTTGTGTATGTATATGTATGCTTGTGTGCATATATTCAGTAGTGCTTACATATATATGTACATGCATGTTGAGCCTAGAGATTGTTAAATTTGTCTTTTGCAGTTTTTCTGTCTTAATTTTTGAGAAAGAGTTCTCCCCACCACCTTGAGTCTAGATCTCATTGGATTGCTTAAACAGGCTAACCATTCTCAGTTTTTTACCAAAGTTTTGAACTCAGGCCCTTGTTCATAAGAAGCACATTACTAATCAAGCCAAATCTTCAAAGATTTAATGTGTGTGTGTGTGTGTGTGTGTGTGTGTGTGTGTATGTGTGTGTGTTAATAATGAATTTTGTCATGTATAATTTTGAAAAACATACATGATTATCCACACAATTCCTGCTACAATGTTCTGTTATAGGCTGAGATGATAATACAATCCTGCAAATCTACCACTCAAGATGCTGAAGTAGAAGGATCTTAAGTCCAAGATCAACATGGCTTGTACCGTAAGAATGAAAAGTCTGTGGCTTACTAACCTATGCATATGTAAATAATAGATGAATATACCATTATTTCAGTCAACTAATAAAATGAGTAAGTAACACATCATGTTCAGGATGAAATCTCATGATATAAATTGAATATCAAATAAAAATTGAGTAATCATGACAGAGAGTGGCTTGTTATGTGCTGAAAATGCAACACTTCCTTTCAAAATAAATAATCTGGAAAACTGAGTGTGAGGTTTATATTCTAATAGTCAACACTCTTGAAAACTCAAGATTTTCCTAAGACATAAAATATATAGAATGAATTTGTCCTAATAAGTAAAAACTGGCAGCTTTATTGCAAGCAAGATTTTAAAATAATGAATAATAAAAAGTGATTCTTTCTTGCAGTAAAACTATCTCGAGAGGGCATAATTTTAATGTTCTGATTCTGATGAGAAAAATTATGGGATAATTTTATAAAATTAGCCTTTTGAAGATTACAAGAAGAAAAAATGATACTTGAAACTAAATTTTAAGTTTTTAAAGTCTCATGTTATTGATGCTCTGTGTGATACAGCTTGTCTGTAACACCAGTACTTAAAAGGTGGTAAAAGCGAGATCAGGAATCACATAAAGATTGGTTTGCACTACCTGTGACACTGTATCAAAAAAGCAATAAAACTCTCATTCTTAATTATAGATCGTTTTTCTACACATTAAATTAAAATATAAATTCTTCATGAAGAAGAAAACTATGGGTATAAATACACTACTCTCTCTTCATCAGCTTCAATTATTTGTGTCCCATTATTACAACATTTACAAACAAAAAATCATATCTAATCTCTAAATAAACAAATAACTATAAATCCAAAACATAGTTTATAAATTATATATAAGTTCTATGATAAAATAACAGCCAACTAACAAAATTAATGTAATTATACATGTGCTGGCTTGGCTTTGCCAAACTAAATTGTTAATCCCCAAATAAACACACTGAATTTATACTAATGAGCCAATTGTCATCCAACTCTTTCATAGTTCTGTTTCATTTTTCATTTAAACAACTCTGAATTTTTCATCACATTTGCTATGACACCATTTGGCTCTGACTTTTGGCATGAAGCATCAATCTCCATAATTAGGTCTCCTTTGCAGCTGAACTCAGAATGAATGACAGTCCATATAATATGACTTCACCTTGAGATTATAAATACATATATATATATATATATATATATATATATATACACACACACACACACACACACAACTCACGTTGGATAGCGTTAATCTTTATTTTGATTGGTTTAATAGTCATACACTTGATTTAAGGAAATGATAAACAGTGAAAACATAAATATAATTTTAATATTTTTGAGGAAACTGAAATCAAGGAATATAAATCTATATGCCTCAGAATGATGATTATTTTCTAATGGGTCCTATTACTCCAATGAATTCACAACCTAATAAACTCATCCATAAAAGTGTCAGTTGCTTACCTTTAATTAGATTAGGCTATTGAAAGTTCAAAAAGGATGAGAAACACTGAACCTGCAAACAAGCAGAACTCAAGTGACAAAGGAAGGGCTGGGAGCACATCTCACTCTTTTAATGCATCAATAGGGACTACTAAAGTATTTGGAAAGTGCTTCTAAAAGCATTATAAAGAAACTGCTGCAGTCATGTATTTATATCATGAAGAAAAACCTAGACATATTGTCTAAGGTAGGGTTTTACCGCTGTGAACAGATACCATGTGGAACTCTTATAAGGACGACATTGAGTTAGGACTGCCTTAGAGTTTCAGAGGTTCAGTCCATTATCATCAAGGCAGGAGCAAGGCTTTGTCTAAACAGACATAGTATAGGAGGAGTTGAGAGTTCTACATCTTGTTCAGAAGGCAAACAGGAGAAGACTGACTTCCTGGTAGCTAAGACTAGCATCTTAAAGCCCATGCCCACAGTGACACAACTATAACAATAAGGCCACTACTAATAGTGCCACTCCCTGAGCCAACCATCACAGATATTGAAGCTAGGTCACAGGCCAACCTAATTTCAGAGACTAGTGAGTAAAATTTAAAGTAGCAAGTTGGGTGAAACCAACATTTCCTGGTAACTAAGTTGAAATTGTAATGTTGACATTGATATTTAGGTTTAATACTTCCAGGATTACCAGAAGTATTGTTGGCTACAGAATTATATTTCTACAACTACCTTAAAGTACCAAGAAATCTAAAGCTTAAAAATTAAAGAATATCACCTTTGCATTTCTGCTTATAAACTGTCCACACCTTGATTCAACTTTCTATTCAAGAATCCAATGAGCAGAGCACTGTGGTTCTCATCTGAACCAAGCTTTTTTTCTACCTAGCATGCTTTTGAACAGAGAACACTTTCTAGTATTTGTAGGGTGAGGAGTTTTATTTTTTCCTAGATTTCTGCTGGGGAACACATTCTATCTGTATCACAGTTCTTGGTTGGTTGGCCCTTGATGTTGTTCTCAGTGGCTACTCTGCTGTCCTCAGACAACAACAATGCAATTGCCCACACACTCCTCTCTTGTCTGTCAGATAAATAACTAACCTAGAATAAAAATCTCATTACATTGTACCAAGCCTACCTAGATTATCTCATGTTTAATTAATGTTTTAATTAACATTTCATTAATTCTATGAGAATTTTGTACATTGTATTTTGATCAGATTGATACTCAGATCCATGTAAGATCCTGCTCCAATTTCCCATACCCTAATTCTTGTCTTCTTTTTTCTTTTAAGTTAATAACTCATCAAGTCAAATTTGTGCTGTCTTTACATTTCTATGTCTGAGGCCATCTACTAGAGCATGATGGACCTATTATGAGTTCCTCCGTTAATGAGGACTGTCTTCTAATCTTCTAGAATGTATCACTTTTTCATAACTTCTCAGTTGAGAGTGTGGGCTCATGAATTTATTTCCACTTCAGAGGTCAATCAAGTATTACTGGAGCAAAAACTGTCTACTAGACTCGCCAAAAGATACTGATGAACTCATAACAGCTATCGTTTCATGACTATGTCAAGATTCATGCTCCACTTGAGTCTGTAGGAGAAGGGATATATTTCTCAGGAGCTGTATCTACCATTCAGCCCAATAGATATATTAACAAAGAAATATGAAGTACAGATTCAAAAGCTGACATTCCCAAACAATCATACTTCAAAGAACATATCAAATAAGTAAAAGATACTACAAAGATAACATGAATGAATAAAGGTAACACAGAGCTTTGAAAATAAAACTGTAGTAGATCAATGAAAAAAAAGGAAGCAGAAACATGGGGAGTTTAATGCCTTAAAATTAACCAGTTACCATCAGAACTGCCACAAACGAAACATTGTCAAACATGCAAAATCCTCAACCCATTGAAAAGAACTGGGAAGCCAGGTTTAATGCATCTCTCAATTTTTAAATGTTGGCAATTGCCAAGGGCCAAGCAGGAGAATGGCAAATGCCTTTAGATATCATGGAATTTGGCTCACCAATTAACTCAGCCCCAGTGGCTTGGCATAGGATAGGCATAGCCCTGAGAACTTCATGTCCTCAGGACTTCATGCTGTTATAGAGTTTTGTTCTGCCTGTTGCCTTCACATCCCTCTTAATCTAAGAACTGTATGAAATTCTAAGGGGGCTTCTTGCCCATCACTGAGCAGTGATTCACAATAATAATGCTTGATGTCTTTCAGGCATTGTTACTGGGGCAGATTAATGATTTAATCACCAACCTAGGAAGGAGCTTAGGAATATAGATGGCCAGTACTGACCACTACTGTTAAAAAGAATTTAGTAATACAATATTGTTAGTGAAGATAAGTTAAGATGTTTTCGTTAGTGGCTCTGATGTAGAAAAACTTAGGGAACAATTTGAAATTCAGAAGGGCATACTCCTAAAAATTGAGCTAGGGAAGTTTTAAGATCAGGTAACAAAAATGGCAGCACTGGCTGATGTGTCTATCAATGAAGATAGACAGATGAAGATTAATTTTTGGTACACATTTTTGCCCTTAGCTTCACTATATGACTTACTGATGAATAGATGTACATTCTGAGGATTTAAAATAGATTACTGATTTCTTTCACATAAAAGTTTAGACTTGTGATTCTTTTTTAAAACTTGTTTTATTTTATTGGATGTTTTATTTTACATTTCAAATATTATCCCCATTCTACCATCACTTACCCCTTCCTGCCTGCCCACCTTGACATTCCCCTGCAATGGAGAGGTACAGTTTTGGTAGGACCAATGGCTCCTCCTCCCTTTGATGCCCAACAAAGACTTCCTCTGCTACATATGCAGCTGTATCCATGAGTCTGTCCCTGTGTACCCTTTGGATGGTGGTTTAGTCCCTGGGAGTTCTGGTTGGTTGCTTTGCTGATGGGGTTGCAACCCCCTCAGCTCCTTCAATCCTTTCTCTAACTCCTACAATAGGGACCTCATTCTCAGTTCAGTTGTTGGCTGTGAGCATTCGTCTCTGTATTTATCATGCTCTGGCAGAGCCTCTCAGGAGACAACTATATCAGGCTTCTGTCAGCATGGATATTTTGGCATCAGCAAATTGTCTGGTTTGGTGGCTGTGTGTATCTGGGCTGGATCCCCAGGTGGGGTAGGCTCTGAATGGGCCAAACTGCCCAAACTTTTTCTCCATAATTCCTCCTGTTGAATATCTTTGTTCCCACTTCTAAGAAGTACTGAAGTATCCACACTATTGTCTTTCTTCTTCTTGAGCTTCATGTAATCTATAATTGTATCTTTGGTATGCCAAGCTTTGGAGCTAATATCCACTTATCAGTGAGTACATACCATGTGTGGATTTGTGATTGTTACCTCAGTCAAGAAGATTTTTTCTAGTTCCATCCATTTGCTTATGAATTAGATGAAGTCATTGCTTTTAACAGCTGAGTAGTACATCATTGTGTTGGTGTACCATATTTTCTGTATCCATTCTTCTGTTGAAGGACATCTGGGTTATTTCCAGCTTCTGGCTATTATAAATGAGGCTGCTATAAACATAGTAGATCAGGTGTCCTTGTAATATGTTGGAGCATCTTTTGTGTATAAGCCTAGGAGTTGTACAGCTGAGTCCTCTGGTAGTACTATATCCAATTTTTTGAGGATCCTCCATACTGATTTCCAGAGTGGTCGTGCCAGTTTGCAATCCCACCAGCCATGGAGGAGTGTTCCTCTTTTTCCTCATCCTTGCCAGCATCTGTTTTCACCTGATATTTTTATCTTAGCCATTCTGACTGGTATGACATGGAATCTCAGGGTTGTTTTGATTTGCATTTCCCTGATGATGACTAAAGATGTTGAACATGTTTTATGTACTTCTTAGTCACTGAATATTCCTCAGCTGAGAATTCTTTGTTTAGCTCTGTACCCTATTTTTGATAGGGTTATTTGATTCTCTGGTGTCTAACTTCTTGAGCTCTTTGTATATATTGTATATTAGCCCACTTTCTGATGTAGGATTGGTAAAGACCTTTTCCTAATCTGTTGGCTGCTGTTTTGTCCTAATGACAGTGTCCTTTGCCTTACAGAAGCTTTGCAATTTTATGAGTTCCCATATATAGATTCTTGATCTTAGAGCATAAGCCATTAGTGTTCTCTTAAGGAAAATTTCCCCACTGCCCATGTGTTTGAGGCTTTTCTCAATTTTTCTTCTATTAGTTTGAGTGTATCTGGTTTTATGTGGAGGTCTTTTATAAATATCTGAAAGAATTCTCCACATTTAATAACTGCTTTTATGGGAATGTTTAGATGATTTTTCTGATCCTGATTTAACTTTTGTACCTGGTATTTATCCAGAAAATTATCCTTTTCATCCAGATTTTTCCAGTTTTATTGAGTATAGGCTTTTTTAGGATGATCTGTTAATGTTTTTTTTAATTTTCTCAGTTTTTCTTTTTATGTCTCCCTTTTCATTTATGATTTTGTTAATTTGAATACTCTCTCTGTGCCCTCTGTTTACTCTGGCTAAGATTTTAACCATCTTGCTGATTTTAGCAAAGAACCAGCTCCTGGTTTTGTTGATTCTTTGCCTAATTCTTTTTGTTTCTACTTGGTTGATTTCTGCCCTGACATTGATTATTCCCTGCCTTCTACTCTTTTTGGGTGTTTTTGCTTCTTTTTGTTCTAGAACTTTTAAGTGGGCTGTCAAGCTGCTAATGTTTGCTCTCTCCAGTTTCTTTTTGGAGGCTACTCTGAGCTGTGAGTTTTCCTCTTAGTACCACTTTCATTGGGTCCCATAAGTTTGGGTATGTTATGCCTTCATTTTCATTAAATTCTAAAAAGTCTTTAATTTATTTTTTTTTATTTCTTCATTGACCCAGTTTTCATTGAGGAGAGCTTCCATGTGTATGTGGGCTTTCTGGCATTTTTGTTGTTATTGAAGACCAGCCTTAGTCCATGGTGATCTGATAGGATACATGGGATTATTTCAATCTTCTTGTATCTGTTGAGGCCTGTTTTGTGACTGATTATATGTTCAGTTTTGGGGAAGGTACCATGAGGTGCTGAAATGCATTCTAAGGTGCATGAGGTGTTTTTGTTTTAGGATGAAATGCTCTATAGATATCTGTTAAATATTTTTGGTTCATAATGTCTCAGTTTCACTATGTCTCTGTATAGTTTCTGTTTCTTTGATCTGTCCATTGCTGAGAGTGTGAGGTTTTGAAACCTATTATTTTTCGGTGAGGTGCATTGTGTGCTTTGAGCTTAGTGAAGTTTCTTTTATGAATGTAGGTGCCCTTGCATTTGGAGCATAGATATTCAGGACTGAGAGTTCATCTTGGTGTATTTTTCCTTTGATGAATATGAAGTGTCCTTCTTATCTCTTTTTGAGAATTTTGCAGGAAAGTCAATTTTATTCAATATTAGAATGACTACTCCGGCTTGTTTCTTTGGACCATTTGGCTTGGAAAATTGTTTTCCAGCTTTTTATTCTGAGCTAGTGTCTGTCTTTGTCACTGAGATGTGTTTCCTTTATTCAGCAAAATGCTGGTTCTTCTTTCTGTATCTGGTTTGTTAGTCTTTGTCTTTTTATTGGGGAATTGAGTCCACTGATGTTAAGAGATATTAAGGAAAAGTGATTATTGTTTCCTGTTATTTTTTTCGTTAGAGGTGGAATTAATTGTGTTTGTTGCAAGATTATTTTCTTGCTTTTTCTAGGATGTAGTGTCCCTCCTTGTGTTGGAGGTTATCCATCTATCATCATTTGTAGGGCTGGATTTGTAAATAGACACTGTGTACATTTGGATTTTTTATGGAATATCTTGGTTTTTCCATCTATGTTAATTGAGAGTTTTGCTGGATATATTATCCTGGGCTGGCATTTGTGTTCTCTTAGTGTCTGTATGACTTCTGACTAGGATCTTCTGGCTTTCACAGTCTCTGGTGAGAAGTCTGGTGCATTTCTGGTAGGTCTGCCTTTATAACTGACTTGACTTTTTGCCCTTACTGCTTTTAATATTCTTTCTTTGTTTTGTGCATTTGGTGTTTTGACTATTATGTGATGGGGGAATTTATTTTTCTGGTCCAATCTATTTAGAATTCTGTAGGCTTCCTGTATGTTTATGAGCATCTCCTTCTTTAAGTTAGGGAAGGTTTTGTCTATAATTTTGTTGAAGATATTTACTGGCCCTTTAAGTTGAGAGTCTTTGCTCTCGTCTATACCTATTATCCTTATGTTTGATTTTCTCGTTGTATGCTGGATTTTCTGGATTTTGTGTTAGGAACTTTTTGAGGTTTACATTTTCTTTGATAGTTGTGTCAATGTTTTCTATGGTTATTCTGAACCTGAGATTGTCTCTCTTTCTCTTGTATTCTATTAGTGATGCTTGTATCTATGTTGCCTGATCTCTTTCATAGGTCTCCTATTTCCAGTGTTTCTTTCCTTTATGATTTCTTTATTGTTTCTATTTCCATTTTTAGATCCTGGGTAATTTTCTTCAATTCTTTTAACTGTTTGGTTGTGTTTTCCTATAATTCTTTAAGGGAATTTTGTGTTCCCTTTTTAAGGATTTCTACTTGCTTACCTGTGTTGTCCTGTATATCTTTTTTTTTTTTTTTTTGGTTCTTTTTTTCCGGAGCTGGGGACCGAACCCAGGGCCTTGCGCTTCCTAGGCAAGCACTCTACCACTGAGCTAAATCCCCAACCCCGTCCTGTATTTCTTTAAGGGCATTATTTATGTCATCTATTATCATCATGAGATTTGATTCTAAATCCTAATCTTCCTTTTATGGTGTGTTGGGATATCTGGTAGTTGCTTTGGTAGGAGTACTGGGCTCTGATGATGCCAAATAGTCTTGGTTTCTGTTGCTCAAGTTCCTGTGTTTGCCTCTAGCCATCCGGTTTTCTCGTGTGTTAGCGGCTCTTGCTGTCTCTAACAGTGGCCTGACCCTCCTGTAAGCCTGTGTGTCAGCAAGCAATCTTGAAGACTGGCTTTCTACCAGCAGGATCTGGGTACAGAGAGCTGTGTCACAGGGTCAGCTTTTGACACAGGGGAAACCAGAAGGTTCCTGTCACAGACTTCTCTTCAGTTCCTGTGTCCAGAAGTCTCCAGGTAGTTTTCTCTTGGGCCAGGGATGTGAGCAGATGTGGTGATCTCCCCTCTGCTCTCAGGATTGTCCATACTTCTGATAGTCCAGCTCTGTCCCCTGGAGATCTGTTTACAGAGAGCTGTGAGACCCAGTCAGCTCTGGCCACATGTGGAAACCAGAAACTGTGATTCTTTTAAGATCTTTATAATATTACTTTTAAAAATAAATAATAAAATAATTAGTCCTTCTTTTGTAACTGTAAATTACTGCCTGCTTGTAAGAAAAAACAGGTTGACAAAATTATCTTGCTTGTTCACATTGTGTTAATCTATAATGATTTACTTAGTTATGAATGTACATGGGTTCTTGGGAATAATTTGTTTTCTTTACTTGTATTACATAATGTTTTTTTCTAAAGTAATGGAGAACATACTGATTTTTCATAATCATTCACTAGAAGAAATATAGAATATAATAGATTTTAATAGGATATATAAGATATAGAAGATAAAGTTGTTGGAACTTTGTTCCATCCATCCACCAGATATATGTTTATATGTGATTATGTGTATTTGTGTATGTGTACATATTTGTAAATGATGAATACATGATTTATATATGAAGTATATAGGTATAATGCATATATGCATTTATGTATACATGTATTTATGTAGCATGTAGATATTTAGATATGTAGATATGTGTTTGTGTGAAACGCTTGGGGCCTACTTATTGGAGCTTTCCTCCAGCCATTCAGTGTTTGAATGTGTACATGTTTATATGGGTATACGCATGTATGTATGTATGTGTATGTATGTATGAATGTATGTTGTATATGTTTATTTGTATGTGGGAAGTTGTTGGAGCCTACTTTTAACCACTCAGTGTGTGTGTGTGTGTGTGTGTGTGTGTATCATTTGTCAATTTAAAAGTCTATGGCCTATAGCTTAGGCAGAATATAGAAGGTGGGGCATCTGGGAAGAGAGAGTATTCAGGAATAGAGCCAGGCAACAGACTCACCAGGAATATGTGATGAGACAGACAGATGGTACATGAGTACAGGTAGCAAGCCATGTGGCCAAAGGTAAGCTAAAACAAATGGGATATTTTAAGTTATAAATAGTCAGAGACAGCCTAGCTACATAGAAAACACATTTTGGGTCTGAGTCTTATTTCTGGGAGGAAGAACTAGGCCTGACTTCAACAGGCTGCCAGAAGCGCCACCCTCTCTCAGTTGCTATCAGTACCAACTCCTGTCAGGTGCCATTAACACTGACCCTGTTCACCGATGCCATACTTTTCCACCTACCATAGTTTACTCTGTTGTGTCAAAGGTGTTCTTTGACACCTTTCATAGGTAATTATTACTAAAGATTTACAATGCTAAACAAGCAAACAATATGTGAAACAAATAATATATCTCATGGCAAAACCTTGCCTCTTGCATGTCAAATTTTGACCTCTGCTATATAATATAAGGTTGATTGTTATTTTCTTATTAAATCACCCTCATTAGTATATAGTCATACCTCAGGCTGGTTTTGAGAGTTAGAGCCTTTTTCCCATAATTTCAATTATTTACAAATTATACTTTCAAACTTTCCTAAGTTAATATAGCTTTGTATTTATATTTGTAAGTTTTTATAGAGTTTGAAATTATAAATCATGCATTAAAAATAATTGCCAGGTGTTTTTTGTAAATTTAATTTAATTGTTAATATTAGTGTGTTACTCTTGATGGAAGCATAATTGTAGACTTTTCATACAGTTTAATATAGAATTAGGAATAAATGAAAGAAAGAAATAAAATAACAAACTGAACTCATAAGACAATTATTCATGAAAGGGGGCTTTAAAGAACATCTGCGTTGAGGTGTATAATGTTAATGTGTGTGTGTGTGTGTGTGTGTGTGTGTTAGTGCATGTAATCAAGATCATATGTATGTGTATCTCCTTTTGAATGCATATTACACATGCATTTTCAAACTGATTTAGACTTATTAGAATAAACAATAACCTACATCATGATATGACTAAGGATCTCATGCCAAATTTACTACATTCATGATTATCCTATTTCATTTTTATAGATCTAACTGACTACTCAGGGTACTTATTAATGATAGAATTTTGTTTAAATCCCAATTCTTTAGTCTTGCAAGCCACAAGCATGTAACTAGCATATCATAAGGATGGATGTGTTATATAATGCCATGGTAGAAAGGTGGGAGAAACAATAATATATGGTACATAGAGAGACACAATGGGAAGATAGCAGACACAAAATTTTCTTAGTTACTTTTCTAGTGCTGTGAAGAGACAATATTTCAAGACATCTTTTAAAAGAAATAATTTGACTTCTGGTGCATGATTCAAAGTGTGGTAGAGTCCATGACAATCATGGCGGTAAACATAGCAGCAAGAAGGCAGATATGATGCTGGGACAGTAGCTGAAAGCCTTGTAGAGACAATTAAGAATTGGGGTGGAGGATGAGAATAGAGTGGAGTTTTGTAACTTCAAATCCCACCTCCAGTGATTAACTTTGTCCAACATGTCCCAATTCTTTCTAAATAATTTCATTAACTGGAATCTAAACATTCACATATATAAGCCTATG
Organism: Rattus rattus; assembly: GCF_011064425.1. Taxonomy (NCBI): domain Eukaryota; kingdom Metazoa; phylum Chordata; class Mammalia; order Rodentia; family Muridae; genus Rattus; species Rattus rattus. The sequence continues at coordinate 77,892,257 of NC_046166.1, read as the reverse complement.
AAGATTATTCTCATTGAAACAACCCTATCAATCCTTTCATCAGGATACCACTTTGAGAGATACTCAGTTTTAAAATATTTGCACTGATATACTCATATTGGCAGTGGTTTCTTGATCAGAATTCTTGAAACATTCTTCAGCACTGTTACAATGTCAACTGAATTTGAAGATGAATTTTGGATGGGTAATCTAATCAAAAACAACTGCCTTTTCTTTGGTGTCGTTTTACCCTCTGCACTTCATCTTATTCAATATCTAATGGCAGTAATACAACTATCCTCTTAGTATTTTGAAAAAAAATGTTGAATGTATACAAGCACTGAAAATGTGTTTGGCCAGAATAACATTAAATGAATATTAGATAACATAATTGAATTTGTACATGTATATCAATTTAGATGTATATACATTAATTCATAGTTATGTTTATCACAGCAATGTATCATTTAATATAATTAGCCATATCAAAGAATAAATTTATGTGAACATATTATTTATTCATTGCTTTCTACTTTTCAAATCAACACAAACATTATTATGTTGACTCTTTTGATGAATGACTAGAGCTAGAGAAAAGAACAGCTGAAGGAGAAAGGGTATTTTCAAGGTCATTCTGAGTGATATTTATTGGAAAAAATGAACCAGTGCCCTATTCCATTATGTGAAGCACATAATAAGAAATTGCAGGCAGCATATGTGGGTGGCATCCCTGAAGAACATGACATCAATGCATAGACTTTCAGCTGCAGAAAACATCTTCCTTTAATACAGTCACAAATTAAGGGCTTCTATTAGTGACCATCACACTAACTGAGTCATTGGGAAAGATGTAAGTCTTACATATTGTGTAACAAGGCACTTAAGATATTGTTTCCTAGCTATTCAGTAAGTCACTGCCTTCATCCTTGGCAGGAAGCAGATTGTTTGGCACAGAGGTGAAATACAAGAAAATCTAAGACAGATGATCAGGGTGCTGGGTACAATTCTGAAGTGACTCAAGGTCAAAGTTCTATAATGGTAAAATGTCAATTTCAAAAGATGTCTTCACATTTTGCTTTCTATTACTGTTTTGTGAGATTCTTTTTGGTGAATCTGTTCACTTGTATTCAAAAAATGTATTACTGCTTCTCATATGGGTCATTATTTTTTCCTCATTTTCTCTTTGTTGGTCAGGCTTTTACCATCCTCTTCTTGAATTCTTTACAGCTTTTCAATTGGTTTTCCTGATTCACTCATGTCTACCTTCCTTCTATTTGCTATTGGAACCACTATTTGAATATACAGTGATCACCATGCTGTTTGCTCTCTAACATCCTGAGTGGCTCATTACGGACAATAATATCATCAACACTAAAACTGCATGATCTCCTCTCGACATGCATATGTGTTTAACATTTACCAATATTTAAAACTTAATCTTGGAGTTTTGTAAACCTTTTTGATTTCATGCCTTAGCAGGTTTTGATCCACTGTGACCTATGACTCACTTCCTCAAGGGTAATCATTGTTTGTGTAATGTCTGCCATAGGGTAGGCTCATGGGTTTCATCACTTGCTCGCCAGTTGCTGGTATTGCTTTGAGATGTTATGAGAATTGGTTGTCTAGATGGCATACATAGGCTACTAGGAGCTAGCCTTTGATGACTTCTTGTGAGCCTGTCTAGCGCTCCCTGGATTGTAGCATCAGTAATGGTATAACTTTGTCCCAGTTCTGCCAGCAAGTGCCATGTGCTATACATTGTGGCCATGATAAAATGAAATCACTGGCATTCACTAGCTAAACTAAATACTACCTACATCAAGTAGGCCTGCATCATAGTGAGAAAAAGGTAGCTAACATATCAAGAATAGTTATTCTTTTCTTTTCTTTTTTTTTTCCAAGAGCTGAGGACTGAGTCCAGGACCTTGTGCTTGCTAGGCCATAACTCTACCACTGAGCTAAATTCCCAACCCCAGGAACAGTTATTCTCATAATTGACAATAATAGTAAATTTTGGTATGTTGAAGAATGTTACAGATCATACACTGGAAAGTGCTTTGAGTAAACTATTTATTTGAGATATATGGCATTCTATTGAAGACACAGTTAATTGGCAATAAAACTAATTTTGGACTATTCATAATTTATCCAACAAGTGACTAAGTGGCAGAAGCATAGCGTACATCCATGTACTTGATAGTGAGATCTTTGATGATATCATAGAAGTCTACTTATACATTTATAGAGATATATTTCTCTCCTTAATCTTTACTGATGTATATAAGTGCTTCTGTTAATTTATCAGTTGAAAGATGCATAATCATTATTCTTTCAGGGAAGTTTGACCACTGATGGGTTAATCGTGCTCTAGTATATGGTCCCATACCAATGCACGTTTTAATAGCACTAGTAAAACTTACTGAGTAATTTGAAATTAAAAGAGGACATGCAGTTTTCCTGGAGATATAAAGTGAATCTAGGTGAATGTAGAGGAGATAATGAAGGTGGCTATGGCCATATTTTACTGTATACATGGATTAACTTCTCAAAGAATAAATTACACATGATTGACTATCACAAGATAACATCTAAAGACAAAATAAATGATCTTTTCAATTGAGAGGGGGAATTAACTGCTAATTAATTGAAACACTGAGCAAAGGTCACATTAATAACAGGCTACCCACTGAAAATTGCTCAGCAAACTTATTAGTTATCCTAACAATAATAATGTATAGTAGGTGATTTAGAACACTTTAAATTATTAAAAATATATGTTAAAGATAAAGTATGAAACAACTAATAAGATTAGTGGCTGTAATAAACCACAAAGCAATCTTATTAGATTGAAACATTGAATCTAATGCTTAAATGATGGATGCATGTTTTTCATAAGTTCATCAAAACCTATAGATGGTAAAACTTAAAGAATAAATCCTAATATAGCTATACATTTTAATCAATAATTGCATGTAAATGTTGTTTCATGGATTATAAAAATCCTGTGAGCAATTCTTGTGTGGGGCATCTAGACGATGCTGGAAGTCATTTGGATAACAGAGGGTAACACTGACGATTCTGCTTAGATTTTTGTCACTGGATAAGGCTGTTCTAAAAATAAACCCTCTTTTCTGGAAGAAGCAAATATATTTTAATAACATCCACTTTGTAGAAAACACATATATTGCAAAGGAATTTGAGAAAATCGTGAAAAAGATATCAAGGAAAGTTTTGTTCTAAAGAGGAGGTGAGATGGAATGGTAGCTAGTGGGAGACACGTAGTCAATGAAACTTTCTTGCTTCTATTCCAAGATGGAATCAGTTCATGCAGTATGAGACCAAAAGGGGGAAATGGAAATTACAAGAGAGAGTGCAGCATTTCCAAATCAAAAGTTCAGATCCAGCTGAGTAAGCAAAGTTTCATGTGAAGAAAGAACTTCCCATAGAATCAGCCATTTATATTTGGTCAACAAAGAGTAAAAATACATGAGGGGTTATTTTACTAGAAAAATATTCATGCCATTTGTCTTCTGAGTAATTGATACTCAAAGATGAGGACACAAGAGAATTTCCAGATTGCAGAAATATGATTATCTTGGTAAGATATTGATATATTTTAATACACAGTAAATTACAAAAAGTGATAAATTATATTTATTTGTTTTGAAATGACCCTATAAAAAGAGACATGTTATAGTATGCTCATTTATAGTGATTTACCAGTTTTTAGTCTTTCAGCTGACCAACAATTAGCCTCTTGACAGGTCTAAATTCTGTCAAACATGATTCTTCACTTTCAATCAGATTCATTAACTGTCCAAGCTACGTAACATTGTTAATTTCCTTTATTATTCTTCCCTGTTTCACAGAATTGGCCAAAGGAAGGAACACCGTGAAACACAAGAACAATAGAAAACATTATTGTTTGTTTCAGTGGAAGATAAGTCAGTCAGTTTAAGGGGATAGAGTGCCAGTTCAGCTGGGAAGTGGTGCGATGTGATGCAGAACTTTGAAACACATTTTATACTTGACAGTAATAATATTGAATTAATATGTCTCTACGAAGCTTAGGAAATCTGGTTCAAATTTAGCCCAATTTATCAAGGTTTAGCAAAGTTATAAGAATTAACAAGTCATGCTGTGACTTAAAATTAGCATTATGAATATTTAGGAGCTGTTAAAACTGTGGGCTAAATATATAAAATGTCACTGTCACCATGTAAAAACAAAGTTTCAAACATAAGAAGTGAAGGCTTATTACATAGTCCAGTATGGTTAAAAATAATATAGCATTTGATTTTGCTTTTGAGTTCAATGTCTATCAAAATGTTTTCTTTTTAGCAATAAATATCCTCGACATCTGCTTCAAAGATGTGTGTTCAGAATATCTTTCTGTGCCAGAATCTGGCCTTCCATTTCCTTACTCATTTCATTAAGCATGCATATAATCATCTGTTTAGCAAGCAATGTAAAGATGCTTCTGAGAGTTTTTCCTCTTCCTTTGCTGCAGAAGCCATGAGGATGATGAGGATGACATTCATTGGTTTTAACACTAAGTGAATAAAAGTTACAAGTGAACTTCTGACAACTAAACGCATAGAGCATCCATTTGTCTCTTGAAAGTCACCCATCTAGACATTCATATCAGAACATGGTGCAACTTTCTTCTTTTTAAGTCTCTTGATCTGCATTTGAAAATAAAAATAGAAGCCACCTAAATGCTTAGGGTGATTTTCATTTCAGCAGAATGAGGTCAAGTACACTGAATGATGTGGTGAATGAGTGGTTGTGTCCACAGAGAGCTTGTTAAAGGTTACTTATGATGGGTAATGAGGATTGAGAGCCTTGTGAAAAGCGGATAACTTCATTCTTATTTAAAAATACTTTTAAGTGGAGTTTTGTTCTCACGAAGAAGCTTTGTCTATTTATAAGGACAAAAATTAGGCCATTAAAACAATTTAGGCAAAAACGGTTTTCTTGTTCTGATTGACCATTACATATAAAGTATTTACCCCATCAAGTCTGAAATATTTAGACAAGTTAAGTTTTCAATTGTGCAGTTTGCATAGTTGAAAAATTGTTGAAAGTTTGGCATGGCATTTTCAAGCATGTGAGGAAAACTCTTCAGCTTGTCTCAAATCTTACAGTATTTCACATGTCAAAAACTGGTGGTGACTTTCAAATTACTTCCCTTTGGAGGTACATTTGTAGAACAATCTTTGCTTTTATAAGAATCATGTAAAGTAAAAGAAAAATAAAATAAATCTGCTATTAGAGATGCTGCTTTTAAAAGTCCAGAAAGAGAATAGTGTGATACCCAAAAATCTTAGCACCTATGAGTTTTAGGCAGGAGGTGATGTTAGGAATTCAAGGGCACCCTGGGCTTGATATGGCGTTCCAGGCTAGTGTGGGACCTTGTATTCAAAAGTCAATTAAGAGGGGAATAGAAAGATGGCCCAATGTTTAAGAGCACTGACTGCTCTTCCAGAGGTCCTGAGTTCAAATCCCAGCAACTACATGGTGTCTCACAATCATCTGTAATAAGATCTGATGCCCTCTTCTGGTGTGTGTGAAGACAGCTACAGTATACTTTTATATAATAAATAAGTAAATATTTTAAACAATTACGAAAAAGTAAAGTACAAATTATAATAATAGTAATTTTACTAATATAAAGGTTTTTTTTCTGAAATCACAATGATCTCTAAATTAGAAATCTAGTGAGTAGGTAAACAGCGAACCCCCCCCCCAAAGTATTCCTAAATTTTTCTGCTAATGGCTAATATAGTGCTGATACATTGTCATAAAGAATAAAATGTTGTGCCAGAATTGATGCCAGGAATCTTAGGCAACCAGTCTTAGATACATACCCTAGAAAATTCCATTTCAAATTAGGGTAGAGAGGAGGAGCTATTTCTGTTCATTTTCAGTGTTTACTTAAGAAAGAAATGGGAATAATTATCTTCTAACTCCTTTATGCACTTGGTGAATGTGTGGATGCAATCACTTGCTGAAGATGCTTTTTAGAATTTCATTGGCTGCTTCTTGGTGATAGAGAAGGGAAATACAGTCACATGACTGTCAGTTTTACAGAATCAGATGTTTTAATGCTACTGGCGACTGTCTCCTTCCTAAATGTCTCTCCTTGCAGAAAAGTTCTGGATATTTACTGGGAGGTATAAAAAAGGGAATGTTCTTGCTCTTAAAGTAGTGACAATAGGGCAGAAAAGAGCTGGAAAGGAATAGCTTAAAAATGTTACCTTCTGTGTGGCACTGATTAAAGTTGAACTCTTGAGTCTATCTTTTGCATAGAGGAGTAACTTTTATTAATGATGAAATATCATATAAAAATTTGGAACTGTCCTACAATATAGACCTTGTGAAAAACCAGAGATTCATGATGTTGTCTTCCTTGGACTTGAGCATAAAAACAGCTTACTTTTAACATGTCATTTTTGGTGATCAATTTTATTGATTGTAGCCTTTCAATATGTTTTATAGGCAAAAAAAGATATATAATATTGTCATAATTACAAAAATCTGTAAGATTATACAATTCTATTGTTATTTGAATTTTATGTTTGAAACTCAAAGGCAATTTAATTTTAATTTACTAATTGGAGACTAACTGTTAAACAGATCATTCAAAACATATACTCAAATATAGACTAACAGGATTTGGACAGCAAATAAAACTGAATTCATAGATTATTAAAGTTGAAAATTGAAAGATTTAATAAGTATGTTAAATATTACAACAAAACCTGAAGTACATTTATATTATCTTTAATCTATATATGTTTATTTTTAATTACAAAGAAATAGAGATGGAAATTTAGAAAAATAATTGAAAATGTTACTAAATTTTGCATAATAGTGACTTCTTTTTACAACATCTAAAATTTTATTAAATACATAAAACATAATATTAATCTGTCATTAAAAGGAGAGGATCCTGTCAAATATGACAGCATGAGTGAAACTTGCATTATGCTATGTAAAACAGCCTGTCTTGGAAACATAAATATTGTATGATTGGCTGTGTGAGCTATCTAACTAACATAGTCAAAGTTATTTAAGCAGAGAGTAGAACTGAATGTCAGCAGTTGTAAAGAGGGAAAAATGTGAAAATACCATTTAATGTGCAGAAAGTGAGTCAGTTGCAATGGTACATGCCTATAATTCCAGGGCATAGAGGCTGAGGCAGGATGACTGTTGTAAGTTAGAAGACAGTTCATATAACAAAAATTCAAAAATGAGTAAATAAATAATGAAAATGTTAATCCTACAAAGTGAGGAACTTTATCAAGATATTATTTAACATCATACTTATAATGCTTAAAAGGGTTCACTAGTAACTGGAAACTTATTTGGATACTAGGTCTCATTTTGTATGTCTTGTTCTACAATAATAACAGCAAAAAAGACAGTGATGAAAAGTAACGATAAAACAACTGAAACAATACATAATTTCCACTCTTAAATGCCTAACATTGCTTCTAATCAAATTCTGAAATTGTTCCTATTTATCTTCCAAGTTTCATATTGAGAGGATCACAATAAACAAGGGGATAGCTTTTAAACTGGGGAGAAAAGAAATTGAACTTCTTGGTGTGTTCTTCACGCATCCCAAAATATTGCCATTACTCCATCGGGGGCCATCTTGAAATCCAAGTTAAATAGAGTCAAAAGTTTTGCATTCTGAGACACAGTCTTATATAAGATGGAATTCTGAACTTGTGAAAATGTGTATCAGAGGATTTTGGAAGGGTATCTTCCATTACACACTTTAATATCATTTAATATCTCTTTCCCTAAATTTCTTTGAATGTGTTTTGAGAGCAATACTGCAAAAAAAAGTGTGAGTGTGTGTGTGTGTGTGTGTGTGTGTGTGTGTGTGTGTGTGTGCATGTGTATTCAACTTTGGAAGCATGCAGATGCATAGAAATTAAATATAGTAAAATTATGCAGGAAATGAAATATATGATATATAAATAATATACTAATAATACCTTCATGTAGCTCAGTAATAGTAGGTATGTATTATCATCTTGAACTTCAGATTCTTGTTCAGCATTCACCCTGACTAGCCAGACTCTCAGATTCCCTCAGTATTTCTTATTCATACCTCCTTGTTCTTGGTTTCACTAGTGTCTTGTTGGGCTCACCAAAAAAGTTTTTAAGTGTATTATTATGCTTCTTATATAAAGAACAGAGGTAGTAATTCCAGTGGCTGGGTACTGGAGGTACAGTCCTTTTAGGAACTTGGTTCTTGGCTTTCATCTGTGGTTATATTTCCTCCTGTAATAGACTGTACTCCCAAGGGAAGTCTTACTTTAGTGTCTAATTCCACCCAGCATTCCATGTGCCGTATACACCCAAATCTGCCTTTCATGATGAATTCTGAATTTTAGCCCTTTTACAAGTGCCATTTCTTTATTTTCAAGACGCTTTCATTTTCAATGTAGATATGCTATGATAGTGCCAGTTAACTTAAGGAATATGCAGCCCTTTACACAATAATTGCAAGGAGAATATTCTTTCTAAAAATGAAATACTTACCCTGCTTTAAATTCCTTCAAATATTTTATGTTACATATTTGCATTTTACTACATGGCTTCCTCCGGAGAAGAAGCATGGCTGTGCAGTTGCACAGCTTGCAAATTCAACATGAGATTCCTCTGTGGAAGCTTGCAGATGCACAGAAATTAAATAAAGTAAAATTATGTACAAAATGAATGATCTGTAAATTCATTTGAAATGCCCATAGGTACCCCCTTTCCAAAGAGGGGATACTTTCAGTGATATGCTGCATTGATTTTCTTGTATGTCACATTACATTGGGTTTGTATGTCTCATTATACGATGTTATCACTTTATGGTACTGTGGCTTATGTGGTGACACTGAGAGCATAATGTAATGTGATGCACCATGGCTGTGAAATGCCATTAAACTATGACACTCCAGAGAGCCTGTGAATTATGCTCTGTCACCACCACCACTTCAGAAACCTCAGAGAGCTGCAGGAGGCACTTGCTTGCAGGATTATTTGAATTTGTTTATCTACTTCATTTGAGCTTTGCCAAGCAGCGTGTTGATAGAATTAACAATACTACCGATGCCCCTTCTATTTGGAATGCTTCTAAGAAAAGCACCTGTTTCTAAAATAGGTTGTCATCATGCTTTGTTTATTTGGAAACTTTGGAGCAATGATGTAAAACAGTAGCTTCTGTCACCATAACCAACCCTTTCTTCAGGTTATGCTCACTTTTTTCTAGGGTGAGAGTCTTTTTTCCCTCCTTGAGTTCTTGCCTGGAAAAGTTCACTCAGAATTATTCGGAAATGACTTGTGTTATCATTTTAACTGTAGTTTGTTTTCCAGTTTGCTTTTTAGTTTGTTTCTTTTTTTTAGATAAATCATGAATCTTCTTGTCCAAAGACACTTTCAACGTAGTATAACCTTGTGTTTTCTCTCTTTCTCTTTTTTTTTCTTTTCCTTTTGATACCACACTGCAGTGATTTGTTGCCTGAGGGTTTTCACATCATGATAGTACTGAGTTGGAAGAAGACAAATAACCTTTTGGGCTCATCTTTGGTTTTGGAATCTTATAATACAGGACGATAATCTTTAAAGGCTTTTTTTTTATTGGGAGTCTTTCAACATAGAATCCACAGTGAAAATTCTCAGTAGTTACAATTTACATCAAAGGTAACATGGTTTCCCTTAGAGATTGGATTGCTTTAAAGAAACAACACCTAACAATGAGAAATTCTACATTCTGTGTAATAAATTTATTTTATTAAGTGTAATTTAGTTTTATTCTGACAATAAGTATGTGTATTATTATTTAATTTAGTGTATATAAGGAAAACAAAAATTATTTGACTAACCTTTCCCCTACTTTTTCTTTTCAGGCTTTTTTGAAATAAAGTCTTTATTGTTGTTATCATTCTACATTGTCAATGCTTATTATGGAGGGTTTTTTTCCTAATACTTTATTTATTTATATGTTTGCTTAAGTACAATAACAACTAATTGATTTCCATCACAACATTATGACACATTTATATAAACAAGACGGTTAATGTAAATGCTGTCCCATATTGCATCATTGTACCACCTAAAATTCCCTTAAATACTTGTATATTTTGTAACAATACTGTCACTAGCTCTCACTTGAAAATCTTCATTCCACTTGGACTTGATTAGTTTCAGAGGGAGGGTGTAGCTCCTGTGGATGCTGCTGCCTTCATCATGCAATTATCCTTTTGTTTTGTTCAAAACATTTTTACGACCCAGAAATATAGCTCTTAGGGTTAGGGATACTTCTTTTGTGATGATCATCATACTGTTTCTTCATACTTAAATACAATTACACTGAAACATAATTTTTTAATAAACTTAAATTGCCTTTCATTCTGGCAGTTTGTAAAACAAAGGAAGGTATAGCTGAGACATACATGTTGTTTAAATTTGGTCATGGATTTTAAATGATTCAACTGTAACAGGGTTTCCCTGGGTCCATTTAATTTGATCTTATTCTTGATCAAGGAATAGTCACATCCTCAGTTTCCATGTACCTGTGATATTTGCTATTTATTATGTTAAAAGCTTTACAATGTTTGCAAGTCACATAGAGATTACTAATACATGGATGTTATACGAGTACTGCCAATTACAAAGTTTATGCTTAGTAAACTGGCTAAGTTGGTTTCCATTTATCCATGGACCATGTTTAAATTTTTTTTTTTTTTTTTGGAGCTGGGGACCGAACCCAGGACCTTGCATTTGCTAGGCAAGCGCTCTACCGCTGAGCTAAATCCCCAACCCCTAAAATTTTTATGTGGACATATATTTATTGCAAACCAGTTGTGAATTGTCAGTTGAGTAGTAAAAATGTATTTTTGTTGCTGTGATTAGTTTTGTTCTCCTAGGAGTCAGTATATGGATGTGTATGTTAATATTTTTGTGAAATCAGATTATATGATAGTTGAATCACACAAAAATAATGGGTGTTTGACCCATACAAATTGTTTATATTCCGTATCCCCTTGATAATTCTTTAGCTATCTAAGGTAAGTTCTATTTTAAGGTCACTAGTGATGCCATTGGCTAATCTTTTGTTTTCTCTTGTTGCATACAAAATTGTCACATCCTCAGTGGCTTTTCCTAAATGTACTTAATATTTTACAGTGTCTTTAGGTCAGAAAAGGCCTAACTAAATTTCTTGCTCAGAGCATCTCCAGTTAAACTTCAGGAAATTATATGGCCTCGGTTCTAATTTTGAAGTTTAACTAGGGAATCATTCACTTTCCAAAGTACTTCCTTGTTTTTAATTGTAATTTATTTATTTACATTTCAAATGTTATCCTCTACCAATTTCCCCTCACTCTCCCTCTACTCCTATGCTCCTCTCCCTGCCTCTATGAAGGAGCTCCCCAACCCATGGCCACCCACTCCTGCCTCAGCACACTAGCATTTCTAACCCTGGTTCATTGAACATTCAACAGGACCAAAGGATTCCCCTCCCAGTGATGCCAGATAATGTAATCCTCTACTACATATCCAGCTGGAGCCATGGGTTCCTCCATATGTACTCTTTGGCTGGTGGTTTAGTCCCTGGGAGCTTTGGGGAATCTGGTTGGCTGATATTTTTGTTCTTCCTATGGAGTTGCTAACACTTTCAGCCCCTTCAGTCCTTTCTCTAACTTCTCCATTGGGGTCACTTTGCTCAGTTTGGCTGGGTGCATCCACATATGTATTTGTCAAGCTCTGGCAGAGCCTCTCAGGGGACAGCTATACCAGCTTGTCAGCAAGCTCTTCTTGGCATCCAGCAATAGTGCCTGAGTTTGGTTCCTGTAGATGGGATGAATCCCTAGGTGGGGCAGACTCTGGATGGCCTTTCCTTCATTCTCTGCTCCACTCTGTTTCCCTGAATTTTCTTTTGACAGGAGGAATTCTGTATTAATATTTTTAAAATGGGTGGGTGGCCCCATCCCTCTACTGAGGCCTGTCTCTATTCATTGGATATGATCTCTATAGGTTCTGTTCCTACTTTGTTGGGTATTTTGGCTAATGTTCTACCTCTTGGGTCCTGGGAACCTCTTAGGTTCCTGGCATCTGGGACTTTCTAGTGGTTACTCCTATATCCCTGCTCCACTGCTACACACCTCCTTTCAAATTCCTGACCCTCTAACTTTCTCCCCTATCACTTCCAGTATCAGAACCAGCCCCCCCTTTTCCTTCCACCTCCTCTCTCCTTCCCAAATTCCTCTCCCCCTCTTCTTCCCGAGATTATTTTCTTCCCCCTCTGAGTAGGACTGTAACATCTACACTTTGGTGTAGTCTTCATTCTTCTTGGTTCTGTGAATTGTATGATGGGTATCCCAAGTTGCTTTTTGACTAATATTTACTTATCAATGAGTCCATACTATGTGTGTGATGGTTTATATATGCTTACCCCAGAGAGTGACACTATTAAGAGGTGTGGTTTTGTTGGAGTAGGTGTATTTGGGTTTAAGCCCCTCACCCTAGCAGCCTTCAGATGAAAGTTAGAATTCTCAGCTCTGCTTGCACTGGGCCTGCCTAGATGCTGCCATGCTCCTCCTTGATGATATTGAACTGAACCCTCTGAACCTGTAAGCCAGCCCCAATTAAATGTTGTCTTTATAAGACTTGCCTTGGTCATGGGTGTCTATTCATATCAGGAAAACCCTAAGACAGGAAGACACCATGTATGTTCTTTTGTGACTGGGTTACCTCACCCAGGATGATATTTTAAAGTTCTATCCATTTGCCTGTGAATTTCTTGAAGTCGTTGCTTTTAATAGTTGAGTAGTACCCCATCGTGTAAATGTACTTGCTTCAGCAGCACATATACTAAAATTGGAAAGATGCAGAGAAGATTAACATGCCCCCTGCGCAAGGATGACACCAATAGTACTTTTGGTATTGGAAGAATATCATTATGGCTGAAGATCTGTAACTTACAAATCATGTTTGAGGTTATCCCAGGCTTTAAGACCTTGACTTCCTTTTTTTTTTCTCGTTTTACAAAATACATTTATTTCTTTATAAAAATATACCTTAATATTCAGTATATAATTACATTCTAAAATATTATCTAATTTAGTGAGAAAGAATTTGGTGCAAACTAGAAACAGCTTATACAGAATATCAAAAATAATGTATGGACTTATTACAGTAAGTAGGAAACAGAAGTATAGTCACTGTGTTTTCCACAGCATAACATATTTATTTATTATTTGGGAATTTCTCAGCCTATACCCCAATCACACTCAGTTCCTACTCCTCCCAGGTCTACCCCGCTCCCCACCTTGTGACCTTCCCTCCACAAATGAAGAAAAAACATGAAAAAAATCATTAACTAAAAGCATTCCTTTTAAGCTGTTATATCTTTCACTTTGTTATCTTTGGAATCAATTGCAAGATAACAAAAATTCCAAAATTTTTTTTCCAGCTGGTGAAATTTTGATAAATCTTTTTTTTCTTTTTTTAATGTTTTATTTATTTATTTATTTTTTAACTTGAGTATTTCTTATTTACATTTCGAGTGTTATTCCCTTTCCCGGTTTCCAGGCCAACGTCCCCCTAATCCCTCCCCCTCCCCTTCATGGGTGTTCCCCTTCCCATCCTCCCCCCATTGCCAATCACGTTCAGTCTTAGCAGGACCCAGGGCTTCCCCTTACTGATGATCTTACTAGGATATTCAATGCTACCTATGAGGTCAGAGTCCAGGGTCAGTCCATGTATAGTCTTTAGGTAGTGGCTTAGTCCCTGGAAGCTCTGGTTGCTTGGAATTGTTGTTCATATGGGGTCTCGAGACCCTTCAAGCTCTTCCAGTTCTTTCTCTGATTCCTTCAACGGGGGTCCTGTTCTCAGTTCAGTGGTTTGCTGCTGGCATTTGCCTCTGTATTTGTTGTATTCTTGCTGTGTATCTCAGGAGAGATCTACATCCAGCTCCTGTAGGCCTGCACTTCTTTGCTTCATCCATCTTGTTAATTGGGTGGCTGTATATGTATGGGCCACATGGGGCAGGCTCTGAATGGGTGTTCCTTCTGTGTCTGTTTTAATCTTTTGCCTCTCTATTCCATGCCAAGGGTATTCTTGTTCCCCTTTTAAAGAAGGAGTGAAGCATTCACATTTTGATCATCCGTCTTGAGTTTCATGTGTTCTAGGCATCTAGGGTAATTCAAGCATTTGGGCTGATAGGCACTTATCAATGAGTGCATACCATGTGTGTTTCTCTTGACTTCCTTTTCTTGTGGTCACCTTCAATAGGTGTCTTTCTTGAAGTTCAAATGTAATCCTATACACTATGATAAAATTGCTAGACTTAAATGTCTATTTAGCCATCTCTTTATTTGTTAGGTTTTATTCTCATCTGTATCTAAGGAGATGATAGAACTTTTCAGGAGTCACTGAAGGGCATCTACAGTACAACTTCCCTGATTACATAATATCTGTATATCTATCTATCTATCTATCTATCTATCTATCTATCTATCTATCTATTTTTTATCTATCTATCTGTGGTGAGAAACACTTCAAATTGTTTATATCATTTTTCTTTGACTTCTCTAGAAGATTTCCTTTGCAGCTGTATCCCAAACTGTGGGTTGCTGTCTATATGCAAGTGAGGACAGGAATAAGATAAGGCAAGATCCTGTGATTGGGCGGTGGAAAAGGAAGGCAGGCTGATTATTTTTGAGCTGGGACAGAGAGACTAAGAGTAAATGGGATGGAAGATGGAGGAAGATAAAGACAATCCAGATACCTCGTGTCTTTAAACAGCCACAGGTAGCTATAAGTATCTTATAATGGATGGATAATTACAGGACAATTTGTCTTATCTAGGTGGGCAGTTTATATCAATATCAATTGGCTCTGAGTTCATTGTGTGGATGTTTTGTGGGGTGAGAATTTACTGATATAAATCTGATTGATAAATTACAAGCCTCTAGAATTTTGATTTACTGGGTTACAGGGGTTTATGACTGCTAACCACAGAGGGCAGATGGCTGGTAATGTGAGCAGAATCCACACAAGAGAACTGTGAGATGGGCAGCAATCCATGGGGCTAGCCATGGAGACGGTAAGATGCCTGAGGCCCAAGAGTAGATGGCACTAGCATGGGGTGGTGTATTTTTTATTTTACATAACACCAAACCTTTCTGAAATTAACAAAATCAGGAAATTCTGAAAAAAGCATAATACATTATTTGTGCATCCTTTCACATTGGTTATTCAGTAGGACATTATCAGCATTCCTTAGCCCTTTCAAATTTTAATAGCACAGTATTTGAGTGTTCCCATAATCCCATCTAAACTGTGATAGTGATGGCAAGAACTATGCAGGCCAGTTCTGTTAGTCCTTTTTCCTCCTTCTGAAAATTACACCTTATTTCTTTATAACATTACAGAAGTGGAAGCATGCCTCTGTTCTCTGTATAAAATGAAAAATTAAGACTGTAATTTGATGCATTTGCCTGAAGTAAAAGCTAATAATGAGAAAATGCATTTTAAGTAAAATCTGGGTGAAATAAAAGTATTTATACTCATTATAGGTATTTTGATTTGATATATAAATGTCCATAGTAGAAAATTATCTTATGATTTCTTTAAAGAAATCTTCATGAACATTAGGAAAAATATGTTTTGTGCAGGTAGATTTTGGAACATAGTTATTATGTGTAATTCTAGAACCTTTTATAAGAGAGTAGTTCAAATTTCACTGTTAAGATTTTGAGCTTGGTAATGATTTGTCATGGGGTGAGGATGAATTCTGTGCACTGAAAGGTAGTGGACACCATCATCTGTTTCTGCCAGTATTAAACTCATAATTATTTTATGAAGCTGGTAAATATCTTAGAGGATGGGACCATCTCTAGAACCACTTAGGGTAGTACCCATGGATCTACTCTATGTTCTACTCTCTAAAACTATCTTATTCTGAACCCCTCTCCATTTGAAAGTTCTAAAGGATTATATTTTTATAAGTGTGACAGGAAATACTCTACCATTTTCCTTACACCGACACATTTTTAATGTCATAGTTTTGTTTCATTATTTAAGGCGGCTTTCCATTTAATGAAATAACATGCTTTACTTGTCAGGTACTCAAATTTTGATTTTAAATATCGAGTGACTTTAAGATCTGAGCTGGTAATTGTGTGAGGTCAAAGACTAAAATGAAAGAGTTTATCTGCACACAAATAAGTCATTGTTTTCTTCATTAGCTTAGCCAGTAAAAAATTTATATGTTAGGTAGGAAATGAATGTATCAAAATGGGTAAATAAAATGGTGCATATTCACAAGCTAGAAATACCATATATTTGTAAAACCAAGCAAAATCATGAAATTTACAGGAAAATACACAGATTTATAATCTATATATTAGTAAAGTCACCCTAACTCTAAAGGTGGGAAGCATCATATTTGCTCTCATATGTGAGTATTAGCCTATAATGTATTCATATATTTGGCTGTAAATGTGAGCAAAGCATAATTTCTGTAAAGGAGACTAAGAAGGCACAACACTGTGACAAGGAAGTATTGAAAAAGCAAACAAAACAAAATAAAACAAAACAAAAAAACCCAAATCATGAAAAATATATAAAGATAATTGTTTTCCAAGTTTCAGTTTCATCAGAGTATTTGTGTGTGCATGGTGGATAAGTCAGGAAGAAAGTAACTTATGTGTAAAACATCAAGCAATGCTCCATGGCTACAGAATAGCCATTCCAAGTTTATAGAAATTTACTGAGATTCATAGATTTGGGGATTGAGCAAGTATTTGAGTGGCTACTTTAATCTAGCTATGAGATTAAAATTTCAAGATGATTAAAAATTATGAGTGAAAAAAACAATAAAAAACACAAGACAAACAATTCCATTGCAAATCAATGACTTTCTGTAGAAGTGTTTTAAATAAGTTTAATAAAAATGTAATGGGGGAAAAAAAAGAAGACTCAGAGACTTTAAAGGAGAAAATGGCATTTAGAGATATTACACTTACCTAGTAGTCAGGATGTGGTAAGTGGGGACCTCTATTTCTCTCTCTCTCCTCTCCTCTCTCCTCTCCTCTCTCTCTCTCCTCTCCTCCTCCCTCTCCCTCCCTCCTCTCCTCTCCTCTCCTCTCTTTTCCTCTTCTTTCCTCTTCTCTCCTCTACTTGTCAGTGGATGAGCATTGACTTACAGACTTTGCTTTCCAGAATGATATTCCTCTACCAAAACTTTATGGTCACCTTTGTTTTAGTTTTTCTATTTTCTAAAATAAAACATGTATATTTAACATTTATTTCTATGTCATGTTTATTTGTTAGTCAAGCTATTTTTAGTAATTTTATTTTCTTGGATATTTTACGTATTTACATTTTAAATGTTATCCACTTTTTCTCCCATACTGCCTCCCCCTACTTTTAGAAGGATATTCCCATTCCCACCAACCCACAACAACCTAAATGTCCTGGCATTACCCTGCATTGAGAAAAAGCTTCACAGGCCCTAGGGCTTTTCCTTCCATTGATTCTGGTCAATGCCATCCTCTGCCACATAAGTGGCTGAAGTCATGGATTCCTCCATGTGTACTCATGGTTGGTGGTTTATTCCCTGGGAACTGTAGTAGGGTTTGGTTGATAGAGTTGTTCTTCCTATGGTGCTTCAAACTACTTCTGCTTCTTCAGTCTTTTCTCTAACTCCTCCACTGGGGCTCCCTTGTTCAGTCCAATGGTTAGCTGCAACCATCCTCATCTGTATCAGTAGGGCTCTAGTAGAGCATCTTAGAAGACACCCATATCTGGCTCCTGTCAGCAAGCACTTCTTGGCATCAGCAATAGTGACTGGGTTTGGTGGGCTGCATATGGGATGGATACCCAGGTGGGGCAGTCTTTGGATAACCTTTTCTTCAGTCCCTGCTCAACATGTTGTCCCTGTATTTCCTCCCATGAGTATTTTGTTCTCCCTTCTAAGAAGGATTAAAGCATCCACATTTTGGTCTTCTTTCATCCTGGGATTTATATGATCTGTTAATTTTTTCTTAGGTATTCCAAGCTTTTGGGCTAATATCCACTTATCAGTGAGTACATACCATGTGTGTTCTTTTGTAACTGGGTTACCTCACTCAGGACGATATTTTCTAGTTCCATCTATTTGCCTAAGAATTTCATGTAGTCATTGTTTTTAATAGCTGAGTAGTACTCCATTGTGTAGATGTACCACATTTTCTGTATCCATTCCTCTGTTGAGGGACATCTGGATTCTTTCCAGCTTCCAGCTATTATAAATAAGGCTGCTATGAACACAGAGGAGCATGTATCCTTGTTATAAGTTGGAGCATCTTTTGGGTGTATGTCCAGGAGCACTCTAGCTGGGTCCACAGGTAGTACTATGTACAATTTTCTGAGGAACCTTCAGACTGATTTCCATAGTTGTTGTCCCAGTTTGCAATCCCACCAACAATGGAGGAGTGTTGCTATTTCTCCACATCCTTGCCAGCATCTACTGTCACCTTAGATTTGATCTTAGCCATTCTTATTTGTATGAGGTGCTATTTCAGGGTTGCTTTAATTTGCATTTCCCTGATGATTAAGAATGTGAACATTTCTTTAGGTGCTTCTCAACCATTAGATATTCCACAGCTGAGAATTCTTTGTTTAGCTCTGTTTTCTATTTTTAAATAGGATTATTTAAATCTCTAGAGTCTACCTTCTTGAGTTCTTTGTATATATTAGATATTAGCCCTCTACTGGATGTAGGGTTGTTAAAGACCTTTTCCCAATATGTTGGTTGCCATTTTGTTCTATTGACATATGATTTGCCATACAGAAGCTTTGAAGTTTTATGAGGTCCCATTTGTCTATTCTTCATTTTAGAGCATAAGTAATTGGTATTCTGTTCAGGAAATTTCCCAATGTGCCTGTGTTCGAGGCTCTTCCCCTCTTTCTCTTCTCTTAGTTTTAGTGTATCTGGTTTTATGTAGGTTAGCTGCAGTAAAAAGTTTTCAGTGTACAATGACAAAAACCTAAATTTATTATCAAACATTTAGTGACTCTGAGGTGTTTATGGCTGCAGTCCTTGACTTCTCTGCAGGTTTGGGTACTGAACATGCCATTTTTGTACTGTTCATACCATCTCACAGCCAACATCAATAAGCACTGTCTGAAATACCTAAACTCAGATGCCAGATTATTGTTATCAATTACAGTGAATCACATTTTATCGTGCCATAGAAACACAATGATTTAATTATGAAAAGCAAAGACGATATTTTCCTACTGGCACTCTTCAGAATGTGTCAAATTATTATATCTTTCTATTGAATTGTGTTAGAATGTGTGATGTTAAAAATATTGTTTTAGTTGCTGATGAGTTTCATAAGATATTATCTAATGAATTTGGATAGGTTTATTGGAAGCCTCATTCTCAGCACTGATGATTATAATAACATATTAATTAAACCCCAAAATGTGGAAGATCCAATATACCTTGAAGTACCAAATATTCACCTAAGCTTTACTTCTTTATGTCAAAATAAATACGCACTTCCACCTCATTAGAATGCAAATTTCCTATCCTTAATAAATACTATGCACAATTAAGTTGTTTTAAAATAATTTTTATGGTTTAAGTAAATATTTGATTTGCATATTTATTTTCTACCCTTAAACATTGAGATTATGTGAAATCTTGGTGGAAAATGTCCTCAGTAAACCCTATCTAAGGAGCTGTGGTCTAGGATATATATAGTGCAATCAAGGTAACAGAAGCCTGGTTGTAATTGTCTAAAGCTACATTGCTTTCCTCCTTGAGCCTGCAGTACTTCAAGATGTAACAGGAGTTCATCCTTGATTCTCACACTGTTTCCTTTGCTGGTAGAGCAGTTATTTGTGGTACTATGTATATCAGGATTCACAACAATGACTCACACTGCTTCTTCTACTTATGAAAAGAAAATTATTTTTTTTAATTCTGTGTGTCCATGTGTTGGTACTTATGAGGATCAGAAAAGGGAGCTGGGTCCCTCAGAATCTGGAGTAGCACATGGTTCTGAGCTGCAAGACATGGGTTCTGTCAACCAAACTTCAATCCTGTGAAATAATATCAATCTCCTTCTCTGACTCTTTATCTTTATAGAAAAAGAGACGTGGCATTTCTATTACATTATACCAGTCCAATAATTAAACACAAGCTACAAATGTATTAAACCTTCTTTAAAAGTCAGAAATATTACTATTCACCTGAGAAGCTGGGAAATAATATGTTAACTCTTCTTCCTTATAAGGTAACTTATTTTTAAGGTATGAAAAATCTTATCATATCTCAAATATTGCTTAAAATAAAACATTAGAATAGGCCCAGTTCATGAAACATGTTCTTAAACTCAACTTTGGAACAGTGAAAATGAAATAAATTTTCTCTTTCCGTATATCCTTTCTTTTTTAAAGCTATAATGGTAGAGTAGGCACAGGGTTACCACAGTAAAGATGTAGCCACTAGCCAAGAGCTGTATAGATTCTCACTGAGAAGGGGTATTCGTTTCTATGCCCTCAATATGAGAAGTATTCTCTGATGAAGTCCAAGCTACTTTCTAAAATGAGCTTCCAGGTGTTCTGTTTTCTAAAGCGTTTTCCTTTCCATCATCTTTATCAGCTACACCTGAAATTGGAGTGTATGTCCTCGGGTGAGGAGGTGGGGAGGGAGGAGGATGAATAGCTTTCTCAGGTTGCTTCCCAGTTGTCAACTGCTGGAAGTCTCGGAGTCACATTGTATTGCTAATACTCTACTTTAGCTTTTGAACATGGCAGGTTCATGAGTAAGTTAGTTTGTTAATCTGGTATCATTCTACCTCATATAATAATTGGTGCACTTACAAAACCAGTTTAGAAATGAGTCACAAATGTACCTTAATTTAGCCCTTTGTTGCAATCAAGATTCTCCAACTTTTGTATTTAAGACAGAAGAACCAGCTTGCATTCCCACTAGCAATGGAAGAGCGTTCCTTTTCCTCTTCATCTTAGCTAGCATCTGCTGTTCCCTGGTTTTTTATCTTAGTCATTCTGGCTGGTGTGATCTGGAATCTCAGTGTCATTTTGATTTGCATTTTCCTGACAACTAAGGATGTTGGAATGTTGAACATTTCTATTTTCTTCTTTTCTTTGTATAAATCATCCCATTTGTTTATTTCTCAGATGATATCCCACTTCCCTGTTACCCCTCCACAAAATCCCCTCTCACATCTGCCCTCTTTCCCCTTCCTTTTGCCACGATGAGGGTACTCCCCCACATATAACCTCCAACCCCACTGCTTCAGAATACCCCTATGCTGGCATCAAATCTCCACGGGACCAAGGACCTCCCTCCTAGGTTAGACAAGGATATCTTCTGCTACATATTTATCTGGAGCTATGGATCCCTCCCTGTAAACTCCTTGTTGGTGCTCTAGTCCCCGGGAGCACTGGGTGGCCAGCCAACATTGTTCTTCCTATGAGGTTGCCATGATATAACCCACAGACCGTATGGAACTTAAGAGGAAGACTGGGGTGTGGATGCTTCAGTCCTGCATTGAGGGGGGAGCAGGATGATTATGGGAGATGGAGGGAGGAGGAGCCGGGGAGGCAGAAACGAGGGAGAGAAAATAAGGGGGCAGTATCAGGTACTAGAGGGGATGGAAGAGAGGTGTGAAGGACCAGGAAATGAAATAAAATTATGTAGCAGTTGGGAATGAGGAACAGGGGGTAGCCACTGGCATGTCCCAGATACCTTTCTCAAAGTTTATAACCCAGAAATGTTACTGTCTAAAGGAAAGACAGAGACAAAAAATGGAGCAGAGACGGAAAGAAGGGCTATCCAGGGATGCCCCGTCCTCCCGGGGGGATCTATCTTGTGTGCAGACACCAAACTCTGACACTGATGCAGTTGCCAAGAGGCACTTGCTGACAAGGAACCTGGTGTGGTTGTTCCTTGGGAGGTTCTGCCGGCAACTAACCATTGCAGATGTAGATGCCTGGAGCCACCTATCAGACTGAGCTCAGGGACCTGGATTGTGAAGCTGGCAGAAAGCCTGAACATTTCTTTAGGTGCTTCTTGGCTATTTGAGATTCCTCAGTTGAAAATTCTTTGTTTAGATCTGTACCACATTTCTAGTGGGGCTATTTGGTTCTCTGGAGTCTAAGTTCTTGAGGTTTTGTATATATTGAATATTTAGCCCTGTATCAGATGTAGAGTTGGTAAGGATCTTTGCCCAATCTGTAGGTTGCCAATTTGTCCTATTGATAATGTCCTTTGCCTCACAGAAGCTTTTCAATTTTATGAAATCCCATTTATCAATAGTTGATCTTAGAGTCTGAGCCATTAGTGTTCTATTCAGGAAATTTTCCGTTTTGTCAATGTGTTCCAGGCCCTTTCGCACTTTCTCTTCTATTAGAATCAGTGTATCTGGATTTATGTGGAGGTTCTTGATCCATTTGGACTTGAGCTTTGTACAAGAGGATAAGAATGGACCACTTTGAATTCTTCTACACTCCATAGCTGGTAGGAATGCAAGCTGGTACAATCACTCTGGAAAAGAGTCTTGCAGATCCTTAGAAAATTGGAAATAGTTCTACCTGAGAACCCAGATCTACCACTCCTTGACGTATGCCCAAAAGATGCTCCAACATATAACAAGGAAACATATTCCATTTTGTTTATAGCAGGCTTATTTAATAATAGGCAGAAGCTGGACACAACCCAGATGTCCCTCAACAGAGGAATGGATACAGAAATGTGGTAGATTTACACAATAGAGTATTACACAGCTATTAAAAACAATGAAATGATGAAATTCTTTTTTTCCATGTTTTTTCTTTTATTGGATTTCTTTTTATTTACAAATGTTATCCCCTTTCTTAGTTTCCCCTCCAGAAACCTGTTATCTCCCCCTGCTTCTATGAGGGTGCTCCCCCACCCACACACTCATTCCCTCCCACCTCTCTGCTCTGACATTCCCCTACACTGGGGCATCAAGCCTTGACAGGACCAAGGATCTTTCTTCCTAATGATGCACAACAAGGCCATCCTCTACTACATATTCAGATGGAGCGATAGGTCCATCCCTGTGTACTCTTGGGATAGTGGTTTAGTCCCTGGGAGTTCTGGAGGGTTTGCTTGGTTGATATTGTTGTCCTTCTTATGGGGTTGCCAACCCCTTCAGCTCCTTCAATCTTTTCTCTAAATCTTCCATTGGTGACCCTGTTCTCAGTTCAATGGTTGGCTGTGAGCATCTACCTCCATATTTGTCAGACTCTGGCAGAGCCTCTCAGGAGACAGCTGTATCAGGCTCCTGTCAGCATGTACTTCTTGGCCTCTGAGATATTATCTGGGTTTGGTGGCTGTATATAGGATGGATCCCCAGGTGGCCCGGACTCTGGATGGCCTTTCCTTCAGTCACTGTTCCAAACTTTTTCTCCATATTTCCTCCTGTGATAGTTTCTCAGCTTCCATGTATATGTGGGCTTTCTGTGGTTTTGCTGTTATTGAAGACCAGTAATTCTAAGTAAGGTAACCCAGTTACAAATGAGTACACATGGTATTCCCTCCCTGATAAGTTGATATTAGCCCCTAAGCTCAGAATACCCACAATACAACTGAGAGACCATATGAACCACAAGAAGAAAGAAGACCAAAGTGTTGATGCTCAGTCCTACTTAGAAAAGGGAACAAAATATTTATGGGAGATAGATGAAGGGAAGGTTTTGGGAGGGTGAGAGGCAAGGGAGGAAAAAAGCAGGGGATCAGGTGTGGGAAGGGATAGGGGAAGAGAGAGGGTCTGGAAATTGAATGGAGGTGTGTAGCAGTGGGGGTTGGGGAACTGTGAGTAGCCACTAGAAGAAAGTCTCAGATGCTAGGGAAGCAAGAGATTCCCAGGACCCAATGGGAATTAATTTATCTGAAATACCCTACACAGGAGAGATAGAATCTGGTGAGGCCATACCCAGTGGATAGGCACAGTACCAGTTGAGGGATAGGGCCACCTACCTACCTATCTCAAAATTTTTAACCCAGAATTGTTCCTGTCTAAAGAAAATATAGGGTTTAAGAGTGGAAGAGAGACTGAAGGACAAGCCATACAGAGACTTTTCCACCTAGGGATCCATACCATCTGCAGAACCAAACCCAGGCACTATTGCTGATGCCAAGAAGTGTTGCTGACAGGACCCTGGTATAGTGGTTCTCTGAGAGGCTCTGCCAGAGCCTAAGGATTACAGACACAGATACTCACAGCAAACCATCAGAATGAGCCATGGGGTCCCCAAGAGAAGAGTTAGGGAGAGGACTGAAGGAGTTGAAGGGGATTGCAACCCCATAGGAAGAACAACAATATTAACTAGACCAGAACAGCCACCCCCTCTCCCAGAGCTCCCAGGGACTAAACCACCAATACACATGGAGGGACCCCATGGCTCCAGCTGTATATGTAGCAGGAGACTGTCTTATCTGGTAACAGTGGGAGGGGAGGCCCTTGGACTTGTGGAGGCTCAATTCCCCAGCGTAGGGAGATGCCAAGGCTGTCAGGTGGGATTGGTTAGGTGGGTGTGAGAGGCATCCTAACAGGGGCAGGGGGAATGGGAATGTGATAGGGGACTTGCAGAGGGGAAACCACGAAGGAAACATTTGATTGTAAACAAATAACCCCAACCCACCCCCAAAAGAAGAGTATATATGGACTGGACCAATCTATGGCTCATGCTACATATGTAGTAGAGGACTGCTTCATTTGATATCAGTGGTAGAAGAAGCATTTGGACCTGTGGAGGCTTGATGCCCCAGAGAAGGGTAAATGGTAGAGGGATGTGGCAGGTGTGGGAGGGTTGTTGGGGGAGCTCATCTTAGAGTAAAAGGGGAGGGAGAGAGGTTTGTAGGTTCATGAAGGGGAGACAGAGAATGGGGATAACATTTGAAATGTAAACAAATAAAATGATTAATAAATAAGAAAAGAAACAATAATGAGAGGGGGGGGAAAGAGGGTAAGAAGAAGTGGGAGAGGCTTTTCCTTTAGACAATTTGCCAATTGGAATGAACTCCTACATAATAATTGATTGGTTTCATCTTTTCTCATGTTTTCTTTATGAATTCAATCTTGTAACATGTGTGCCTACCTAAAATACCATTTTAATTGCTGCAGATGGGGAATGAATGAACACATTAGTAAAGGTTCTTTAGTTCTAAAAACAGAAACTAAATCTTATTGATGAAGCAGACATGGTTTCTATCAAAAGAATACTAGGTAGCTTACAAACATTTTTTGTTCAGTCTGATCATCAGACAGGTATGCAAACTGCAGGTATTCACCTCTCCTTCCTCTGCTCAAATTACAGTCACTTAGACCTCATTCTCAGCTCTATAGCAGGAATCCCCTATGGCCTGCCCTTACTCTCAGCCCTCACCTCTAACATATCAGGCAGATTTCCTCTAAACTTCTTCCCCCTGATCACTTTGTCCCAGCCACAAACTCTAGCAAGCATTCCCTGGGAACAAGCTAAGACTGCCAGGGAAGCAGACAGGCTAACTGAAGATCTTCACCTCTACATCCATTCTTCCAAATAAAATCCTCCAATTTCACCCCTAGATATGTTGGAATAACCTCCTGCAGCATCTCCATTCTCTCTACTTCCATTCCAAGGTGACTAAGCAGATCTTAGTGTAGCATCCAATTTCTCTCCCTCTTGTGACACCCTTCTGTTTGGGTTTTCCTATTCCAATGTGTTAGGTTTGTTGTATCTTTTTTTATATTTAAGTTAATTTTGTCCCTTATAAGTCTATCTGTTTTCTAATGAGGGACAGAAAGAGGGTGGATCCAGGTGGAGGGAAAGGTGGTAAAGAACTTGGAAGAGTAAAAGGAGGAGAAGATATAATCAGGATATTCTATGTGATAAACAATCTATTCTCGATAAGAGAAAGAAGAAAGGAAAAAATGCTGGCTTGAAAAAATTACCCTTAAGGCTACGTTTCTAGGAATAATGCCAGTTCTCTCCTGCAGAGTTCACCTGATGAGGTATTATTGCTGCTACTACCACTCTAAGTAAGGAACAATGTCGGTAGCACAGATTTCCAGATGGAAGTTCTATTCTGCCAAGAGACATTACTGCTGCCTGGCTTATAATTTGATACCCTCGGGGCTACTGTTATTGAAAATAGAGTACAGTTTGATGGAACAACTTTCTTGAGCTTTCTTTTGAATACTGGTTCTTGAGATGTTTTGTAGGTTTTCCCTCTGGGGGAGTCAAATTTTAAGTCTGGAAATTAATCAACCATAGAGAAAATGATCCAAAGTGCTTGACAGAAAATTAAGTGACATCTATAATTTTATCTTCTTTTCAGCAGACACAGCGAAGTTTAGATGTTTACAAACATGGAAAGTTTTCCTAAATACAGCAAGTGGGCTCTGGATGTTTTGACATGATTGTAACTTTTTTGCCTGGAAATTTCAAACTCTAATTACTTCTAATGATATCAGTATGTGAGCATAATGCAATTCATATTAAGGCCACGCAACTTCTCCCTTTCTTCTTAACTTTTTCTAGGACTCCTCCATATGTCACTGTTATAGCTGTCACCTAATAGTAAGGGAAAGAAGTACAGATGTGCTTTTCACTTACTCCACAGTTAGTTCCCTATATTTTACAATGAGACCCGAGTCTATCTTCTGGATTTCAACATTATGTGTTCAAGATATTAATTTTTAACTATCGGTTGATCCTAGAAAAGGAAGTTCAGAACAGAGTTCCAGGAAGATTCAACTTAGCACTGGGATGTGGGTTCCAGCCAGATTAGAAATCTGTATACCTGAAGATGACAGAGTATATAGACTCTCAGATTAGATGGCTCATAATAAAGGATCACAAGGAGTATAATGTCTGTGAGGAGACAAAGTTGTCTACAGCAAATGGCTTATAGTAAAGACTTCTCACTCCTAAAATTCATACCACATTCATTAAGCTTCCTAAGTCCAGCAGAAGTATCTTCTTTCAAATCAACTCTGCTGACACTGCTTACATTAGTGATCTGAATATTAGCTTTGTTTGACAGTAGCATTTGTTGGCAGCAATATATCACATATATCATACATTGAAACCATGGTTTTAAAACATGTTGACTTTGTGGCAGTCATATTATGCCCATCAGCAGTCTTGATTTAGTCTCTTTTCCTATTGCTATACACTAATTTTTTTGGTGCTGTGGTAGTCTCCAATTTAAACCCTTGTGTTGATGATAAGTTCATAATTTGTTTTTGAGAATGAAAATGAACTTAGTTACTTCATTCCTCAAATATATTATACTTGTTTGTTCCTTGGGAGAATGAAAATTTTGTCAGATGGCTACTTATAGAACCATCAGAATTTCCTCAGACATTGCCATATAGATCTCACTTGCCTCTGTCAGGTCCTACAGTGTTTGTTAATACTTCTGGTGTACTTTTATAAGCCCAAGGAGTATAAAGGTAGCAACATATAATGTCTATCCTTTTGTATTTCACTCTGTCTTCTGTAACAGCTTTTAAAATGTATTCTGCCCTCTAAGAAGAGCATTCCAATGTCCAGTTAATCCTTTGGAAGAGATTGTATGCTCACCAATGCCTTCAATGGTGCAGAGTACTCCTTGACTTTATAAAATCAATCAATAAAATCATTTTAAACTTATCTATTCTTGAACAAGAATGTAACTCTGTGTCCTTCTTATACTATATGCACTGTACTTTACTCTTTATAATAGATTCATGTAGATATGGGATCAATTAAATCAAAATATAAGTTAAAAGTAAAATTGAGATAGATATTTCAAGAAATTTATTATACAAATCTTTCCACAATCTATATCTTTGTATGTGATTATATGAAATATATTATATGTGCGTGAGATTTTTACATTTCTTCATATCCCTATTGTAATTTCAGACTCAAAGTATCCTGAATCTTTTCAGAAACTTGTATACATAAATCTCTTTTTATCTCTGCTTTTGTCTCTGTCTCTTTCTCTGTCTCTCTGTGTGTATGTGCATGCATGCAAACATGCCTGTGTGTGTGTATATACTTCTCTAGAGAAAATCTTGGGTTTTTTTTTTCTGTTTGCTTTTGTTTGTTTGTTTTGTGGATATTTGATTTGGTTACATTGGTTTTACCATTAGACCTTCTCTAGCATCTCTGCCCCATTTGTTTATCTTATTCACCATAAGGATACACTGTCTTCTTCACGCAGATGATATGCTGATTTACCTCTCCCAGTCAACTTTTCTACTGTAATTTCAAAGCTCACAGGCTAAAAGACTAAAGATTAAAGACAAAAAAGTCTGTATTTCTACAAAAGAGGGTGTACAAATACCACAGCAACAGGAGAGCTTCCCTTGATTTAGTGATGTTATAAAGTGAAAGAAACTGTGGAGGACGTGCAGAGCCAAGGTCATAGAGAAATCAAATCCAAGGTCTTCTGGAGCAGTATTATTCAGTTGTTTCTTAAATGTTTAATTTAACTTCTAAGGACCATTGATCAAGCATGACCATTGTTCTTTGAGACTGATTTATAAGTAGAGAAACAGCTTGAATGCACACATTTGCTAGGTTAAAATCACAGCAGGATGAGTGTGAAAAGTTTTAAGAGAGTTAAGAAAGTATAGTGCTCTCTCTCTCCTCTCTCTCTCTCTCTCTCTCTCTCTCTCTCTCTCTCTCTCTCTCTCTCTCTCTCTCTCTCTCTCTGTACAGGAATCATGTCTAGGTAATCCTGCTACTTACTTTTCATGTATGTCTTCTCATATCAATGAAATGAGTTAATATAATTCTAGGTAGGCATGCCCAGACGCTAATCAATCCCTCATGGGTATATTTAGAGGATATTCCAAGGTCCTAACTGATCATTAATAATAACATAATGAGCTCAGTTCCATTTCTCTCCAGATTTGATGTATTTGTTTTACATCAACATGACATAGATCAACCTACCATATAAAATATTTCAAATACTTTCTCATATGATTTTAAAAATTTCAACCTTGCCTCCAGCTGAGGTGTTTTCCATACATTGAGAAATTTGTGAGCATGAAACCTTAGTCAAGTGGCAGGTCTCTTTTCTCAATGTCCTCCAGACGCAGTGTGTTTAGACCATCTCTAAACATAAATCACCTGAACTTTTCCTCTGGTTCCATCATCTCCATTTCTCTCTGTGTTTCTCTATTGATCAAGTATATTCAAATTACTCAGAGTCTTTCCCTTGATCCTGCTCACTTGAAGCATTTTATATTCATGTGTTTCTTTCCCTACCCATCTTCCAGCATTCCATGACAATCATTTTATTGGCAAATATTTCTTTGGCCTTGTGTTAAAACTTAATATAGATTTAATAGTTTATATCCCCTTGTCTGAATCCACATTTTTTTCTTTAACATACATCAAAACATTAGATTGCAGGTTATTCAATTATTATATTATTTGTTTCCTCAGGTATATAAATTCCATTGTAACAAAGATTATATATATAATCTTTATATAATAAATATATATATATACATATATATGATTGTATATGGTATATATATATATATATATATATATATATATATGTGTGTGTGTGTGTGTGTGTGTGTGTGATCATGCATGAGTTTAATGCATGACATGTATGTATGTGGCCATATTGGTCAGAAAAAGCTTTAATCTCTAGAACTAGTGTTGCAGGCAGTTGTAACATTCCTGATAAAGGTCCTGAGTTTTAAGTCTGTGTCCTCTGTAGGAATAGTGTCTCTTAGGCAGTCATAGACAATAATGACATCTATCCTTAAAGTCAAAGTCTCTAAATTAGCCAACCATTGTATGAATTGTGCGTATTTGTTTCAAAACTAGTATTCAGTTCCATTACTTTAAAGTATTACTCTTATCAGAAAAATCTTATTTGTTTTCAATTTAAACTAGGTAAACTCTAAAAGCCTAATTTAAGGGAACAAGTATATTCGTTCACTAAATTGTAGAACTTGCACACTGCTCTTTTTTTAATTTTGCTTTATCTATTTTGGGTAATATGAAAGAGTGGCATGAAACCAGTGTCAATTCTGATGGAAATCTTAATTTTAAGCACATTGAATGTGGATAAAATATACTTATTATGTTTGTATATTGCATGAATGGGACCTTTATTTCTATTAACATTTCTTTTTTTCAAAACACATGATCATTTTACACACTTCTTAAAATGTATCTAACTTTAGACATTACTACTTAAAATGGTATGCTTGGAGTTAAGCAGAAGTGAAGTTAAACTCTCACTTGGCATTTAGTAGCTGGGCCAACAAGGTCAAACTATTGTAAGTGTTATTTACTTCACCTGTAATATGGAGATTTTGGTGATACTCTAAGGATATAAATAAGATCTATGCATTTCTTTGCAAGAGTCCTCTCACAAAACTCCACACAGTTGGTTCCTGTTTTGTTGGTCAATCTCTCTGTGCATGTCGCTGCCTCATCTTTCTACCTCTATATATGTTTATGTTATTTGATACACAGATCACAAGTATATAGTATGCTATATTATGAAAGAAACAGTACTCACTTTTATCACCACACTTTTATGAACTGCAGTAACCATGAAGTTAGAAATAATATTTAACGCCAGGATGGAGGCTGAATCTCAGGCTCATGATGATAATCTTTTCTCTAGAGGAAGGTTTTACTTACTTTAATTCTTTAGTTTTTGCATGACAGTGGGAGACCTGGAATTCATTTCTCCCACCCCTCATACTCAAAACCCCACTCTGGGATAAAGATAGTAATCATCGGGCAGCATAGGTCTCAGAACTGATAATTTCTTTGCCCCCACTTACACTCCCTTTGGTGCTGCATGTACTTGCAATCATCAGATGCAGCTCAGGACATTTTTGCAATTCTTCAGACCTTGAACTTTCTACTTGATGGTCAGTATCTCATCCACTCTAATTGCTTTGTAGACCTGGATTGTCTCCTTAAAGTCTATCTGACAAATGCATCTGGAATGACTAGACTTGATTACCTTGCTATGACTCACCAGTCTTTTGTTATAATGTACAGCCCAAATAAAGATCTAACCAATAAGACATTACATAGCCAGGAGATATATTTGTCCCCTTCTCTCGTGTCATATTTTTTCCTAAATTGTAACTATATACCTTACTTTGTGTTATACTTTAAGAGATAATGAAAAGGTGTGAAAAATAAAACATACACTAGGAATTTTAGTAGAAAACCACTTTACATTTGATTTACAATGCAGAGCAGTGTTCTATTGCCCTTTGATTTCTGGTTTTTAAGTTAAAAGAGAAACCTTTTTCTTTGAGTAAGAAATTGAAATGTCTGTGAATGTTATTTTGTTGTTGCTTCTTTGTAGTACTCTGGATAAAAGGATAGTTTAAAAGACTTTTAAAAAATGTATGTGTACTTGAATGAGATTTTGTACACCAGGAAGATACAAGTGCCCCAGGAGAACAGTCAGTATGAAATCCCCTGGTACTGAAGTTACCACCTTGTGGGCACTAGAGCCTCTTTACTACTGAGCCATTTCTTCAGCTCCATACAAAGGTATTCTTAAAGATACTACTTCAAGGTGGAAATTGCTAAGAAAATGACAACAGAAAGAAACAAAAATCAGTAATAAAAAACGAACTTTGCTGTTCTTTCATAAAGCGATATGAGGTTCATAAGATATCTCTGGGTGTTTGACTAACCTCTTACAGATCTCCTTCAAAGAGGCTCTAATGAAATAGAAATGGAGCTCACTCTGATGCACAGCATCAGAGGATATGTAATGGAGAATACTTCCAATAGAAATGACATTCTCTTTTAGAAAACATGAGGCTCAGTAGGTAAGGATTTGAAAAATTTAATGCAAAGAACACTAATGATGAAGATGAATAATGGGAATAAAAAATTTAGAGTAAGACTTAACATCTATAGGGAAAGAAAGAGCTCCAATCAACCTTGTGGCTTTTACCTCAAACCAGGACCACTGCTTGTGAAAGAAACCACAAAGGCAGCCTTAGGCTGCGTGAGACAAGTTAACTGATTCCCAGAGAGGCCAAAGACTGGGGAACTGATAATAAAAATTTAATATTAATTGTCTGGGGAAGGATTCTCAAAGATGGCAAGAAGCCAAAAATAAATTAGTTTTAAAGAAGTCCCTGAACCTTTGCTCTCAGTTGCTTTTCTTTGGTGTCTTGTCAAATATCTTCAGTCTCAGAGCCCACTTTATATTGAGGCTGGTACATCCATAATGGATCTTGGGACTGACTGACAGTTAACATTCTCCATTTTACATCCCATTTGGAAGTCTGCCTAAATTCTAAGTTGAAACAAATAGCAACACCTCACCTCAGTCACCAGTCAAGTTCTCATGTATATTTGGTTTAGCCAAGAAATGCTTGCAATGGAAAAATAATGACTACAGACACATAGCCACTGTTACCTCTACTCATCTATTTTTCATTCTATATGGCCCACATTGGGTGCTCTGTAGTGGTAAATATTAAAAAAAAGAATTCAACACATTCATTAGATATGGCCCACATTGGGCAGTTAAATATTAAAAAAAAGAATTTAAAAACCCATCTTAGTGCCATCTCCAGCTAGCCAAATGGCCTCTGTGGGGTATTTTTATCTTAATCAGCAAAACATCTCAAACCTATTCACCAAGCTCCCAATCTCCATCCCATGCTGCTGCAGGATACTCTGAGTCTGGCAGCAATCTTGCCAACCATCTAGTTTCCAAGGCGAATTGCTGCCTTGCTAGTTCCATACAGAAACCTCCTATCTCATGGCTCTCTTGTTGTAGAGTCATATTCCCAGCATCCGCTCCATGTGGTTATAGTCACAACTCACAGTAACCTGTTAAAATCAAAACTCAATAAGCTTATAATTTATCAATCAGATTTTTATCTTAAGTTCTCATTCCATACTATGTCTGCACAATAAACTCACAACAAATTGATGATAAAAACTGCCCACCTAAATAAGACAAATTGTCCTGTGAATTTCCATCACTTTATGGCATATTCATAACTACCTATGGCCCTTTATGGCCAAACAGATCTGGGTTGTCCTTCTCCTCCTCCACCTTAGTTCTTCTCCATCTTTCTCCTTTCTCTCTCCTCCCTTCAAAACTCTGTTCTTACTTTTTCACTGCCAAATGACAGGCCTTGCCTTATCTTGTGCCAGTCTTCACCTGCATAAAGACAAAATCTATACTTCACCCTTTCTATCTAACTAAAACAGGTAGTTTTCTCTCAAATGTGTGCTGAGCACAGCTATTACCATTCTGTAATTTATAAAGTATAAAATACACTAATACCCACTGTATCATTTTTGTCAACTAAATAGTACATTCTGTTTTCCATCTTGGCTTAAGAAAGGCTTAAAATTTATGTGTTAAGTCTTGGTGAGCTTATATACTATCTGAAAACTATCCAATTAAATATATATTCTCAATGTTAGATAGCCTGACTGGGCTATGAGACTACAATTAGTCTTCAACCTTGTCAGAAATCTGAGAACAACCAATACTATCTGAAAATATAGGAAGTCTAACATGGCTTCCCGAACTGAGACAAGTTGAAGAGAAAACTGTCTAACTATACAATCACTTTTTTGCTACGCGTAAAATCATCAGTCTTTAGCCTTCTGGTTCAGTATCATCTAACAGAACTTTGTAACACAGAATGTTGAAGGACTGATCATTCTGATTTGGAAGAGATTACCAGTTGACTATTCTGTAAGTGTGTCCTTACCTGGACAGTATTTCTTCTGCAGATGGAATAGGCAATTTCTGCCCAGTGGCTACCTAGCCACAATGTATTACCTCACTTAGAGGTAGAGACACTCAATTTCTTTTTTGAATCTACAAAAGGGGAGCTGCTAGGAGAAGATGTGTCTCAACACCGAAAGAATAAATAATATTAAATGTCATATTTTGTGGATTTCTGACATTTTTGAAAACCATCAATCTATGTAAAGTAATATGGACTGTTTTCCATTAACCACCCTTAGCTATTTCTAATAAATTATCTTGAAAATGCCCTAACAGTAAACTTAGAGCCATGAATTTGCTATCTGACCCTTAACTTATATGTTTAATCATCTCAGCTCAGTAATAATAGCAGTTATAGGACTGGGTCTAATCCTTATATTCTTAAATGTGCTGTATAAGCCCAATGCTATATGAGAGTAACAATATCGATCTCAATTATTTTATATCAGTAAGAAGTTTGTATCAATGAAAACTTTAAATTTGTATCAAATAAGTTCTATACCAATGTAAGAGATTATAACTTCAACTTATTAAAAAATATAAGGATTTATGCCCAATGAGATTATTACTGTACACTTTTAGCTATTTCCTCCCTTTTAAATTATGAACATTTCTTTTTTTTAATTTTTTTTATTAACTTGAGTATTATATACATTTCGAGTGTTATTCCCTTTCCTGGTTTCCAGGCAAACATCCCCCTCCCCCCTCCACTTCTTTATGGGTATTCCCCTCCCCATCCTCCTCCCCCCTTGCCGCCCTCCCCCCAACAATCTGGTTCACTGGGGGTTCAGTCTTAGCAGGATCCAGGGCTTCCCCTTCCACTGGTGCTCTTACTAGGATATTCATTGCTCCTCAGAAAGACAAACTCAGAACACCTACCCTCAGCCCTTGAGGTCCAGGACATTGGGTCAATGACTCCACAAATTTTTCAGGCTGAATATGTGTGTTGAGGTATCTTTAAGGGGGTGAGTAGGGAAAATGAGGGAGTTTGTTTGGTATTTAAAAATCCATCCAATCACCAGTTGTTGCAGTCTCTGATGTCTATCCTGACTGGATCTGGATGAAAGTCCCTGAGATCAGTTCAAACAGGTCAGTTCAGCAATGTTTGATGAAGAGACTCACCAAAGCTGTGTATTCTGTAATATGTAAATCTCAAAACAAAATTTTAGCATCATCAAGACATCTGTATGGATTGTATCAGTCTGTGTAGGGTGTGCAGACTAGTTAGGATACAATTTTGTTCTTCATTTTTGTTTTATTTTCTTGACTCTAGATCTTCAGGAGGTTTTCCTCTGTCAAATATAATCCATACAGCTCTTGATGGTGTCCAGAGCATAATCACCTTTTCTAAAAATGCAAAGACAAAACTCTTTTCCCAAATCAACATATCCTTTAGTTGGAAACCAGAAAAGTTTATATTCACTCCCAGTGAAATATTATTATCACAAAACTCAAAAGTCCACCCATTTTGAAAATTAAAACAATTCAAAATAAATGAAGTAAACTAAACAATACTGTATGAGTCTATTTTAAGCTTCTCTAATCTGTCATGCCAGGAAATCAACCCGAAATTCCCACAGAGTCCATGTTAGAAAGAATGAGCTTCCTGCAGACCAAAATATACCATTTGTTTGTTAAGCTCTCTATCTGGAGGTCAGACTTCCACTCACAACTTCTATAATATACATATGTTATGCCCTCTGCCTGCCTGGTACTACAGACTTTTATTTTTCCCTGTACTCATTGTGAATTGCAGGCAGAATTTCCCCCATGACGCAGGCAAAATCTGCACTCTCTCCTTTTAACTATAAAAACAATTTAATCACACTTCTATTGATACCTGCTAATAAGAAGCAGGCAGTTTGTCAACCAAGATTTTAACCCAAATTTCTCGTGGAGCCCACATTAGAGAGAATATTAGTTTCCTGTAAGACTTATTAGTGCATTATACCTTTATATCATTTATCAGTTAAGCTCTCTGACTGGAGCCTCAGACCTCCACTAGTAGGAACTTCTATAATATATGTCTGTTATGCACTCTGCCTGGTACTACAGACCTCTCTTTTTTCCATCTTAGTTCAGAATTGTGGGCAAAATTCCCCATGTGATTCAGACAAACTCTGTATATAAATCTATTCTGAAAGTAAATAAACCAGTCTTTGAATCAGGCAGCCTGTTTCTTTTCACAGCAGGGGACCTAGAGTTTGAGAGCAGAGAATCACCCTCTGTTCCTTTGTTTCAAGGTCCCTGTGCTTGAGTCCAAGAGGCACCACCTTTTTTGACTTAGAAAATAAAACTCTATCTCTCAGGCTGATAATATTAAATTTTTAATAGATTCTTACCTAACATGTTGGTTCACCACCTGTATCGGTAAATATTAAAAAAAAAAAATCCAACAACCCATGCCAGTGCCAGCTCCAGCTGGCCACATGGCCTCTGTGAGGTATTTTCATCTTAATAAGCAAAACATCTCAACCCTACTCACCGAGCTCCCAATCTCCATCCATGCTCCTGCAGGATACTCTCTGAGCCTGGCAGCAATCTTGCCAACCATCTAGTTTCCAAGGCAGGTTGCTGCCACTCCAGTTCCGTAAAGAGACCTCCTATCTGATGGCTCTCTTGTTGCAGACTCTGCTGACATTCCCAGCATCAGCCCCCTGTGGTTATAGTCCCAACTTCCAGTTACCTGTTAAAATCAAAACTCAATAAGCTTGTAATTTATCAATCAGATTTTATCTTAAATTCTCATTCCACAAAAGGTCTGAACAATAAACTCACAACCAGTTGATAATGATATAAACTGTCCACCTAGATAAGACAAATTATCCTATAAATTTCCATCCCTGTGAAATAGTCATAACTACCTATGGTCCTTTATGGCCACGTAGATCTGGGATGTCCTTCTCCTCCTCCATCTCAGTTCCTCTCCCTCTTTCTCCTCTCTTTCTTTTCCCTTCAAAACTCGGTGCCCGCTTTTCTTTTTCACTGCCAAATGGCAGGCCTTGCCTTATCTTGTGCCTGCCTTCACCTGCATAAAGAAAAAAATCTCCAATGTTTGTGGCAGTCTTAAAGTTTGAAGCTGATTTCAAACTTTCTGCCCAGTCTATCATGTTCTTTAATTCTTAAACATCCTGCCCTTATGATGCTGTAAAGATCTGTGTGTATTACCACATTAAACTGGAATATAGCTATTTGAAGGAATTCAAAAAGATGTTTGCCTTATTTTTAAAATTATAACTTAATTACATTTCTTCCTTTCTTTTCCTCACTCCAAACCTTCCCATATACACTGTCCCATTTTTCTTCAACTCCATAGCCTCTTATTTTAATAGTCATTATTGCATGCATATATATTTAAGTATAACATTCCTAAATATAAACTGTTCAGTACATATAGTAACTCTTATGAATGTTTTCCTGACTTCCATTTGGTTCTAGAAGAAATTCTTTCCAATTTACTCTTTCTTACATTTCTCAGAATAATTCCCTTAAAAAAAGGAATAAAAATATAAAATATCCGCAACCAAATAAAGGTCCCATAACTCAAGAGAACGTTAAAATGGCATTTCCAACATTGTAAAGTATTTATTTGTTATTACTTTATGGATTTGAGTGGTGGGCAGCATGTATGTATGTGCACCATGTATGCATGGTGCATGGTATATGTGGAGTCCAGAAGGTAGGTCATCCAAACCCCTGGAAATAGAGTTACAGATAATTATGAATCATTATGTGGGTGCTGATGACAGAAACAGAGTCCTCTGCAAGAGTTATAAATGCTCTTAACTGCTCAATCAACTTTGTAGTCCTCAAAAATGTTATTATCTGACTTAGAGGAAGAGGATGGTAATTTGCAGAACAAGATGATAATAATAGGAAAAGTGATTAGTATAATATTTAGAACCCAGTAAAAAGTATCCCACAAAATTTTAAAAATCATTATTAGTAATAAATAGATAAACGTTAGCACTGGGGAAAGCAAAAAATATTCCAAAAACACTGTAACAAAAACTAACAATGTAAAAAGTTGACTAATTTAAGTTAATTATTGAATGCCATTATGAGACCCAGTATAACTTATATTATGTAACATTACTGTTTTTAGGTTTAGTGGGAGGGTAAATTAAAAAAATACGATCACAAGACCCAATGATATATAAACCCAAGTATGACACATATCTAGGGTTCACAATATTTATGTATTTTAATTAATAAAAGATGCATTGTTCCTTCTTTTGTTCAATTATGAAAGCCTCATAAAGTGCATAAAATTAGAAAATAGTATTACAAACTATGGTGATGTAAAAGTATATATATATATATATATATATATATATATATATATGTCACAAAGGTTGAAAGAAGGAGTATAATAAAGATCAGACCATCAATTGGCATCTCCTCTTGACTTCTAATCCTCAAACATTATGAGGGAGTCAGATATTATCTGAAGTTATTAGAAGTAAAAATGTTGACCTGTCACCAAAAAGTATGTTGTACTATGTCCCTTAATCACCACATTTATCTTTAGACCAAAGTAAAAAGGTATTAAATTGAAAATGGATAATTGCATAGAAAATTGCATAGAATTTCATAGGCCACATATAGGAATTTTAGTGTAGTTAAATTTTATCAATGCATAAAAATTTTCTTTAGTAATAGGTAATGACCACCGACTTTTGACTACCAAAGTTTATTTTTATATAACCCCAGGAATAAATATGCACTAATTACTTTCCATAGTCTATTTTTTGTTATGTATGATAAACATATATAACTTGCTAGATGATTTGCTGTTCCATTGAGCTGGTTTTGTCTACATCTTTAATTATACCTTAATCTTATGATATTTTACTTTGTAAACAGGTTTGCTATTTTCATAAAAGTCTAATGTATTGAAAAATACTATTGTGTTTGCTAAATTAACTATGTCATACTCATAACTGTTTAGGTAAATCATTCTTGGAACTGTAATGGAATATGTCAGATGGAGAAACAGATATTTCCATTTTCCTCTGAGATGTGACCTCTCATATCACAAGCAGAAAGAGAAAATAGATTACATCTGCCCATGCCAATCTGTGTGAATATAACTTAATTTGTTGATAGAATTTTTTTTCCTCCTTTAAAACTGTAAGCACAAGGGAGTTAGATTTCCAGTGTATGATGTCTCTGGTGCACTATTTTCTTTCCTACTCTATGAGACTAAAATTAAATGCCTACTTCTATATGTCTATTTAGCCCCTGGGTAAACCATATCTGGGGAACCTGGGAAGGCCTGTGAGGATTTCCTGGCACAGTATACAATGCATTGATTTTTCTTTTCAAAAAAAATGTTTATCACAATTAAAAAATCATACTTTTCTTACAAATAGTATACCATTGTCATAATAAACATTTTAAATAGTGTTGTACTTACTGTATAACAATTCTCCTCAACTAAATGAATAAAAGTACAGACAACTTTCTAAAACATATTTTAGAATTTAAGTAAGTAGACACATTTTAACCAAATTCAGCTCCAGATGTAGTACTTAAAACAGACAGTTCACATTCAGGTCACTGATACCTTTAAAATAAATGTTTAGTTTTTTTTATTTTTGAAAATAATTTTCAAAGACTAACCAAATGCATTTCAAAAATTTTAGTGCAAGAATTTAGAGTGTTCAAGTCATTACTTTTTTTACATTATTCACAGTAGGAGAAGCTATAATAAACTCTATTATAATTTGAAAAGGAAAAAAAAGCAAGGGTTCTCTCTCTCTCTTCTCTCTCTCTCTCTCTCTCTCTCTCTCTCTCTCTCTCTCTCTCTCTCTCTCTCTCTTTCCACATAACTGAAGCAGCAGCCCAGGTAGGCGTGCATCCTTCAGCCATCATTTCTGAGAAACAGAGAGGGGGAAACCATTTTCATTCATACTTCCGTATACACAGGTATATAGAAAAATGGTCACAGAACTTACACCCTGGCTATCAGGGACTTTGCCTCAAAATGATAGCCGTTATTTCTTCCTTCATTCCCTGGTCACATAAATCCTGTGACTCTTAGCAGTAGAGATTTGCCATTTTAATCTCTTCTTTGAGTGTTTTCCCAATAATCTGATAGAAGAATCTGGAGTATGACACACCAGTTTCTTCAGACTTATTGATATTGAGAAATATGACCATGATGCCTATTGTCCAAAATCTTAGAATCTACCTTTAACCTACATCTTTAGCCATAGCTCCATGGTAATACTGAAAATGTCAAGAGTCACTGCTTTTATAATTTCTGACATTTTCTTTTTCCCAAGAACAGTTGAGAAATATTTACATTAATAATTTTATTATTAAAAATATAAGGTACATATTTTCTTAACACCTTTTTATGCACTTTAATGTTTGTTAATCATATATTACTGGAAATTCTCTAAAAAGGTTTTTTTCTTTAAACATGGCATTATTTTAACTTTATATTAGTGGATAAAAAACAAATTTTGCTAGTAAATGAATGGTTTGAAGCACTAGTGACTATATATAAAACTAATATAATTTAAGCTTTTGCAATGTCTTGACAATTTATCTGACTTTTACATAGAAAATATTTTTATTTTCTATGTAAGGATAAGATATATTGGTTGTAGATTGAAATGTTACTCACCCCCCCCCATATCTATTTACCATCCAGTATGATCTATTTTGTTTGGCATTCTCAGAAAACTAATATAATCTGAGATTGAAGGTGAACAAAATTAAATTAACACAACTGGAATTTGATCTTAATCGCCAGTCATTCTTACAGTAACAGGTGAAAGTGTATCTTTTAATTTACCACATGGTTCTACACAGGCCTGATTCTTCTAAATACTTGCCTTTGGTACTCACGCACACTACCTGTTTATGAATTATTTTCCTTATGGCAGGAGGGCATTATTACTAGAGTTAAAGACCCTCATTGTTCTGGAAAATTAGAACAATTTAAAGAAAAGAATTTATCATCATTTGTTAATCAATGCAACTGAAAGCCACATAATTATACAAAAATATGTTATTTCCTTTGGTTTGGGTCCTTGCTGATGAAGAAGTTTACTGAAAAAATTTATCAACTATACAAAAATATAAAAATAAGTTACAGATTTTGAGATTATGTACTCTAGAAATTTGCTTGTCTTGCTTGTATATAGATGTTTTGCAGATAACTACAGCTATAAAGTTTTGATAGTGACAGACACATCATGTATAGCAGAAAGCATTTCAATGTCCTTGAAAAAGGAGAGCAACAAAAGATCATGACAATAGTCTCTATTGGTTCTGTGACCTTTGGAATTTTCCTGACCAATAGGCTACAGAAAAATGTCCCATGCCATTTTCATTTAAAAACTCCTGTCATCTGAAAACAGCATTTCTACTCAGGCAGTGTATTTCTATTACAGCTGTCTGTTTTTTAGGCTGGGTTTTGAAGTTAGCATACAAACAAACTTTTATATATGTCCTTAGTTTCTGTTACCCATCTACTACTACTTCTCTCTCATCCCTTGGCACCACCCCAGTTTAATTATTTAATACTCAACCTCCTCATATACTGCCTTCTTTCTTTAAACTCAGCTTTGTTCTACTATCCTGTCGTTTACTTTTTAAGTTGGGTTGTAAAGTAACAGAATTTCACACGGCCTTTCACAGACCTTTCCACTGGATTAACTTTTTCTTGCACCTCTTGGTTTTACCCATATTCCCATCCCCATCTCTTCTTTCACTTCGTATATTCACACTTATTGTCTTCATTTTACCTAAAATGTCTGC
Organism: Rattus rattus; assembly: GCF_011064425.1. NCBI lineage: Eukaryota > Metazoa > Chordata > Mammalia > Rodentia > Muridae > Rattus > Rattus rattus. The sequence continues at coordinate 77,850,688 of NC_046166.1, read as the reverse complement.
CATTCTTCTTTTACTTGTTTGCTTTACCACAGAAAGGCAGTTTTCTAGTTTCCAAGGTTCAACTATATTTTCCAAGTTAAACACAGAGAACAAAAGATTTGAAGCTAAAATCCACATTAGAGAGAACACATGTTTTTATTTCTCATTTTGAGTTACATCATTTGGTACACCTTTTCACTTTGTTCCAAGCACTTATCCAAAATTCCATTTTTTGTTTTCTGTTATAGATAAATAATGTACTCTAACTCTAATAATGGTTTACTCGCAGTGATTAGTTCTTGAGAAAGGAAGAAAAAATATGATCATTGGTACATTTTCCATGTCACTAATATTTTCTACATGTATTCACACATGGACGGAAATAGCTCAAAAGAAAACCAACCAGAGCTTCCAGGGACTAAGCCACTACCCAAAGACTATATACAAGGACTGACCCTGGGCTCCAACCTCATAGGTAGCAATGAATAGCCTAGTAACAGCACCAGTGGAAGAGGAAGCCCTGGGTCCTGCCAAGACTGAACCCCCAGTGAACTTGACTGTTGGGGAGAGGGTAGTAATGGGGGGAGGATGGGAAGGGGAACACTCATATCGAAGGGGAGGGGGAGGGGCTAGGGGGATGTTTGCCTGGAAACCGGGAAGGGGAATAACAATCGAAGTGTAAATAAGAAATACCCAATTTAATAAAGATGGAGAAAAAAAAGAATACATTAATTAAGGGTTAAAAAAAAATTTAGCTCAAGGAGGTAAAGCGCTTGCCTAGGAAGCACAAGGCCCTGGGTTCGGTCCCCAAAAAAAAAAAAAAAAACCAAAAAAAAAAAAAAAAAATAAAAAAAAAGAATGGATTATCCAAAAGTTTTTAAAAAGGAAAGAAAGATATGAATTTGAGACAAAAGCACATTTAGAAATAGAGGAATAATGTATTTGTGCAGTATGTGAAGATTATTCTTCTGTTATTCAAATGCTGATTTCTCTGCCCTCACATCTTATTGCAAGTCAGACATGACGTTACAGTACTTATTTCAAATATCTCCTGTTTCAAGTTTGTGCAAATGATACTTGCCATTGTCAATAAAAACTGATCCACCAATGTCAGAAGAAAGAATAGTGCAGGACTTCTATCAGTCAAGGAAGGGGAAAGAGAGAAGAGTAAGGGATTCAGCCATGAGCAGTGTGAGAGAAGACATGACAAAATACATCTGACCCCAGAGAGCCAGACAAAAATGCAAGTGTTTTGAGGATTTTGGTTGTGATGTAGCCAGAGTAATTTAGAAGATTACAATGGATCAATGACTGCCCGGGTACTGTGTGGAAAAGCTTGATTGATCAATCTTGTTTTCTTCGTGTTATTATTAGGGAACTAGCTAGGATAAAGAAAAACAGCCAAGATATTAATTTACTGTATACATTCATACTATTATTAATTGTTACAAAGAAATATGGAATGATTGAAGAGACAAAGATGATAGGTAGGATTATGTATTTTGGGGGTCCAGTTTGTTGCTGTGTACTTTAATGCTGAATTGTACATCCCAAAGTACAGTTGCCTCAAGACAAGTGAATGCTTATGTATGCCAGCTTTTGTGGTGCAAACCTTGCTCCTTAATTTAAAAATATTTGTTGAGTAAAAATAGCTTCAGCTAATTATTGGAAGGAGTAAGGTAGACTTTCAGTTACTTGGTTGGGGGTCACAGATAGAAAAGAGGGGAGAAGGGCACAGGAGAGAAGATGAAAGTACCATGAGAGCAGATAAACCGTGAGCACATGACTAGGAGACAGAGCAAGTATTTGGGGTACACTACTGGGGAACTCATGAATCCTTCATAAATACCATACTCGTAACTTCCATTCTTTCTTTTCCTTTCTGCTTTTACTGAAAGAGACACAATAGCAAAGTGCATCTTTCAGGGCATAAACTGGAGCTAATATTGACCAGTTAGAAGCAGCATTAAGTGTGTTTCTTATCAAATGCCAAGAGTGAAAAGAATTACCTGTTCCAGAAGTGTACATTTTACATTTGTAATGTATATACATATATATTTTAAGTTATATACATATGTGTGTTTAAGTTACACTAAGTTTTGAATTATATATATGTTAAGTTATATATGGTTTTAGGTTACACTGAATAGGACAGGGTTATGAAGAAAAAATAAGTGACAACACTGGTGGGGTTTTCAAATTTAAAGACATCTTAATATGTGTATATGTTAACTTGCATATGTTATAAGTCTGATCATACAGGAACTTTCAAATCTATCTGGAGGGTTTGAATGCTTCTGTTTACATATATATATATATATATATATATATATATATATATGCATGAAAAAGAGTTTCAAGTCTCAATCTTTTGTAATAGCAACATGATGAATAAGAAAAAAAAGATACTAGATGTACCACATTTTCTGTATCTATTCCTCTGTTGAAGGGCATCTGGGTACATCTACAAAATGCAATATTACTCAGCTATCCAAAAAAATGACTTTATGAAATTCATAGGCAAATGGATGGAACTGGAAAATATCATCCTGAGTGAGGTAAGCCAATCACAGAAAAACACACATGGTATGCACTCATTGATAAGTGGCTATTAGCCCAAATGCTTGAATTACCCTAGATGCCTAGAACACATGAAACTCAAGACAGATGATCAAAATGCAAATGCTTTACTCCTTCTTTAAAAGGGGAACAAGAATACCCTTGGCAGGGAATAGGGAGGCAAAGTTTAAAACAGAGGCAGAAGGAACACCCATTCAGAGCCTGCCCCACACGTGGCCCATACATATACAGCCACCAAACTAGATAAGATGGATGAAGCAAAGAAGTGCAGGCTGACAGGAACCGAATGTAGATCTCTGCTGAGAGACACAGCCAGAATACAGCAAATACAGAGGCGAATGCCAGCAGCAAACCACTGAACTGAGAACAGGACCCCCGTTGAAGGAATCAGAGAAAGGACTGGGAGAGCTTGAAGGGGCTCGAGACCCCATATGAACAACAATGTCAAGCAACCAGAGCTTCCAGGGACTAAGCCACTACCCAAAGACTATACATGGACTGACTCTGGGCAGTCATGGCTGACTGACTGCATAGGTAGCAATGAATAGCCTAGTAAGAGCACCAGTGGCAGGGGCCCTTGTCCTGCAAGACTGAACCCCATTGAACGATTGTTAGGGGGGAGGGCGTAATGGGGAGGATGGGGAGGGAATTCATAGAAGGGAGGGGAGAATAGATGTTGGCCTGGAAACTGGGGAAAGGAACAACGAAATGTAAATGAAATACCCAAGTTAAAAAAAAAGAAAGAAAGAAAGAAAAGAAAGATACTAGATTTTATAATGTGGTTTCCTCTGGTCACCCCGTGAGGAACACTTTTTTCAGAAAAAGAAGGTAAAACTTTAGAAACAAGGGATGCAAAGAAATTGATAGATGGTTTAAAAAACAACTGCCCTAAATACCCCTTAAAATATACATCTATTTTATTCATCTTAGAGCAAAGTTATTTTTTCTTAACTCTATGTCTACAATTCTATTTCCCAGCTTCTCCCTTCCTTTCCTTTCTGTCCCTCCCTCTCTTTGTTCCTTCTATTTTCACTTTATCCTTTCCTTCCTTTTTCTAGCAATTTAACCCAGGTCCTAGCACAGGTAGAAAGCTATCTATCAGTAAACTACACTGTATATTCTGATCTTCCCACCTTGATACAGCCTCTCCTTTTGTTTCACTGGAGTAATTAAAGTTTCTAAGATTACAGTGATGATTAGGTTAAAAAGAGAAGTTTTAAAGACCTAAGATACTATGTGGCAGGTAAGAAATATTCAGTAAATTATAATTACAACCAAAATTGTAGTCAAGTGTTTGGTAGGTAAGGGATTTATTTTCCTACTCATTATAGTGAAGTGGGGTATATTGTTACCTCTCACATATGCTAACCATCCAATATGTTTAGGGGAATTCTCTATGTTTTTGTGGAGTCAATCATATAAAGTTGTAAAACTTTGTTTTCAGAGTAACTGTGAAAGTGGCATCTTCATGTCTATCACTACAAATTCATGTTTCAATAATTTCTTTACATTTTTGAGTTTATAGTATGTAGATCATTCTTACCTTTCCTTTCCTTCCACTAGACTGTTTAACACACACACATGCACACATGCACACACACACACACACACACACACACACACACAATCAAATAGGAATTGGAAGCAAACACACACTCCTACTCAGGTTTGGTTTGTTGCTTTGTATTGCAAGGCTAACTTCTGCATCCAAAGGTCTAGTTGCCTTTAAAAGAGTGAATTCTCACATATGCCAACTTTTGTTGTGAAAATTTGCTCTTTAATTTAAAACTATTTGTTGAATAAAGATGCCTATAGCCTGTAGCTGGGCAGAAGCAAGGAAGGTGGTGCTTTAGTTCCCAGGCTTGGGTTCTGAAGAGTGTCTATGAGGAGAGAGGAAGAAGGAGAAGGAAGAAGTCACCATTGGGTTGTTAGAACAATGTAGGGCAAGAATTTACATTTAACCCATATTGAGATTTCAGATTCTCAGATAAAAGTTGGACTGTCTCTTTAAAATAGATCATGGTAGCTAGGAAGGTAGAAACAAATGGTTCCTTTGCAAACTTTTTGGTTTTTTGTTGTTTGTTGTTGTTGTTTTGTTTCCATTGTTGATTTTCCCTCAAACTATGTGAAGTTGTGGATGAGAGTCAGAACGCACAACAGTTTGGCACATATAAATCCAAAAGGTAAGAGCATGGGCTAAGTTACCAATGCCCCCACGCCCAGGTGACGACTCACCAGGTTGCAGGCTTAAAAACCGGCCTGAGATCGTCTCACATGCTTCTCTGCTATGTGGTAGAAGCACAGCTCTCAATGCTTAGGCTGAGTGGAAGCCTAATAACAGATGCAGAGAATGCCCCTGTAGTACAATTAGGCCAGGGAAATATGGTTTGAAGAAGAGGCAACATGTCTCCCACTGCCAAGAGTTATATAGAGCTAGCATGAAGTAAAATATAATGCTTCTTTGAGCAGCCAACAAAGTCTCCATAAAATGTGAGGCTCCCACAGGAAAACTAATGGCAGTTCATGGAAGCAAACATGAAATAGGGTAATGCACTGCTTTGAGCAGCCAGTCTCCTTAGACGTGAGGTTCCCACAGGAGAACTGATAATAGCTCAGCCTAGCTACCCATAATACATATCTCAGGCCAAGATTTCTAGCAAATACAATATTACTTGAGAGTATGCTTATGCACTAAGGTGGAAAGGAATTTAAATAAAGTAGAATAAAGAGAAGTTTATCAAATAAGGTGAGAAAATGGAAGGATAAATAAATCCACATAGATAGTAATATCTAGATAAGAAAGAAAAGAGATAAGAACTAATATAAACATTTTCAAATATATAGGTACTAAGTAAATAAATGCATGCCTGTGATTCCAATACTTGGGAGACAAAAGAGAGACAGATAGGTTCCTTGTAAGTTCTGGGTTGGCCTGAACTACAGACCAATTTCAAAACAGGCTGGACTATACAAAGCTGTCTCAATAAATAATAATAAATATATCATTGTAGAGCAGGATATTTGGGCTCCATATAGTCTTGTTGGGTATAGAATTATCAGGACTTATTAGTACATGTCACCCATTCATATGACATGAATGGAGATTTGAATTATAGTTTGGTTATACAATCCAAATTAACTTTTATAGAATGGCAAATAGTGTTCACCTGCTGAGACAGGGACAGAAAATCATCTTTATTTGATCCGTGTGCACATTCCATACAAGCGTTTTTATAGAACCCTATATTGCTTGTAAATGTTTGTATGCTGCAGAATGGAAGGATGAAACAACAAGCAAGAATACAGTCCTGACAAGATCCACCCTCAGGGACACTGAGAGTTACTCCTCCAGCTTTCTGTCATATCCTACCTCAGACTACACCAGTGTTATTTCCTATAAATGCTTACTAACAGGACAACTTCTAAACAGCTAGCTCACTTGATTTAGCAGCACAGACTGTTCCAGTCAGGACTTCAAACAAGCCATACACTTACTTGGCACATAAGAGAGAGCAACAAATGCTACAGCTATCTTTCTTAAGATTTTTTTGAGTTTCTTGGATCCCCCTCCCCCAAAAGAATCCTACATCTAAAATAAACAGGAAGCAATTATAAGAAGACCATCATTCTGATTCCTTAAGAGGGGGTGGATGGTTTTGGTCACATCTCGGGATTACTGATAGAGAAGTAGACAATCTTCAACCCTCTGAGCTAATTTCTGCTAAGCGCTAGTGCTTTAAGGTTTATTATGAAAGATTTCTGTCTTTTATTTGGGAACTAAATGAGCTAAAGCGGGGTAGAAACACCCAAATCCTATTTAGTATAACATGCCCCTATCCTAATACCAATGAAATAGAATTAAAACTAAAATTAATCATAAGAGATAAAGTTGAACATATCATTTTAACCAAGTGGAGAGTTAACCAAGAAGATATTACCATCCTAATTATACATGTACCAAATTCTGGTACACCCAGTTCCAAAACAAAAATAAAAAAACCGTAGTGCATGAAAGGTGGTGAGAACATATATCTCATTTAACTGACAAACTAAAAGTGAACATGTGGCACATAATACATTATGGAATGTGGAGATGTTGGATATTATATCTATACAACTTTAATATGAAGCATTATTGTATTCGATTGTATAGAATAATGAAATCTTTTCTTTCTCTTGAATCTGAGGCTCCTATCTTTAAACTTTCACATGTGGAGTAACTACAGAAGCAAGCAAGCAAACAAACAAACAAACAATAAATAGATAGATAAATAAATAATTGGCAAATCTATGGGCCAGAGCATGGGGGGAATAATACAAATAGATCTGATTGGGGAAATGGGAAAACTGATAGTTCTAACTAGGGAAGGGGAAGGAAATAAATGCACAGGAAGAAGGAAGGGTATCTATAGCCCAGAGAGGAAAGGATCAGACAAAGTCACTGGTCTGGATTTTTAAAAAGGTTGTTTACAATCTTTCTTGGTAAAGAGTTTGGATGTTAGTATGGGAGGGTCTGTCAGTTAGGGCAGGCAGAATCCGTTCTTACAGTAGCCTAGAGGTTGATTGGGATGCAGGCAGAAGTGGTGAGACAAGACCAGAACATCGTATGTAGGACTCAGACTATGTCTGATGTTTGGGGAGAAGCAACATCCTTATGCTAGATCCTGTATAAGGAAGTGTTCAGTCAATATTCAGTGTGGGAGGTTGAATAATATAATTTTAATATGAAACAAATTATTTTGAAACACAAAAGTGCCTTTGTCTTTGAAACATCAGGGATTTGTGACTATGAGTCTCAAACTTTGCAGTACTGAATAGAGCACATTTTAGTAGCATTTTAAGAGACAACTTGCATATTTAAATAATAAAACTTAAATATTTTAACAAGTGTCCTTCTAAAACATCCTAGGATTTTTTGTATTCCTACAAAGTGTGGAATTTTGACTTGTCTTTCACATAATCTTTGTTGGGAATTGCCTTTCAAAATCACAATGCAAAAGCATTGATTTTTGTACTTATCTTTTTTTTTTCTTCTTGGTAGTTTTTCTTTGTTAGATTTTAAGTCTACAATTTGCAAAAATCAATAAAAACACAGCTCTCCCCTAGAAGAAATGTTCTCAGGAGGCTAACCTGAAAGAGTCTAGGGTAAAATTCTGTGACCTTGAACTATTTGTAACGTACTAGTGGTGACTTCTCAGAGTGTCACATCAAAATTGCTTTTGTGTCTCCAAGGAAGGTTCAGCTTGTAATGTCAGTAACAGCTGGGTAACGGCAACAATTATATGTCAGCTCCACTTTCTCTTCAAAGAGAGTATTTTCCCAGGCTGACACATTGCTTGGGAGAAAAAGCACACATACAAAAGTTTGTTTTCATTTTCAATTATTTTTGGAGATATGAAACCTATGACAAGCCAATAATAGTAAACAAAAATGACATGAATTGACACTGCTGACCACAAGATCTGGAAGTTACTGTGGTCAGCAGACATTTGGTTTGACCACTTTCAATTTTCTGTATTTGAAGAAGGAAAAACAAAATCCAGAAAAACCATAACCATTTAATAAGACTTTTTTTTCCCGGGTTGTAAAAATACACACTTTCTCCTGCCTTTAAAGGTTCCACCTTTTAGGGAAAATAAAAATAATTGCTCAGCATGAAATCATTGCAAAACATTTTAGGTTGACTCAGCCAGGAATCCATCCTTTATTAAACATGAGGCTATGCCATTGTTCACACATTATAGAAGTTTATTTGTGTTGTTTGGGAACTAGCTGTAAAAAGATCACTGTAAAAGGCAGAACTTGGCTATGCTTAATTAATGTTTAATCTTCACTTTATAAAATGGAAAATACTGTTTCATTTATTGAAAATAGTTTGGGGGAGTTGTTGGCAGAAAGAAGTGCTATGTTATTTTGTGAAATAATCAGAGGAAGAAGTCAACTAACACCCCTTTCATTACACTTAAAGGAGCCTTTCTAATATCATAAGAACCTTGAACAGAGCTTGCAGACAAAAAGCAACGTAATTAAGTTGCAGTTAAAGACCTGTCAGAAAAGGGTGAGATGAACAGTGCTATTATTCTTAGTAGATTCTGCTGCTGTGGCTGAACCTACGTGTAAACACCAATCAATGAAAGCTTTCTTTGTTGAGACTTTGGCTGTTCAGGATTTTAGGTATGCAGTTGCAAACTATAGATTTTAAACATGAAGGTAAAATGTCATGATTTTACTGAGAAAAAAATTTAAGAGCTATAGTATAACCACTTGTATTAAATATTTCTAAACTATATACCAGAAAAATAACCTTTTAGAAGGGAGACAATAAATTTAAGTTTTCCTTGGTTTGTCTTATATCAAGCCATTATTTTATTATTTGGTTGGGTTTTTGACAAATTTTCATACTGCTTTTTTTCCAAGTCAAGTATCATTTCATTCTTCTTATGTAACTGAAGGAGTTAGAGGTGGATGGGAAGATGACAGAGGGCTACAAGAATGTGGACCAATAAAATTTTTCAATAAGACTACCACAGGTGGGCAACCATTAGGTCAGAAGGGAACAGGTCTTTTATCTCCTTTTGTACATTGGGGAGTAAAACCCCAATAGCAAAAGAGGCAAATTCAAAGGAAAAACAACTATAGCTGGAAAAAATGTTAAGTTCTCCAATAATCTTGAGTGTATTTTAGAAAATAAGCAATTACTTTAAGACAGGCAGTGGACAATTGAATGTAAAACTCAAAAGAAACAGGAGCACTTTGGGTGAATGGAACAGGAAAGATTAATGGGGAGATGCCCATAAACAAAATATTTATACTTTTTCGGATTGAACATTCAGATGGAAAAGGACTGCAAATTTTTTCCTTCACTAGCCTGCAGCAAACTAGAATCCTGCAAACCCTGTCGTTTCAGCTGTAGACAGAGCTTCATGGAAATTGTGATCCAGACATTTTTCCTGTAGGCATTGACCAAACATCTCCAGCAGAGATATATTTAAAGATACTTCTGTGAAAGGAAGGAGAAATAAACACTGCTATGCATTGTAAATACTCCCACTAATGAGATCTGTGTTCCTATAGATTTTCCCTTGGAAATGTGTTAACTGTTGAACCTGAGAACACTTGTAATAATGTCTTATTCTAAGCCTAGAAAATGTCTGGATGCCATGAGAAGAAAAAAAAAATCGTTTTGGGGTATAGAATCAGATAAAGTGGTCCTGAGTCAACGTTTCATGTTAAAAGATTATCTGGACCCAAATCTCTCATTCCATTAAGCAGAGAATTTTGAGGAATATTTTAGAATAGTGGCACCGGTATTTATATCAGAGAAAGTAATAATCATTGTGTTGGAAAAATTGTTAAAAACTCATATATGTGGTATATATTATATAATATGCACAAAATTTTACATATATCTCAGTATTCTGCTTTAAATTACCACATTCCCATATGTAAATAAATCTCTAATGAGAATTTTAGTGTACTTGATGAATAATTCTTGTATTTTAAAAGTCCAGATAACTGATTTGTCCATGTATTTTTCTATGTGCTTCTCCTTCTACAAGTCTAACAAGAATATTACAAAGATAAATCTGCAATTTAGTAGTGATATCTGTAGTTCCTTCTTGGAACATCCGTTGTAAACAGGTTTTTCCATTTGTCTGTAGAACAAATGTTCTCAATACCTGCAAGACTATATCAAAATGTTTTCCAGTCCTTAAAACCTGCTGTTTACTTTGCTCTTTGTGTGCAAATAACATCTTGGGAGCTAGTTCCTTTATTCTGTGCCATTAGATTGCATTATAGAGATAAAGGAAGTAGTAGAAACTGGTTCTAATTTTAGCTATTTCTCTGGCTTGCACTGTATCCCTTCCCTCTCCCCTCCCCTCCCCTCTCCTCCCCTCCCCTCTCCTCTCCCCTTCTCTCCTCTCCTCCCCCTTCTTCTCAATGCTTCCTCTTCTATGCAGTATAGAAAAATGAATATATTCATTAAGCAACTACTATGAAGCCAGTGACTTAGAATACTAAGAAGTGGTACTAGGCTCATTTTCAGAGTAACAAGGAAGACAAGTGAAATAGGTTGATTCATGTGTTACAAAATGGTAAATACTCAGACATTTTGAAACATTGAAACCATCACACTAGGGAAGACCTACATTTGTATCTTGTTGTTTCCTTAAGGTATACAGTAGATTCTAGTATTCCTCAGTAGGAGAAGGCATGCTTAACTCTTGAGGTCCCAGGGAATGGGGAGCCCTGGTGAGGATTTGGGGAGGTGGGGACGTCCTCTTGGAGAGACTGGAGGAGGAATGGGGTGAGTAACTGTCAGGATAGACCAGAGAAGGATAATTACTGACTTGCAAAAAAAATTAAAAAAAGAATCAAACTTGCTAGCAGTTGTCAAGGTAATTAAAAACATTTATCTCCTTGCTATGTACCTACTATTGTACTAACTATTGCACATGTATTTTATTTCTTTTATTTTCATTTTGGCTCTAGAAAGTATGAAGTACTAGCTTTTGTATTTTGAAGATGACTGAAACTTTGGGAGTTAATTAGATGGTTAAAGTCACGTACCGTATATAATGGTATCAGTACTAAATATATATTTGCTCAATTCTTGCAGGAGGACTAATAGATGCTCTGCTAGTATGCTATTCTTTTCATACAAGAATTTCATAATTTAAGTAAGAACTGAAAACAAATTTCGGAAGTACTTATTTTGATATTTGTACCCCACTGATAATCAATTTGCTTTCTTACAGTTTCTCATTGTATTTTAGTGAAAGTCAAGATATCTTAATTCTAGATTTGATTGAACCACAATGAAATTATTTGTGGCCTGGATGAATTCAATAACTACTAGGGACTCATGTCTGCATATTTGTTTCTTATAAAATATTATAATATTCTTATAGAGCAAATGTATCAGATACAGAATACTCCCTCATTCTAATGGTAAATGAATACCTATATGCTCAAACATGCTAGATTCTTAAATATAAAGAAAAATTTGTACAAACATGTATATGCTATGTATCTTTGCTCAATATAAAAAAGATTTACAGATTTAAATATAACACAATTATGTTATGTTGTACTGTTAAATATGAGGTTGGAAGAATTTGGCGGGACAAGGAAATGAATAAATAAAAAGAACTTCAACACAAAACCATACGTATTAATGAAAAATGGACAAGCTATTTAAAAAATATACTTTGCAGGGATGATAAACAAGTTTCAGCTAAGACCATGGAAATTTTATAAAGGACGCCTGGTGTATGAAGAAAATTGCAAATGAATACTAGAATTAGGTATCACCACTACTTAGCTACAACTCACAATTTTTCATTGTTAAATTTGCTTTTTCTTTCTTTTTTTTTACATAAATAGCTTATTTCTGTCATTTTAACCCTTCATCTTTATTCTTACTCGATCTGTGGAAATCCTTCTTAAGTTCCCTCACTTCTTTCAAGTCTTCCAGTGTGAGTATTTAATTAAGCTGAGTTTAATTCAGGATGTGTTTATACATATGTATGTGAGGATATTTCCTGGAGCACCTTAACAGAAGGTTTACTACTGATGAAACTGATGTATTTTTCTTCTCTTAGGTTATTGCTGTTTTTTAATATTTTTAATCAAATGTTGAACATATTAGACAGTAAAACACATAATTTGATAGGAAAAATTTATATTGGGTGCTCTACATTGTCAACCAGCTTCATGGTTACATAAAAAAAACATTTATTGAGATGTTCAGAATGTCTATATACAGATATTTAACCAAAGAAAGCTGAAATCTATGCAAAGATGATGTGTAGCCAAATGCTCAAAGAAGATCCAATCACAATAGCTTCAAGGGAGAAATAACCCTACAGTTATCAAAAGCTACTAGGTAATTGTAAAATAACTATTAGTAGAATGTTCAACTATAAACAGCAAAATATTAAACATAAAACTAGAGTATAGATAGAGAAGGAAATTACTAATACATTGCTAATAACAAAGTATTTACACAATATCAGAATCCAGGCACCATTGAGTAAACTCTGTAATTATTTTTTTTTGCTTTGAAACACGCACACACACACACACACACACACACACACACACACACACAAACACATACAAACATACACATATATATGCATGATTCACAGTGTTATATTTAAATCTATAAATTTTATTTACATTGAACAAATTAGTTCAATTAATATTGTCTTTTTATAACAATATATTAAAGATGAAAAATTTTGCAATTTTACTAATTAGAAAAATATGGTTAGCAAAAAATCAAGGATTAATGTTAATGTCAATTAATTTTAATAACTTTATTCAATTACAATTAAACACTTTATCTTTGTGTCATATTATTAAAAGATTTCCTTACTAAAAATGCATACAGTTCATGTTCTTATTGATTATTGAACTTGAAGAATCATTCTTATGTTTATATACATATCAAAATGATATATATGAAAATGTTAGCCACTACTCTGATTGCAATATTACATATTGTATAAATGTGTAATCATCATAATATGTACTGTCAAAATAACTACTAATAAAAATTAATAATATGCTACTAAATAGTGAAACATGCAAATATAAATCTTTACTTGTTAGTGAAAGGAAAATTTACATGTTCCCCTGAGAACATTTGTCAAAAAATTACAAAATCCTTAAATTTGATTGTTGATAGGGTAACCATATTTCTAGACAGGGAATAGAGCTTGTACTTCTAGGTAACAAGAGGGAGTCTGATACATACAACTAGGAACCAAAGTGCTGACCATACTTCAGTGTGTTTGCTGAGAATGAGGTATATGGGAAGTAAAAATCATTAAAAAATATAGAAAATATGACAATTTGATTGGACAAAATTTCTATTCTTTTGGAAATTTTTGCAGGTACTTGTGAAGAGCTGCATGGCCCACAGGGTGCACTTCCTCCTATGGGAATGATGGAGTCGCTGAGTGAAAGATAAAGTGAGAAGCAGAGCATATGAATAATAATAAAATAGGATATGGCACCAAAGAATATTTTGTCTGGATGACAAGAGACACAGTATCTAGGGCTTTGGTTTATTTGGGATATTTAAAGTTAAAAGAGGATATAAATATCTATCTGCCTTTGTCACAATTGCTACTTTTCTGTGTCCCATTGTGGGTGGAATTCAGGGCCTTGAACATGTAGGCGGGTACTCTGTCATTAAGCTACAAGGAACCATATCCTTTTCAAACCACAGAGCCAGTTTCAGTGTCCAAACACACTACTCTATACAGGATATCTCACATTGAAACTTCAACACATTCTATGAATAGATTTGTATGTGGTTCCAACAGTTCATCTCCACTTCAAGGGAAGTTCCAGAGTCAAGGAAAGGAATCTCCCCACTGACATAAATGGCTGCCTATCCATTATACTGAGTAACAGTGTAGAAGCAGCCCTGTCTGGAAGGGATTCTAATCTTGATTGTAATACTATCTGTAAACACATACTGGCAATGATGATCTTTTGCTTCTCCTTAGCTGATTGAGATGATTAAACTAAAATATCTTACATTTCTTCCCTTCAAATCCCAAATGTGTAAACTTCTAGACAAATACTTAATTGCTGATAGTTTTTTACTCTACCATATTTTCTTGTCACAATTGTCTGTTCATGATACCTCATACCTGTCATTAACCTTTAATTGGAACTTAACATTGGAATGAACTTGTCCCATCCATTCTGTTCCCCCAAACATTGTATGCCTTCTGGCAAAATCCAATACAATTTTGAGACACTTCAAAGTCCACTGTGTCCAGCCCTTCTGATATTGTTCCCCTGCCTGGGACAAGATGAGTCATGCCATCGCTTGGGCTTGGCTTGTAATTATAACATGTCTCTGAAAGAATAGTTGCTTTATCCTGGAGCTATTTTTTATATCTGGATACTTATACAATTAGATTGTGAGCTCTTAAGAGTGAAGATGTGACATGTTAATGTTTTCAACCAACCACCATATGCAGTATCTGTCATTTCCAATAGCCTAGATATACCTTTTCATACTGACATTAAGAAAAATGGGAGTTGTCACAAAAGCAAAGTTGGTTCTCTGAAGAAAGAAATGATACAAAGGACAGAATATAAACTTTGTTGTAGGGTTAAACTGCCTCTACACAGTAAATAGGAAGACAAATAAACTAAGTTCTTGAAGATACAGAATTGAGCATGAAGGAAGATAAGCAGAAAATTTTCTGAGTATTCATCAGGAGCTCACAAATTCTACTTCAAGGTGTTCTTATGTTGGGTATGACACTGGTCAGTGCTACACTGGTAGATGCATAAGAAAGAAATGAGAAAACTCAAGTTCTAACACAAGACCCATGAGATCAGTTTCTAATTGAAGGTAAAATGACAAGAACATGCTAATACCAGAAAAACGAAGCACTGGGTGATGCTATATGCTAGATACTTTTGCTTCCTCCAAATGCCATATTCTGAAATTCTCCCCAAGTAATAATACTTTCTGTAAATGTGGCCTTTAGTGAAGTGATTAGGTAACAAGATTACTGGTTCACAGATGTGTTTAGTGGTTCTGTAATTGAAATATCTGAGAGTTCATGGACCTTTTCACCATTTTTATTTGTTATTTTATTTATATTTCAAATGTTATCCCCCTTTCCAGTTTCCCCTCCACAAACCTCCTATCCCCTATTATGCTCCCCTGCCTCTTTTTTGAAGACATAGCAATGAGAGGTAACCTCGGAGCCAGTAAAATGAGTCTCAGTCGGCAGTGCATGCGCTGGTACATCTTTGACTTCACCATTTATTTAAGTTTGAAGAACAGCAGCTGAAAGAGTCAGATGCAGATAATATACCCAACTAATGGACAGAAGATGTTTATCCCTGTGGTTGAATTAGGGAAAAACTGGAAGAAGCTGAGGAAGAGGGCGGCCCTGTTAGAGGACCAGCAGTCTCAATTAACTTGGACCCCTGAGATCTCTCAGAAATTGGACCACCAACTAGGAAGCATACATCAGCTGATATGTGGCCCCCAGCACATATACAGCACAGGACTGCTGGGTCTGCGATCAATCAGAGAAGATGCACCTAACCTTCAAGAGACTGAAGACCCCCGGGAGTGGGGAGGTCTGGTATGGTGAAAGATGGGTTTGGGGACGTCCTCGTAGAGACAGGATGGGGAGATATGGAATGTGGAACAGTCGGAGAGTAGACTAAGAGGGAGATACAATCTGTAGTGTAAACAAAAGGTTAAATAAAATTAAAAAAAAACAAAATTATCACAACAGAATAAAAAAAATATCTGAAGAATACAAGATTGCAGTTTGACACCCACTCAGTCTGTGGAATTTTCTAATGGCAATTCACAATACAGATGGTTTTGAGTCATTTGCCACTAAGAAGGCTATAGACAGCCAAAAAGTAAATAGATTGAAAATAAAAATATTACAAACAGAGGGAAATAGGTAAAATTAAGCTCCAAAAACCTTAAAAATGTTCAAGGATAATACCTTAGTTGCAAAGAGGATGGGTGATATTATGCTCTAAATCCTTAACGCATAAACGATGCTTTGGGAGTTTTTTTTTTTTTTTTTATTAATTCAAACTGTTGAATTTAAAGGTTTGATGTCACCATGTAAGTAAGAAAACTGTAGACGCTTGGGAAATACCTAGATTCTTTTCATTTTATTTTGCAGTAAAACTAAGTGTGTATTTTTTTTTTAATCAAACTGTTGACTGAGCTAGAAAAACGTGGGTGAAGTATGAGTAAAAATGTGTATTTTCTCAGTTTCCCTCTCTTTAAAAGTAGCATGTGAAAACATTCTAGTCTAAAATCCAAAGCAGTAAAAAAATCTCTTGGGTGATAAGTAAAAACATGTTTTAAAATAGACTTTGTGAGTCAGACGGTAAATTAAGTTCAAGACATGTATATTATACTTCCATTTTCAGCCTCTGTGACCTCAGGGCAAGGGGCTCGGTGTTTCTTGGTTCAGTGGCCTCAAATGGGAAAGACAGCTTCTGATCGCTTTTATGACATAAACCTATTGAGATCCCAGAGAAAGAGGAACATGGAATATAAGTAAATAAATTAAAAGAATAACTTGTGTGGATTAAAGTTTCTAAGAATATGGTCAGTAGAGTATCTCTTGAACTTGGTGAATTCAGCAATTTGTGAGTACTCGTAGAGGAAAGCTGGCGAAAAATTTGTAGTGCACTTGAGCTTGCCTTAGTTCCAAGTGTCTGAAAATTTTTGAGTGATGAGTATTATGCCCGGGTGACTTTATATTCCATATCTTATGTGTCATACTATCCTTCCAAACTCAGTAGCAACCACTGGATTCCTTTCTAGTAAATGACTAAAAGTTACTTTGTTTTTTTTTTTTTTGTTAGTTTGTGTGTTTGTTTCTATTACATACATAAAGAAGTAAGTCAACATAATTCTGTCCATTCATCCACCTATCTACTTCCATACTGAGGAGGTTGGGCAGGTCCTGCTCTGAGTTATGCTATGCTGTATGAACTATAAAATTGCAGGCAGAACTCACTTTGAATGACTCCATTTTTATAAAGTAGAATTTGACTCAAGTTATTTCATTTGGTGTACCTGTGCCAAGAAGAATGGCTCTTCATTTTGACACAAGTAAACAACTGCCATATGCCAGCACGCCAGAAAGCACAAAATAATAAATAACTTATATGTGGTGATAGATAATGATGTGGAAATAGATCAGATCAACTGAGACACATGGGCTTATCAATCATAGTATCTAGACTATCTCCATCTGGGCCTATGGAAAGAAGTACTTGAAGATCCAGATGTGGTGGGTATGATGTCTTGTTATGAGCCTCATTTAGGAAAATTGATCTAGAGAAGAACATTGTTTCTGACCACAGCTTGAGTGCCCTTCAGTGTCTACTTTAATTGACCCTCTACTGGCTTGTACCTGGGCCTGCATTTAATGTCTGCCCAAATCATACGACTTCTTTCTGGGTCCTATATATTCTTACCTGTGCTTGTATCAGCCCTGCCTCTGACCTCTGTAGCCTCTACTCATCTATACACAGCATATGAGTATATTGTGAGAATTGCAATGAATATCGCGAACTGATACTGGAAATTAAAACTGGAGTAAAGTAGTCTGATTGCCAAGGCAGCAATCAAGTGATATCATGACATTTAGAGAATTTTAACCAACAAAACTGACATAACTTTTAAATATTTTAATTTTTTAATAATTTCTAACATTTGGAATACAAATATGCCATCTGGGTTTCTGACACAAGACAGTCACAACACATATTTGTTCATCCATCTGTCCATCCATCTTTGTTTATCCATTTATCTGTGTACTCACATTTTCATCTGGATCTTCTCGCTGCACAAACATGAACACCTTCCTCCTAAACTACACTTCTGTTTGTGCATTTATGCATTTCTATGTGACATTTCTTAATGATTCTTCCATATTACTTGCTAAAAGTCTTTTACAGGGTGTAGTTCAGTCAATTGTATAAATAAAATCTATTATTAGAAAACTGACTTTTATATTTTGCAATTATAAGTAATTCTACATATTAATCTTATACTTTCATTATTTTGTAACATTGTAATTAGAAAATGTTAGATTTAACTAGAATATATAAGAATGAATTTTATACCTTCTAATAAAAATAAATTTTCTCAATTTTGGAAATTTGTATGATAAATAGGAAAATGGTTAGCTCAGTGTATTTTAATTACTAACATTGTGGTTGTATCTAGTATAATTTCTAATATTGAAAAATATTTTTATGAATCAGTTTGACCCATCAGATTTATCTCTACAATTTAGAGAATATAAATATTATTTCTAGGTTTTTATGGATTGGTGTAACAATATTTGCAATGATGTAAATACATAATTTTAAATCATCCTTATAAATTGAGCCCTACATTGAGCATTTTTTTCATTTTTTTTAAAATTTACTCAAATGTTTATTGATAGATACACAGAATTTACATATTGATATACATGTATACTACACACACATGTACATGGCCAATGTAGTTTCAACATATAATTTTTTTTAAAGATTTATTTATTATTATGTGAGTACACTGTTGCTGTCTTCAGACACACCAGAAGAGGGCATTGGATCCCATTACAGATGGTTGTGAGCCACCATGTGGTTGCTGGGAATTGAACTCAGGACCTCTAGAAGAGCAGTCAGTGCTCTTAACCACTGAGCCATCTCTCCAGCCCGCATTTTTTCATTTTTATCTGTCTCACCGCTTCTTAAGGAATTCATACCTACAACAAATTAAAAATGCATAACATTTTCTTTTAAATAATTTTACAACTATTCCTATATTTCCTCTTTGTTCTCTTTCCAACATGTGTTTCAGAATTGGATCTGTCAAGCTTCTCTTCATTCCTCTACAGCATTTCCCTTTATTCCATGACAGCTTTATTATTTTCACACCTTTCTTTCACTCTGTTTCAGTATCCATTCCTCTGGTTCTTTTGCTATCCTTTCTGCTATCTGGGATGCTTTAAGTTATAATTTATCCCTGATAATAATTTTATTACCAGTCTAAGTTCACTTATAAAAAGACTGTGCTAAGGACACTTAGTCTTATTTTTAACTCCTATTCTTTTTTTCAAAATATTTTATTTTCAAATTGTAAGTCTAGTCATCTCTCATTATATGTTCTTGAAAAGAATGAATGCTTTGCCTTTCACATGTAGTTACAGGTGATTTGTTTTGGAGAGTTGCTAGGACACGATTCAAAATATTTGCCATTTTTACTGTTATTTTGTGATTTTTTTTAGAAATGGTGTTTTTATGATTATGCTCTTTTTTTAGGTAAATGAAATAAATATTTCATTAAAATATCTTCCATAAAATGCTTCTATTCCCTCTTACCCTTATGGATGCAAGTATGAGTTTTCAAAACCTGGCACTTTATTTTCTCTTAAAATTTCCCTTTACTTCTGCAACCCTCCCTTTTTAGGATCAATGATTGGGTAATAGAACTTGTATTTTTCATGGTCAGTGTTCACTTCTCACTCTTTTGAGAGTTTCACTTTTTTCTTATGTTTCCTTAACCAAAACTGAGTGTCAAATTTTGGTACCTTAATTCAACTCTTTCTCCTGTACTTGTATATATATATTATATTTTTCTGGTACCCTTTTTCATCTGTTTTTGGTGCCTAAGATACAAGGTCACCTATTTCCCTTAAAATAAAATTATTTTTATTTGTTACTTTTCTATGCCCTTTAAAATGATGAGAGAAAATGTAACTGAAATCTCCATGTTCAAACTGACAGAAACCATGTTTTCTTAATTAAATCTACCATGCAACGTATCAAGGTTCTCTGCTTTAGAGAATTATATCATAAAATTTGTTAATGCCCCTTAAAAGAACATATACTTTCTACTATCTATAAAATGAAAGTCTGGATAGATAAGCCCAGATGTCCACAACTTGATTACCTTCATATGTCTATTTTATATTGTCACAAAGAAACATGGTGACATAAATGAAACTACTGCAAGGAGGAATAGTTAAATACTGTATTGAAGCAGATTGCAAATCAGGAACTATTTAGAATAAAATATACATCTTAAGTCATATTTCCTATGTAATAAGACAAAATGTGTAAACATATGCACACACACATACACGCACAAGCACACACACACACACACACACACACACACACACACACACACACACACCATTTTATACTACATTTCTAAGGAATAAAACAGGAGAAACTTGGCCCCGGGGATCGGAATATGCCACCTTGCACTTGTCTTCTGTGATCAACTTATCTTGGCATATATATAACAAAAACACATGACAATATTTTACATTTCCTAATTTTCAATTTAGAAACAAACTTGCATTTAAGACAGATGCTGTTTCAAAAGATTTGCATATCAGGAAATCATTTTCCATGGCAAAGCATTTTGAAGCAATTTGACACAACAGAGAAAGAAAGAAAGATGAAAGAAAGAAAGAAACAAAGAAACAAAGAAAGAAAAAAGAAAGAATAAGATAACACACTATCAAAACTTAATGAACTGCAGTATAACTTCAGCATGAACTCAGAGACAATAGTAAACAATGGAATGATGCAGATAATGATCATGAAATCCAGCTGGGTTCACAATAATATGTGTAAGCTTAGATGTTTTTAAAACATACTTTTAATAAGTGTTCTCAAGTGCTTCAAACCCCACCCCCTAACTTCTAGCCCACTGTCCAAAGATAGTGAAGAAAAGGTGGTAAATAGTACAAGAGGATATGGACCTGTTTAGAAGTAGTTTTTTGAGGTAATTACAATCTGTTTGTCGGGATACCAGCAGTCCAGTTCAGTAATGTCAGGATACCCAGCACAAATCAGCAGTAGTAGAAACAGCCAGGCCTCTGTCCAATCCCCACAAGACAGACCAAACAAACTGCTGTGCCTCTCTCAATGAACTGAAGATCAGCAATGTGAGACCAACAAAGTGTTGCAAGGCTAGCTATGCAAGTGCCACATCACTGTCTTGAGTCCTATTTATACTGTCTCCAAACCTCATTTGTTCTCCTGTGGGTCTTGCCTCAGCAAAGTGCCACTTGAGTCGGCCTTAGCAAGACACCACGTGAGTCTGCATCACATGACACAAAAAATTTCCACCTCAGGTATGTGTCTAGCAGTTGCAGTGTTCTTATATTGAATACCTACAATAATGCATAAAATTTGTAAGCTTTTTATCTTGCCTATTCAGAGTGATATACACCCCCATGGAGATACCCCAGGAGTCTAGGTGAGAGAAGGAGATATGACAAAAGGGCAAACATTTCATTAGAGACACTACCAGAGCAAGGCCATTCAAAATATTGTCCTTAGTGGCCAAGTGAGTGAAATGTCATTTGAAGTAAAAATTTAAAATTCAAGGCTGTAGCATTGGAGTCATAGTATATAGGCTATAGAAAATGTTCTCTGTAAATTGAATATGAGTCCTTTTCTTTTTATTTTATTGCTCTAATTGCTTTTTTTTCCTGAGGCAAACTTAGACTTTGGAGAGGAATTTTATACATGGAACACATTCTGTGTTTTGATGCATGGCAATGATCACAATAATGTGACAGTTACACTGTAACAGTAAGTAGGCAGATAAGGTATGTAGCATTGAGAAACCCTGGAAGCTTGGAAAGCATTTAAATTAATTAAGCTTTATTTTATTAAGGGAGAAATGAAATTGCTCAAAACAGCTAATTTCTTATTAAAATAGAACTAATAGTTCTCTGCACATACATATGTACAAACATATGAAATTTGTCTCAGTATAATCACATTTGTGTATATATGTATGTGTCTCTGGAGAGAGTGAAGGAGACAGAAACCAAGGCAGAGACAAATACAGAAAGATTAATAACCTGAATTGGTTTTGGGTTATTAGACTTGGTAGGGTCATACTTGTGGAGATTGTGGTCAACTTTAGTTTGAAGTGTGGTAGAAAGATTCTCTTGCTTTATATAAGAGTCTTCATTATTAAGATCTTTAACTGTATACTGAAGTCAAGGATATTTTTATATAAATTCTACTGATTCAATAAATGATAATCTCATAAAAATAATTTCTTCAAGAAACAGTGCTTGGATAAATATTTGGATGCATAATCCTGAGTGTCTGGGTAAATTGGAGTATCACCTACAAGCAATGGATAGTTTATTTTATTTGTGTGTGTGTGTGTGTGTGTGTGTGTGTGTGTATGTTCTCTGTTTACTTGTGTGAGCATAACCTTGAAAACTAGAGATCAACTTTTGATGTTTGGTATATTTCTTTGACGTTTATTTGTCTATGTTTAGGACGGATTCTCTCACTGCATGTGGGCTCACTATTTAGGCTAGGCTGGCTGAACGGTAAGCCTCCAGGTTCTACCTTTCTCTTTCTCTTAATTCTGTGATCTGAATTCAGGACTTGATGAAGGTATGGCAGTCATTTTATTCCTGATCCATCTCTTCAGATCACCAGTGCGTTTTGAACTCGACCATATACTATCTGTAGGAACCTCCAAATCCTTGTCCATCACATTTAGCAGGTGACTTTCATCATCTGTGTTGACTTATGGTCAGTATATAGCTGTTGAATTTCATTCAAGATTACTGTGAGTCCAGACAAATGAGAAGGCCAAAGCAAGCAAACCAAAAATTTGAGTCAGGATCTCATGTAGACCAAGATGGCTTCTCACTTACAAGGTTGATGACCTTGATTTGATGACTTCTTCCTACATCTCCCAGATACTGGGATTACAAGCATGCACCACAATGACTGGTTATGCATAGTGCTTATGATGTAGTCCAAGACTTTTTTCATTCTAGCCAAGCACTCCACTGACTACTAATTTATTCCAAAAAAATATTCTTTTATTTGGGCATATTCTTGTTTTTTTAGATCCTCCCTTCATGACATTTTACAAGTTGCATAGAGTCTCTTTGGGCATATATGTTTCATCTGGTAACCCAGATCTGAAGAATATTTGGGAACACAGTTTTGAACAGGCATGATCCATCTTTTGACAAAAATCCTGTGATATTATTAGTTCAAAGAAAGGAAATTATACACATGAGAGAGGCAAAAAGCAGCCTACACAGCAGCATAATACAAATTATTATCAATGATATTTATATGCCAGATAGTCTACAGGGCACTTTGCTGCCTTGGAAGAATTGCTTCCAACAACCACAAAGAATAGAAACGGTTATATTCAGCCTCACATAGAGTGAGCAAAAAACAGGCTTAAAACTTTAAGTAATTGAACCAAACTCTAAGGCATACTTGGAGGTAAGCTCTGGAACTTATCTTGACTGTGACCATTCTTTATCTTATTGTTGTTTGTTCCTTTCAGTCAATCAATGAGCACACTTTATCTCTTTAAACTGCTAGGAACACACTCCATTTCTGTGGTTTACAGCACTAGGAACATACTCCACCTCTGTGGTAGAAAGAACTAGAAATAAACTCTCATTATTCTTCAGGTCTAAATAACAGGGTCAGAAATCTTTCTAAAACTCCTAATATTGTATAAAATATTAGCCTGAGTAGTTGCATTTAGCTTTTAGTATATGTTATATGTAGTATATATCATGCACTAGCTCTTGTATTTCTAATTTTGTATGATTTCAGCTGAAAGTATTCATAGATCATAGTACTATTTTAGATTGTATGTCTGAGAACATATTGTGCAATGTGACTCAAGTGACAGAATTGCAGATAGTACTTGATACTTTTTACCCATTTGGCTCTTTGGGTGGCAAGTCTTAATAATATATAATACAGGAATAGAATGTGATATTGTAATATATGCACACAATTCAGAACAATTACTAACTTCAAGCTAGTTAACATATCTACCACTGGACCACATACTATTCTAAGTTTGAGAGTACATATCTACTCTTAGAAATCTTCGGGTTTGCAAAGCAATAGTGTTAACTCTGACCATGAAATTGTGCTTTTACCCTTCATAACTCATTGTTTTTAAATAACCAAGTCATCAGGCAATAACGAGCCTTAGTTTTCCTCTTTGGTCCTACATTTACTCGATGAATCATTATTATCCCTCAGAATGCTCTTTACCATCTTGGCCTGGCATCTATTCAAGTTTTTCAAACAAGTTTATACCTTTATGTCTTACTTCTGCAATGTATGGACTTAGGGTATTTCTTGAGACGCTAAAGCAAGGGGAAAGGTAGACACTATTCCCAATTAGACAAGATGGATGAAGCAAAGAAGTGCAGGCCGACAGGAGCCGGATGTAGATTGCTCCTGAGAGACACAGCCAGAAAACAGCAAACACAGAGGCGTATGCCAGCAGCAAACCACTGAATTGAGAATAGGACCCCCGTTGAAGGAATCAGAGAAAGAACTGGAAGAGCTTGAAGGGGCTCGAGACCCCATATGTACAACAAGGCCAAGCAACCAGGGCTTCCAGGGACTAAGCCACTACCTAAAGACTATACATGGACTGACCCTGGGCTCTGACCTCATAGGTAGCAATGAATATCCTAGTAAGAGCACCAGTGGAAGGGGAAGCCCTTGGTCCTGCTAAGACTGAACCCCCAGTGAACGTGATTGTTGGGGGGAGGGCAGTAATGGGGGGAGGGTGGGGAGGGGAACACCATGGAGAAGGGAAAGGGGAGGGTTAGGAGGATGTTGGCCCAGAAATCAAATCGGGAAGGGGAATAACAATCAAAATGTAAATAAGAAATACTCAAGTTAATAAAGATGAAAAAAAAAAAAGAAGAATGTCAGGTTTCAGTCTATTGCTGAAAATAAGCAGCTGGTCATATGACATTTATGGTCAAAAGCAGAGATAAATTAATTCACCCATCAGCCTACTGCTTCTAATCAGCAGGCTTTTGTCAATGTTATATAATTATGAGTTCTGACACTGAAATGGTACTGCTTACAGTGGGGTGTCTTCATCTACATCAATTGACAAGACAATCTTTCATACAAATGCTCACAGGCAAATTTGACCCAGCTAATTCTTCATCAAAATGTTCCTCCTAGATGATTCTACATTGCAACAACTAGACATTCCAATTTAAGAGCACAAGGACTATGGTTGGTGCTTAGTTTGTGGCAGTATAGTATATTATAGTAGAATGGCATGATGAAATAAAACATCTTACCTCATGTTATTGAGCAGAAAAAATATCTAGAGACAAGTTATATTTGTCAAAAGCAAGAGATAGTGACCAACTTCTCTGAATTAACAGCCTATACAGGTAGAAAGTCAGCAATAGATAAACCACTAATGAAGTTACCATCATTGTGATCCACTTGTTTCTCTAAAGCCCATGAACTGACCATTCTAACTCATGAATCTTGTGGGAACATTTAAACATTCAAACTATAATAGATTTTCTTTCTCTATTGGACTACTCTTGTAGTCTTTTACTTTAATTGTATTTCTTTAGGATGCTTATCCTAGCTTAAGTAGACTGTTTTGCTCCCTTCTTATTAAAATAGTTATGTCACCAATGTGAGCTGAACACAATTCATGGTAATTCTAAGTCAGCTGTCAATTCTGTGGCTCCTAAAAGTCAATTGTGTCCAAAAGGCATAGAATTAATTCTACTTTGATTTGTCCTAGAGGTGTTTACTGCTTTATTTAATTAAACTCCAAAGGATGCTAGAAAGCAACTACTCTTCACACTTTTCATTATATGTGTTCTTTATACCCCAATGATTCTCCCTGACTCGAAAATGCATTACACCTTCTTCTCATAGGTGTCAGCACTTGAGATTCAACACCACTTCCTGTTCATTCTTCTCTTCAGAGTGATTAATAATACTAACCAATTTTAAAACTCAGGGAAATAAAGACTGCACAGTATCCAAAAGATTGAGTTGCTGAATTATTTTCTAGGCATTGGTTATTCCACAGGTTTAAGGAGACACAGAATAAAAGTGTTCGGTAAAGTCACTTTCTCACTCCCTTTAAGAAAACTTGTCTTGGAAGGAAAACATAAAAAAATGAATGTTTTTCCCTATTTATCACACACACACACACACACACACACACACACACAGAGAGAGAGAGAGAGAGACAGACAGACAGACAGACACAGACAGACAGAGACAGAGACAGAGGAAGACAGAGAGACAGAGACAGAAAGACATAGAGAATCCAAGATCTTACCAAATATAAAGTAGAATATCTTTTTTGTGTACAACAGATTTTTACTGATCTAGCTAGCTCAAATTTCCCATAGTTCAGGGTTTCTCTCAAAAGCTTAGCTACACAAAGTGAATCTTCTGTCAATTGCATACAGAGATTCAACTTAATATAAAATGCATTATGATAGGAAAAGTAAAGAAATCCTTTGGTCTGAGACATTTGTGTGCTGACATTAGGCAAATAAATTTAACTTTCAATGTTCAGGACCAGAACACATATTACAGTGAGTTTTGGGATTGCTAAATTATCACCTTTTATGATCAAGGAACACTTGGAAATTAGCTATAGCTTTGAAATTTCCCTTAAATAAAACTTTTCTTCTTTCGAATAGAAACATTGCATTTTATTTCAGAGTCCTAGAAATCCATGATGTTCTTAGATAAGTTAGAGGAATTTATGCACTAGTGAATTGAATACTCCACTAGCAATGATACTTGTCACTTCTGATCCTGATTCTCTCTTCTGTCTAAATAAATGTAGCAAATTACCCTGAAACTCTGCCTGGTAAGATAGGGAGTGAGGAGTCTCAGTAAATTCATCATTTCAATGGAAGACATAATTAAGCCTGCAGAATGCAGTCAATTACAGTCACTTTTAGCCAATAACATTTTAATGCATTTTAATAAACTTTAAGGGATGTCTGGGATTTCTCAGCAAGAGAAGCCCAACACAGAGAATCTCAAGTCAGACTATTAGAAAGCTATAAAATGTATGTGTATGTGTGTGTCTACACATGAGTGTTCATGTGTGCTTGTGCCTGCATGCAAGAGAGAGAGAGAGAGAGAGAGAGAGAGAGAGAGAGAGAGAGAGAGAGAGAGAGAGAGAGTATAATTATTTGCTCTGGGACTTTCCTTTATAATGTGTATCCTTTTATTATTTCAAGATCTATTTTTCTCATCTAAAACATAAAGACACTAAGTCATTCCAGAAATATATACATATGTTTCAGCCCTAAAGGAATTCATTTTTAAGGGCCTTGAAGCTTTCCAAATCATTATGCCCATATATTAGTCACAATCACTATGAACTCTGTTTCTTTTTAAAATCATTCACTCTAAGATAGATACTCTTCTTATATGAGATGGAAAATCCATGAGCATGGGAAATGCAGG
This sequence comes from Rattus rattus, assembly GCF_011064425.1. Classification (NCBI taxonomy): domain Eukaryota; kingdom Metazoa; phylum Chordata; class Mammalia; order Rodentia; family Muridae; genus Rattus; species Rattus rattus. The sequence goes on along the minus strand of NC_046166.1, from coordinate 77,823,286 downwards.
GTCCCAAACCAAATTAGAAAATAATAAAAAACATTATAAATATAAAATACTAATAAATATAAATAAGTGAAACTAAATGATATTACTTTAAATATTAAAACATTAAAAATGGTGGATTACATTGAATAACCCACTAATAGCTTTTGAAATGTCCACATGAACAGATACCTAAACCAGACAAACATGAGTCACAGCAAACTGTCTTCCTAATATACAGAAACAGAATAGGAGGCTAGAAATTGTTTGGGGAAATGAACTAGGCTAAATGACATTTAGTTTGGACTTACATGTCTTTCTTCTATTTTCTCCTTAAGCTCATTTTTACTTTCTTTCCTTAAACTTGGTTTATGATTATTTTTTATATTTTTCCTTTATTTAATATTTTTATTTACATTTTAAATGTCATCCCCTTTTGTGCAAATGGACATGGGAACTTGAAGATAATTCTGGAATTCTAGTTCATGTTCGTGTAAAAAAATATGTTACTTTGGTCACCGATGATTAGAAGGGCCAGTCATAGATCACCAAGGACCAAGTCAGTGTGGTTTTCATGAGTCAACAGCAAAAGAAGTATGAAGAATTTTAAAGGCTTTATGTTTGCAATGAGTTTATTGCATGTGGTGAAGATATATACTTAAAAGTAAATCCTAAAACACAAGTCTCATTTTTTTAGGTTTTTACATTCAGTGCTTAACCATGGAGAGGCCTAATGTTTTTTAAAGTATTTATTCTAAGATCTCCCATGCTCATGGATTGGCTTGATTAATATAGTAAAAACAGTCATTTCGCCAAAAGCAAACTACAGATTCAATGCAATCCCCATGAAAATTCCTATTCAATTCTTCATATAGATAGAAAGAGCAGGGGTTGGGGATTTAGCTCAGTGGTAGAGCGCTTGCCTAGGAAGGGCAAGGCCCTGGGTTCGGTCCCCAGCTCCGAAAAAAAAAAAACCAAAAAAAAAAAAAAAAGAAAGAAAGAGCAATTTGCAAATTCATTTGGAATAACAAAAAGCCCAGGATAGAGAATACTATACTCAGCAATAAAAGAACTTCTGAGGGAATTACCATCCCTGGCTTCAAGCAGTATTACAGAGCAATGGTTATAAAAACTATATGGTATCGGTAAAGAGAAAGGCAGATAGATCAATGGAACAGAATTGAAGACCCAGAAATGAACCCACACACATATGGTCACTTGATATTCAACAAAGGAGCTAAAACCATCCAATGGAAGAAAGATGGCATTTTCAACAAATGGTGCTGGTTCAACTAGAGGTCAGCATGTAGAAGAATGCAAATCGATCCATTCTTATCATCCTGTACAAAGTAGATAAAATACCTCCACATCAAACCAGATACACTCAAACTAATAGAAGAAAGAATGGGGAAGAGTCTCAAACACACGGGAAAATGGGAAAATTTCCTGAACAAAACACCAATCTCTTATGCTCTAAGATCAAGAATCGACAAATGGGACATCATAAAACTGCAAAGCTTCTAGAAGGCAAAGGCCACTGTCATTGGACAAATGGCAAGCAACAGATTGGGAAAAGATCTTTACCAATCCTACAACTGATAGAAGACTAATATCCAAAATACACAAAGAACTCAAAAAGTTAAACTCCAGAGAACCACATAAAAATACCACATAAAAAATTAGGGTACCAAGTTAAACAAAACATTCTCAGCTGAGAAATGTCGAATAGCCAAAAAGCACCTAAAGAAATGTTCAAAATCCTTAGTCATTAGGGAAATGCAAATCAAAACAACCATGGAAACCTTACACCAGTCAGAATGGCTTAGATAAAATCTCAGGTGACAGCAGATGCTGGGGAGGATGTAGAGAAAGAGGAACATTCCTCTGTTGTTGGTGGGATTGCAAACTGGTACAACCACTCTGGAAATCAGTCTGGAGGTTCCTCAGAAAATTGGGCATTCCACTACCTAATGACCCAGCTATACCCAAAAGATACTCCAACATACAACAAAGACACATGCTCCACTATGTTCATTACAACCTTATTTATAATAGCCAGAAGATGGAAAGAACCCAGATGCCCTTCAACAGAGGAATGGATTCAAAAAATGTGGTACATCTACACAATGGGGTACTACTCAGCTATCAAAAACAATGACTTCATGAAATTCATAAGCAAATGGAATGAACTAGAAAATATCATCCTGAGTGAGGTAACCCAATCACAGAAAAACACACCTGGTATGCGCTCATTGATAAATGGATATTAGCCCAAATGCTTGAACTACCCTAGATGCACAGAACACATGAAACTCAAGAATGTTGACCAAAATGCGGATGCTTTACTCCTTCTTTAAAAGGGGAACAAGAATACTCTTAGGAGGGAATAGGGAGGCAAAGTTTAGAATAGAGGCTGAAGGAACGCCCATTCAGAGCCTGCTCCACATGTGACCCATACATATACAGCCACCAAACTAGGTAATATGGATGAAGCAAAGAAGTGCATGCTGAAAGGGACTGGATATAGATCTCTCCTAAGAGATACAACCAGATCATGTGAAATACAGAGGTGAAAAACCACTGAACTGAGAATGGGACCCTTTTGGGGAATTAGAGGAAGGTTTAAAAGAGCTGAAAGGGCTTGCGATCCCATAAGAATAACAATGCTAACCAATCAGAGCTTCCAGGGACTAAACCACTACTGAAAGACTATACATGGACTGACCCAGGGCTTCAACTGAATATGTAGCAGAGAACAGACTTGTTGGGGCACCAGTGGAAGGGCAAGCCTTTGGTCTTGCCGAGGTTGGACCCCCAGAGCAGGGGAATGTCGGGGAGTAAGGGAGGTGGAGGTGGGAAACACCTGTATTGGGGAAGGGGGTGATGCAGGCTTATGGACAGGAAACCAGGAAAGGGAATACCATTTGAAATGTAATTAAATATTTAAGTGATCCCAAAAGTTCCACCAGAGAACTACTAAAGCTGATAAACAACTTCAGCAAAGTGGCTGGGTATAAAATTAACTCAAATAAATCAATAGCCTTCCTCTACACAAAAGAGAAACAAGTCCAGAAAGAAATTAGGGAAACGACCCCCTTCATAATAGACCCAAATAATATAAAGTCCCTCAGAGTGACTTTAACCAAGCAAGTAGAAGATCTATACAATAAGAACTTCAAGACACTGAAGAAAGAAATTGAAGAAGACCTCAGAAGATGGAAAGATCTCCCATGCTCATGGATTGGCAGGATTAATATAGTAAATATGGCCATTTTACCAAAAGCAATCTACAGATTCAATGAAATCCCCATCAAAACACCAATCCAATTCTTCAAAGAGTTAGACAGAACAATTTGCAAATTCATCTGGAATAACAAAAAACCCAGGATAGCTAAAACTATCCTCAACAATAAAAGCACTTCAGGGGGAATCCCTATCCCTGAACTCAAGCAGTATTACAGAGCAATAGTGATAAAAACTGCATGGTATTGGTACAGAGACAGACAGATAGACCAATGGAACAGAATTGAAGACCCAGAAATGAACCCAAACACCTATGGTCACTTGATTTTTGACAAAGGAGCCAAAACCATCCAACGGAAAAAAGATAGCAATTTCAGCAAATGGTGCTGGTTCAACTGGAGGTCAACATGTAGAAGAATGCAAATCAATCCATGCTTATCACCCTGTACAAAGCTTAAGTCCAAGTGTGTCCCGCGCTACGTCTCGCCAGCAGGAACGACGCGGCACACACAGGATCCTTCTACAGAAAAAGCTTTACTGCGTCTTGAGAGGGAGAGCATAAGCTTACAATGCGGAGACGACGAGTGAGGAATAACCGCCCTTATATAGGAAACTATCCTCGCGCCTAGGACGTGTCACTCTCTGACTGGTCGCTGCCAATTATGCCAGATGACGCACATAACGCACGTGTCCCTTCGAAAGTAGGGAAGTTACCAGGCGCCCTGCGTATTGCCCTTTTACTAGGTGCTGTTCTGCCAGATGCTGGTGCCATCTTGTAATGGAGTATGTAAGGACAGCTCCTCGGACAGCTCCTCACATCTGTGAGGACAGCTCCTCGGACAGCTCCTCACACAAGTGGATCAAGGACCTCCACATCAAACCAGATACACTCAAACTAATAGAAGAAAAACTAGGGCAGCATCTCGAACACATGGGCACTGGAAGAAATTTCCTGAACAAAACACCAATGGCTTATGCTCTAAGATCAAGAATCGACAAATGGGATCTCATAAAACTACAAAGCTTCTGTAAGGCAAAGGACACTGTGGTCAGGACAAACGGCAACCAACAGATTGGGAAAAAGATCTTTACCAATCCTACAACAGATAGAGGCCTTATATCCAAAATATACAAAGAACTCAAAAAGTTAGGCCGTAGGGAGACAAATAACCCTATTAAAAAATGGGGTTCAGAGCTAAACAAAGAATTCACAGCTGAGGAATGCCGAATGGCTGAGAAACACCTAAAGAAATGTTCAACATCTTTAGTCATCAGGGAAATGCAAATCAAAACAACCCTGAGATTTCACCTCACACCAGTGAGAATGGCTAAGATCAAAAACTCAGGTGACAGCAAATGCTGGCGAGGATGTGGAGAAAGAGGAACACTCCTCCATTGTTGGTGGGGTTGCAGACTGCTACAACCATTCTGAAATCAGTTTGGAGGTTCCTCAGAAAATTGGACATTGAACTACCTGAGGACCCAGCTATACCTCTCTTGGGCATATACCCAAAAGATGCCCCAACATATAACAAAGACATGTGCTCCACTATGTTCATAGCAGCCTTATTTATAATAGCCAGAAGCTGGGAAGAACCCAGATGCCCTTCAACAGAGGAATGGATACAGAAAATATGGTACATCTACATAATGGAATATTACTCAGCTATCAAAAACAATGACTTTATGAAATTCATAGACAAATGGTTGGAACTGGAAAATATCATCCTGAGTGAGGTAAGCCAATCACAGAAAAACACTCATGGTATGCACTCATTGATAAGTGGCTATTAGCTCAAATGCTTGAATTACCCTAGATGCATAGAACACATGAAACTCAAGACGGATGATCAAAATGTGAATGCTTCACTCCTTCTTTAAAAGGGGAACAAGAATACCCTTGGCAGGGAATAGAGAGGCAAAGATTAAAACAGAGACAAAAGGAACACCCATTCAGAGCCTGCCCCACATGTGGCCCATACATATACAGCCACCCAATTAGACAAGATGGATGAAGCAAAGAAGTGCAGACCGACAGGAGCCGGATGTAGATCTCTCCTGAGAGACACAGCCAGAATACAGCAAATAGAGAGGCGAATGCCAGCAGCAAACCACTGAATTGAGAATAGGACCTCCGTTGAAGGAATCAGAGAAAGAACTGGAAGAGCTTGAAGGGGCTCGAGACCCCATATATACAACAATGCCAAGCAACCAGAGCTTCCAGGGACTAAGCCACTACCTAAAGACTATACATGGACTAACCCTGGACTCTGACCTCATAGGTAGCAGTGAATATCCTAGTAAGATCATCAGTGGAAGGGGACGCCCTTGTTCCTGCCAAGACTGAACCCCCAGTGAACTTGATTGTTGGGGGGAGGGCGGTAATGGGGGTAGGATGGGGAGGGGAACACCTGTAAAGAAGGGGAGGGGAGGAGTTAGGGGGATCTTGGCCCAGAATCCGGGAAGGGGAATAACAATGGAAATGTAAATTAGAAATACCCAATTAATAAAGATGAAAAATAAAGAAAATGACTTATTCAAAGTACTGTACTCTGAAAATTATTTTACATGTTAAAAATGTCAAACTTTGATATGCTTGGAATCTTATTTGAATGAATGAGCTCATATTCTGAATAGAGAAGAGACCTTGTTATTCACATATTTTTGAGACAATTAATATTTAAATACTTTCAAATATAGTGTCTAACACAAACAAATGAGATATCTATATCCATATGCCTAAGTGATAATTTCAAAATAAAAAGATTAAATACAAGTAAATTTTCTGCTTTGCTTATCTATGTTAAAACTAATTTATTTCAGAAAAGGTCAGCTCAGTGACTGTATATTAACCTAATATTACATCAATGTATCCAAAAAGCTATTGATATATGACTTTCAAGTCTTTGACAATTTAAAAGTTTATTATTATTATGTGTTTATTTTTGGAATCAGACATTTTAGGACAAGTAATAAATTAGTGAATGTGCTTGCATTTCATTTGTTTCCAACTCAGATTTAGGCCATGATATCTCTAATTTAGTAAATTGATAAAAAAGCATTTCTTATGTGATAAAATATATTTATTCTAGTTTATAAGTGGTTTGCTTGCATGTAGTCTAGGTTCCACGTACCTGTCTAGTTCCCACAGTAGTCAGAAAAGTCATTAGATACACTGAAACTGGAAATGTAGATAGTTGTGAGCTGTAGCATGGAAACTGGGAACCCAATCTGGTTTCTTTGCAATAGCAACAAATGCCTTTAAGCACTGAGCAATCTCTCCAGCCCCCAAGGAGACTAATTTGGATTAGAGCAATATGTTATGTGACATGAACTGAAAGCTCACATTACATAAAATTTGAGGAATCTGGAACGGCTGACAAGCACTTAAAGAAGTGTTCGACATCCTTCATCATCAGGGAAATGCAAATCAAAACGACACTGAGATCCACCTCACACCAGTCAGAATGACTAAGATCTAAAGCACAGGTGATAGCAGATGCTGGTGAGGATGTGGAGAAAAGAGGAACACTCCTCTATAGCTGGTGGGAACACAAGCTGGTAAAACAACTTTAGAAATCAATCTGGTAGTTCCTGCGAAAACTGGAAATAGTTCTACCTGAAGACCCAACTATACCACTAATGGGCTTATACCCAAAAGATGCTCCAACATATAACAAGGAAACAAGCTCCACTATGTTTATAGCAGCTTTGTTAGTAATTGCTGGAAGCTAGAAACATCCCAGATGTCCCTCAACAGAAGAATGGATACCGAAAATGCAGTACATTTACACACTAGAGTACTACTCAGCTATTAAAAAAAATGACTTCATTAAATTTGCAGGCAAATGGATGGAAATAGAAAACATCATCCAGAATGAGGCAAGTCAGACACAAAAGATCACACATGGTAGGTACTCACTGATAAGTAAATATTAGCCTAAAACTCAGAATACCCACAATATAACCCATAAATCATATGGAATTTAAAAAGAAGGAAGACCAAAGTATGGATGTTTCAATACTACATAGAAGGGGGAACAAAATAATCACAGGAGGTGGGGTGGGGGTACTGGGAGGGTGTAGGGAGCCGTTCTGAGCTATACAGTCACAAAGGATGTGGGGAGCGGGAGTGGCAGCAGTCCCAAGATGGCGCCCAGGACTGCAGCTAAGTCTCATGACTAGCACCTGACTTCCTCACACACCTGAAACTAGCCAAGTCCATTGTGAGAGCTGCGCAGGTGCACCATGACACAAGATCAGGCCATGTGACATGGACCTATGAACTGAGACTACGCAGTCTGGACTGAGGAGGTGGAGTTGAGGGAGGATATAAGGGAGTGTGCTCGGGAAGAAGAGAGAAGAAAGGGAAGAAAAGGGAGATTGCTGCTTGCATGCAGAAAGAAAGGTTCCTGAGTAAACTGCTTTGAGAAGAACATTGTGGTGTCTCTCCTTTCTGCGAGACAGAGACGGAAGTGACAGGAGGGAAAGAGGAGGGGGAGAACATGGTTAGGAAATGGAAGGAACAGGAGACAATTACAGAGGGCCAGGAAATTGAATAGAAATATGTAACAGTGGTGGATGTGGAACTAGGAGTAGCCACTAGAAAGTCCCACATGCCAGTGAAGTGAGAGGCTCCCAGGACCCAACAGTGATGACTTTAGCCAAAATACCCAATAAAGGGGAGATAGAACCTGTAGAGACCACTTCTAGTAGATAGGCATGGGCCCCAGTTGAAGGATGGGGCCACACAACCATCTCAAAATTGTTAATCCAAATGATCCTGATCAAAGGAAAGACAGGGACAATAAAAATGGAACAAAGATGAAGGAAAGGCCATCCACAGACTGCCTCACCTAGGTATCCATCCCATCTGCAGACACCAAACCTGGACACTAGAGCAGATGCCAAGAAGTGTTTGCTGACAAGAGCCTGGTATGGCTGTTCCCTGAGAGATTCTACCATCACCTGACCAATTTAGCCAATCATCAGTCGGGAAGAGCTGGGGACCCCCAAGGGAAGAGCTAGGGGAAGGACTGAAGGAGCTGAAGAAACTGCAACCCCATAGGAAGAACAATACCAATTAACTGGACTACCCAGAGCTACCAGAGACTAAACCACCAACCAAAGACTATACATGGAGGGATCCATGGCTGCATATACATATATAGAAGAGGACAGCATTATATGACATCAATGGAAGGGGAGGCCCTTGGTCCTGTGGATGCTTGATGCTATAGCATAGGGAGATGCTAGAGCAGTTAGTGATGAGTGAATGAGTGGGAGAAGGAGCACCCTCATAGAGGCAAATAGGAGGAAAGATGGGGAATGGAATGGGAGGTTTGTGGCAGTATTACTGGGAAGGGGGATATCTTATGAAATGTAAAAAAAAATAATCAATAAAAAGGAAAACAAAAAACAAACAAAAGGAAAGAAAGAAAGGCTATAACACATAGTGAGGTTTAGACAAGGCTGTGAAGGTTGGGTTACCATTGATAATAAGGATCTCTATTATACTGAACTCCAGAGAGCTTACCTGCTCACACACTGACATGTCCTAAATAAATGAAGAAGCAACATTGTTTAAGTGAGGAAAAAAGCCTTAACATTACTTAAGTGGCATAGCATAATAGTTTATGTAGAGGCAGCCTAAGGAAAGAAATATGCACATGTCCTATGAGTTCTACCAGAAGTTCAAAGATTTCCAGGGCTCTGGAAAGTAGAAATTTGTTGTTTTGCCTTGACTATTTACATATATTCCTGGTTTGCAAATGTAACTTTTATTCACCAGATGGAATTGTCCCCTTGGAGGCTTATGCCTGAATAAACTTTCTCATTTTAGTTCTTTTTGAACTCTGGATTGGTGGTTCAACTCAACTCTTCTGGACCAAACTCCTCTCCAAGCTGACTGATTCAAACTGACTTCTTTTCAGGTATAACTGAATTGTTCTTATGACTTCAAACTAACCCTGGTAATTTGTTCTAATTTTCTGGCTCTGTCTTGTTTTCTGGTTCAGATTCTCTTCACTTGCAACCTGTTTATCTATAAAACTATATAATTAAAACTGCGTTCTCTCTCTCTCTCTCTCTCTCTCTCTCTCTCTCTCTGTCTCTCTCTGTCTCCTCCTCCTCCTCCTCCCTCATCTCTTTCCTGTTTGTCCTCTTAAAATTTCTGACGTATTTTGTCAAATCTTTGTCTAATTCATTACTTTGTCTGCCTTTCAGTCAGACATCACTTTTAAACACAGCCGCTTCTTTCTACAAACTTAACCTTCATAGTTTTTCAATAAATGTGTGTCCTAAGGGTGTACATGTATTCAAGCCAGAGGAATTAAACATGTGTCATTCCATCCATATCACAGAGCCCTAGAAGATCTTTGGATGTGATAACTTGCCAGCACAGCCACATTGTTGGATTAAAATTCTTCTGAACTGGTACCACCAGAAATGTTAAAGATCATAACAGGAGAACTGGTAAGAATGTTTAGTGGTTAAGAAGATTTTACATTCATGCAGAGGACCCAGGTTTGGTTCCTAGCACCCATGTCCAGTGGCTAACTATTGACTATCATTCCATTTCTAAGAGACTTGGCATCCACTTCTGTACCCTGCAGACACTGTATTCAGGTGTTGAACATACAGACAAGAAGGCACAGAGACAAGTAAAAAATGTCACTGTAGCAATAGCAGATGTTATCATAACACATACTATCCACCTTCTACTTCTTTTCTATGTCCATACATTCAAGAACTTTGGATAGAATTTTACTTCTCCTTTACCACCATATTTACAGGTTCTCTGCATTCATATCAGCAATAGGTCCTTTCTTGTTCACGAAAACTTTGGGTACCAAGGAGTAGAAGGCTTCCAGGGAGCTCTTTCATGGGAAAACAAATTCCAAGTCCCCACTGGGGAGAAGACTGGTGGTTTTTTTACCTTGACTTGAGCTTTACTTGATGGCTGTTTTGAGTTTTCTCTTAGCACCATAGTTCCCACTGTTTATTCATGGGAAGATAAAGAAAATCTTGCTAAGTTTTGACATCTCACGTAAAGCCATGAAGTAAAATGGGAAATCATAAGGACAATTATGACCCACAATAGTAAAGCATATCTTGTGGTCACTACAGGAGTAGTGAAAGGATGGGAGAAATTTGTCTTGGTTATAAGTATCTTACAATACATATACTTTCTGAGAAACCATTCATGATGTATTTTAGATTGTGTCTAAATTCACATTTTTAATGCTTCTCAGAACATGTTGTTTGTTTTTGAGGAATATCTCCTCTCATACATTGGAAAATTTTTATTTTCTTCGTAAATTTTTGCAAATAATTTCCCATTTGAATGAAAAAATTTAAAGTTAAATTATTTACTTGGGTAGTTTTGCTGATTTTTTGATGGTATGCAGTTATGGTCTAGAAAACATAACCAACTTTAATGAACTGACTCTTTTGACATTTAATGTAGAGGATCATATCATTTAATGAATATTCTGTAATTGTGTTCCACACCACTAGTTCTTTAAAGTATTCAACTGGATAGCGAATCCACTGTAGTCCTGAATTAGGTGAAATTGTGAGACATGTTTCATATTCCCCACCTATAAAATAATATGTTGAAACTTTTACAGTTTACAATTTCTAGGGGTCACCAATATTAGATTAATTACTATCATGTCTAGCCTACCCATCCAGTATTCTAATACTCTAATTGTATAAAACACATTTAGACATATTAGTATGAGCATTTCGTTTCTACCTATTAATGAAATATATTATGTTCATTAATTATTTAATTTTAGGCAATGTATAGTTGAGTAGGGTGTTTTTAAAAGTATTACTGCATTGAAAAGGATGATTTTTGGCTAGAAGAATGTTCTCTTTGGCATGCAGAAACTTAAGAAATTGAAACATGTGCATAAATTGAGAACCCTGCTTTTTGAGTGATAGAAAAACTCAGGTAACAGAAATGCTGGCAAGGATGTGGAAAAATACAAACACTCCTCCATTGTTGGTGGAGATACAAGCTGGTACAATGACTGTGAAAATCAGTTTGGCGGTAAATTCGACATAGTACTATCTAAGGACCCAGATATACCACTCCTGGGCATATACCCAAAAGATGCTCCAACAATAAGAAGGGCAAATGCTCCATTCTGTTCATAGCAGCCTTATTTCTAATAGTCAGTAGCTAGAAAGAACCAAGATGTCCTTCAACAGAGGAATGGATATAGAAAATGTGGTAAATTTTCACAATGAATTACTACTCAGCTATTGAAAACAATGACTTCATGAAACTCTTATGCAAATGGATGTAACTAAAAATGTCATCCTGAGTGAGGTAATACAGTCACACACACACACACACAAAATCGTACATGATATGCACTCACTGATAAGTAAATATTAGCCCAAAAGCTTGGAATACCCAAGATACAATTCATAGACCATATGAAGCTCAAGAAGAAGGAAAAATAAAATGTGGATGCTTTAGTACTTCTTAGAAGGGGGCAAAATACTCAAAGGAAGAAATACAGAGACAAAGTATGAAGCAGAGACTGAAGAAAAGGCCATCCAGAGAGTGCCACACATGAGGATCCATCCCACACGCAGTCACAAAACCCAATCACTATTGGAGATGCCAAAAAGTACATTCTGACAGGAGCCTGATATAGTTGTCTCCTGAGGACCTCTGCCAGAGCCTGACAAATACAGAGGTAGATGCTCACAGCTAACCATTGGACTTAGCATGGGGTCCCAGTGGAGAAATTAGAGAAAGGACTGAAGGAAATGAAGGAGTTTGCAACCCCATAGCGGAAGAATCACAATAACAACCCACCAGATACCCCTGAACTTCCAGGGACTAAACTACCAACCAAAGAGTACACATGGAGCAATCCATGGCTCCCACCACATATGTAGTGGAGGATGGCCATGTCCTGCTTCAATGGGAGGAGAGGCGTCCTGTGAAGCCTCAATGTCCCAATGTAGGGACATGCTAGTGTGCAGAGGCAGGGGTTGGGGGAAACACCCTCATAGAAGAATGGGGAGGGGGATTGGGATAGGGGTTTTCTGGAGGAGAAACTGGGAAGAGGATGACATTTCAAATGTAAATAAACAATATATCCAATAAAAATAGATTTTAAAAATTTAAATATACAAATAATTTTTACTATGTCCTACAAATGCTTCTTTTTGCAGGCCTTCAGGGCTTCAGTGATTTTTTTTCCACTCAATATCAGATCATGCTCCCCTCTTCCTCTTCTATTTTTTTTTTTGGATATTTTTTATTTATTTACATTTCAAATGTTACCCCATTTCCCCATTTCCTCTCTATAACCTGGCATCACTACCCACCATCCCATCTCCTTCTTCTTTGAGGGTATTTGCCCACCCATCTACCCACCCATTCCTGCCTCCCTGCTCTGACATTCCCCTACACTGGGAGGTCCAGCCTCGGCAGGACCAAGGGCTTTTCCTCCCATTGGTACCGACAAGGCCATCCTCTGCTACATATGCAGCTGAAGCCATGGGTCTGTCCATGTGTAGTATTTGGATGGTGGTTTAGTTCCTGGGAGTTCTGGTGGTTTGGTATCATTGTTCTCATGGGGTTGCAAGCCCCTTCAGTTCCTTTAATCATTTCTCTAACTCCTTTATTGGGGGCCCCATTTGCAATCCAATGGTTGGTTGAAGAGCATCTGACTCTGTATTTTTCAGGCTCTAGCAGAGCCTCACGGAAGACAGCTATATCAGGCTTCTGTCAGCATGCACTTCTAGGCATCAGTGACATTGTCTGAGTTTGGTGGCTGTATACTTACATTTTTTTTTCCTTTTTACCTTGCATATCATTGTTTTGTACTTTAATATTGACATTTTGTTTGGTTGACGGTTATGGGGCTTATTTACCTTCTTTTTATTATAATCTGTTTGCTGTTATGTTTATTATACCTTTTAGGTATTTTTTAACTTAATATTTTAAGGTTTCTTCTTGCACTAAAAATTTACATAAGGCTATACATTTTATTTCAGCAACACAGTAGCTAACATGGCTACAATCCGTAGAAAGTATTGTGCTCCCAATTAATTTTAAAAAAAAAATTGTAGTTTTCTTAGGTTACCATTTAGTCTTTTCAGGCCCAAAGTAATTAAATTATGTCTACACAAAAGAAGAAGAAATTATTTTCTGTAGTTATCTATTGATTCAAATTCTAGTATACAAAGACATCTTCATGGATATACTCAAAAATACTGCCTTGCAAAATGTCTGCTCACTCCCAGGAAGATATATAGATATGGCCTTTGTTACTATGTATCCTTGAAAGCAAGTACTATCTGGTTTATAGAGAGCTCAGGGAACTAATGAACTAATTATCATTGATGATAATATACTCACTAGTCAATGATAATAAAATTTTGGTGAATATTTAGATTCTCTTGTGGTAAAAATATTAAATGACTTATATAAGTACGTAATGCATTAAACCAAAATTATAATTAATTGATGAGTATATAATTATGCTGACTTTATTAAAAGAAACATTTCTAAATAAAATATATTTATTAAAACAATAAAATAAAATAGTTAAAGATGCACTCTACAAAATATTATCAAAATACATATATGTTTATATTTATGGTGATTAAAATTGTACATATATATGACTAGTAAAATTTTATCATATATACTTATGGAATATTATATTTTAATCTATTTAAACATACATTCAACATACTTATATAACAGATTATAGTTTGGTTAGAATGTTTTAGTTCAGTTATTTCATTCCAATGTACAAAATCTGATTTTATTAAAATTTTAATGTCTTGAGATAATTTCTACTCATTTCTCACTGATTAAATTTTATAGATAATATTAACTTGACTTTTTCCTGAAATATAACCTCCAAATTGTAAAATATCATGCAGATGAAGAATGCAAGTTTTTCTGAATGTCTAGAGAACATAACTTTGGATTTTAAAGGATAATTCAGTATTAAGTAGCCATAGTCTAGTTCAACTGTCTCATTTATATGACTTTTCTGTAGAAGCTTATTTTAATCGGTGGTGTTAAAAATTCAAAACATGTCAAGTAATATCTATGTATGAATATCTACACCTATACCATCAAGGCAATATGAAACAACACAGAGTTGATTACTATATGGAACACTTAAACTTTGAACATCTGTGCTAAAAATAATTGTTTACACACATACATACACACACACACACACACACACACAATTTTTTTTTAAGTTACAGCTCAAGATAGCCTCTTTTGCTTTACTTTGTTGTAAACTTATGTTACCATGTTGTAATTAGGTTTGTCTTAAAATTTTTCTGTGGATTATAAATTTATTTTCATAGACTTGCTTCACAGTCAAATTGTCTTTAGGAAAACAAAACTTGAACCTAAAATATTTTTAAAATCATTGCTTTTTTAAACTGCTAGCTTCCACACTCTAAATTCTAGGGTCATAAAATGGAGATTTTTCCCAACTACACAATAGCACAAGCAGCTATTCAATGACTTCCTTAGTATCACATTGGGATCTTTTGTTTTTCTATGTTTATTGAAAATAAATATATTTTCTTACATGATATAACCTTATTATAGTTTTATTTTCTTCTACCCCTCCCAGTTGCTCTCTTTCCTATCCCCCCAAAAATCTGAATCCACTCCCTTTATATCTATCATTAGAAAAAAAAATCAGATTTCTAGTGAATGATAAAATATAAAAATAAAGTATAATAAAATTACATAAACAAAAACTGTTATGTCAGAGTTGGAAAATTCAAAAAAAAGGAGGAGAGCCCAAAACAGAGACAAGATTCAGAGATCCACTTGTTCACACACTCAGAAATTTCATTAGAATACTTAATTAGAAGGTATAATGTTTCCAGAAGTAAACTGTGGACTTCCTACTTTGTTGCTTAAGTATGTGCTGAGCACCCATCTAAGACCATCCAGAAGATGTTAGCACTCATTCTTTGGAAGGCCTGAGTCGAGGCTCAGCATTTTTATTCTTATATAAATGCTCATCCACATATCTAGAGTTTATGTGTCTTTTATCCTGTTTATCATAGGGAGAGAAATATGCAATAGTTGATGGGGCAGGTTGTAGTGACGAGATTGTAGAAATCTCTATCAGAACTACTTAGAGAAGACATTCAAACTAAATCCACAAGGCAAAGCCTAAAATTTGTAGTATCTGGAATAAAATTAATTTTCACAAAATTATGGAGAGAGAGAGAGAGCTATTATGAATTTCTATTACATAAATGTTCCCTATTGTCACTGAATTCACACACACACACACACACACACACACACACACACACACACAGAGAGAGAGAGAGAGAAATTAACATAAAAAGAAATGAATAGACATTTCAGTAAAAAAAAACCTTTGTATTTTGTAGCCCTAGAATTTTATGTTTTATGACTATTTTGATATGTCCTATTGATTATCCATTTACCTAAAAATAGAATAAAAACACGGTTATCAAACTTATTCATAACCTGTGCCTATTAATGAATATTCAACAGTAATGATTAAAAACTTTTAGAGATCTCCCGCTATTTTATAACACAAAACTTTACCAAAATTTTCCTTAAGTTTTATGCCTTTAATATTGTATAGTGATTAATAAACATTTTTATTAATGTAACTCTCAAGAGAAAACTCAATGTTGCCTAGAAACATTAACTCTACTCATGTGCTAAGAAATTCAGATATTATAAAATATTTTCATATACATTCTCACTTTGCTTTTAGGAAAACCTTTCTGTGAGTAGGAATTTTTACAAGCTGAATTGGACATGTTTATTCCATTAGGAGATTAGAGAGTAGAAAGTAAAACCTGCCCTTTCCTGCTTCAGTGCCACTACAACTGTTCTATTCTAGCTAGGGGCACGCAAGCAAAGAAGAATGAAATGATTCTTTTTCTTATAAGTTTTTTCTCAGATTCATCCTTATACAATCTGAACCAATATGGATTCAAACAAAAAATTTAGTCAAGTATATGTGCATGTGTATTCATGGATGTGGGGCCATGTATGTTTGGGGGTATTTCTACATGTGTAAGCATGTACACCTGGAGTTTAGTGGTCAACTTTTGATGTTAATCCTTTGGTAGGATCTTTCTGTTTTTGGAGATAGAATTTTTCTCTGGGACTTTGCTCTCACAGCATAACGAAGTAGTCTAAACTCTCTGGAAAGTGAATTAATGGATCCATCTTCTCTGTATTCCAAGTGCTAAGGATTAAGCACAACCAATAGCAATTGTTTTTTCATGGTTTCTGAATATTGAATATCCTCATGCTTCTGCAACAAGCACATTACCAAGCAATCTATGTCTCCAGGGCTCAAGTATTTATTTTTCTTACTAATCATCTGAGATACCTTAAGATATATAGTTTTGGGAGATGTTTTTTGGGATGGTTACATTTTTACTGTGAAATATTTTTAGAATATATTTTGATCATTATTTCTCTTTCCTCCAGATGCAATTCATCTAACTTTATGTTTTTCTATCCTTCAAATAAACAATAAAAATAAAACCAACCAAGAAAATAAATCAAGAAACAAACCCAAAACTCCCTGTAATAACACAAAAACAGAAATAAAACTATAGAAGAAAAAGACAAATAAAACAAAAAACAGCCAAAGCAACATAGGACCAAAATGTCTGAAAAGAAAAAGAAAAAAAAAACAAATAAAAAACAAGCACTGCATTTGTTATTAGCCAACTATTCAAGGCATGAGTCTATCTTAGTCAGGGTTTAATTCCTGCACAAAACATCATGACCAAGAAGCAAGATGAGGAGGAAAGTGTTTATTCAGCTTACACTTCCAAATTGCTGTTCATCACCGAAGGACATCAGAACTGGAACTCAAGCAGGTCAAGAAGTAGGAGCTGATGCAGAGACCATGAAGGGATGGATGTTACTTAATGGCTTGTTTTCCCAGGATTGCTCAGCTTGCTTTCTTATAGAACCCAGGACCACCAACCCAGGGTTGGCATCACCCACAGTGGACCCTCCCACCCTTGATCACTAAATGAGAAAATGCCTTACAGCTAGAAATCATGGAGGCATTTCCTCCACTGAGACTCTTTTCTCTGTGATAACTACAGCTTGTGTCAAGTTGATATACAAAACCAGCCAGTACAATTGATCCCTTGTCAACTTGACACACAAACACATCATTATTAAGCCTCAACCTTACTTTCTTATTTATCCCCAAGATCTAAATAACTTTAAAAGTCCCACAGTCTTTACATATTCTTACAGATTAAAATTTCAATCCCTTTAAAATATCCAATCTCTTAAAATTCAGTCTTTTTACAATCCAAAGTCTCTTAACTGTGGGCTCTACTAAAATACCTTTTTCCTTCAAGAGGGAAAAATATCAGGCATAGTCACAATCACAAACAAAATCAAAGTCTTACCATCAATTGTCTGGGATTTATTCATGAATTTCTGAGATCCAAGGGCTTGGATCACTTTGCCAGCTCTGCCCTTTGTAGCACATACCTTGTCTTCTAGATTCCAGATGCCTGTATTCCACTGCTATTGCTCTTCTTGGTGGTCATCTCATGGTACTGTCATCTTCAGAGCACTGCTGTCTTCCACAGCATCTAGATTTCATCAATAGCCTCTCATAGGTTCTCTTCATGGTAGCAAGTCTCAACTCCTTTGCATGATCCCTTCAGTCCTGGGACGTCAACTACAACTGAGGCTGTACCATCACCAATGGCCTTCCATGGCCTCTCACAGTACCAAGACTCAGCTGCTCTTCATGACCACGTCATGTCTTCAAAACCGGTACCACCTGGGTGACTCTTACACATTACCAAGTCCAGTCACAGCACAAGGTACAACCTTAGATATCTCTGGAACACAGTCTCTTTGTGCTCTCAGACAACACTTCCCAGAAGATTTCACATCAATGATGATGTTCTCTTCTTAATCACCACTAATTTCTTAGCTCCAGCTGACTAACATCAATCGCCCCAATAATGCAAAGGTTCTCTTTAGTAGTTCTTGTATCTTGTTAATCACAGCTGATTCTTAGCCCCACAACTATGGTCTTTTTTGTCTTTTAATTTTCCCAATGATTGTTTTAAGACTGAATACTCTGCTCCCGTATCCAGAAAGTCTATAGGGGTCCCCTTCACGTTTAGGGTTACCCTAGGCTCGGGAAGGGGGTCCGAGCCCCGTTTCCCCTAATCATCTTCAAGAGCCAGGACCTAGGGGTCCTGCCTTTCTTCTTTGAGCAATCTTGGGCCCAATGTCCTTTTTCTTTGCAATACGCACACTGGTCTTTCTCCAACAGACATCTCTGCATCTCTCTGCTCCCATTCGGTCTTGGTCTTATATTGCCCAGGTTCCCTGTCTGTCTAGATCCTGCCCTCTCTCTCTATCTCCTACTACTGTGGCCAGTATTCTAGTCAAGTTTCTCTCTTGCTTACGATCTACCTATCCTCTCTCTATTTCAGCCCCTCAGAGGCCCACCATTGGAGCCTGGTGGTAGACCAGGCACTCCCTACCGTCAGGTGTATTGAAGTCAATAGGCAGAAGTGAGGACCTTCCATCCGTGTAACAGCTACTAACAAGCATCTCAAGTGGGATGGTGAGAAAGCAAGAATAGAGTCCAGAAAATAGAGGTCCGCCGAAGAGGACAAATAGCATTCAGTCACACAGAAAGACAATCAATAGATTAACAGACAAAACAGAAGTGCTCAAAAACAACAAGACTGCCATGAGATCATCAAATACAAAACTGAACTGATTCAGATGGAGCTCCATGAGCCACCACAGACAGATGAAGGGAAGCAGATTCCACCACTCCCCTCCCTTGCCAAGGGGAGCAGACTCAAAAAACAATGATTAAGTCAAAGGTGCCTCTGGAGGCCTGCCAACATCAATCGCCGGCCACTCCCAGGAGCAAAAAGTCTGCCATGGTCCTTTCTTAATCTTAACTGACAGGTTGTGCGCTCTAGCCCTAACTTCAGTCCAATGGTCTAAAGTCAAACTCGGAGGAGTCTTCACAGTCTGTACCATTGTCACAAATAATACAAGACACAAGCACAGAAAACAGACAAATTAACAGATCTAAATTCAGTCCAGTGGTCCAGGGTCAAACTCAGAGGGGTCATCACAGTCTGTCCCATAGTCAAAGTCATAAGTAACACAAAACAGAGACCTAAGACACACAAAGACTAACAGATGCTTGTCTCCACCTAGACAGACAAGACTACTCTGGAAAAACAGATGGCAGAAGGACATTTTCCTTCTCCAGTCCAGAAGAACTACTGTGTCTTCACCAGCACCCAGAAAGCTAGGAGGGCGGGCCTTTTCTCCAACTACAGGAGAATCATAGAGTCCTCACCAGCACCCAGACGGGAATCTCCCAGGCGTCTCTGGGGACCTACAGACTTCCCAGGACATCTCCCAGAGTGACGCAGTTGGTGAGCCCCTGGCACGTCTACCAATACTCACATCTCACCTCTTCCCAAGACGCAAGTCTCCATCTCTACCTGAGACCGTAAGCGTCTCAGGTCTCGCAAGCAAATACAGACCCAGAGTTCAGCCGACAGAAACACAAAGACACAGACAACATCCCACCTCCAAGTGAATCTTGGGAGATGAGGGTGGTCGCTTATCCTGGATGAGCCTCCAAATGAAAGACTCCTGAAGTGGGGAGACCTTCACTCAAGTCTCGGGATGATGGGACCCCCCAAGAACTCACAAGAGACCGATCTTGATGCAATCAACAAGAGGTTTATTGATAGGGACAACAGAAACCAGTGCACTGGGGTCGAGACTTGTATCCCACACAGGGATAGAAGAGTTCGACCTCAAACGGTTGGAAGAAGGGGTATTTAAAGGAAAAACCATACCGAATCACAAGGAAGAACCTCCTGTTTCTCATGATTGTTCTTTAAGATTTTAATCTAACTTTATGGTTAACCAGTTCCTGCTACTATGGTCAGCTGCTACTATGGTCAGCTGCTATTATGGTTAGCTAGTTTCTGGAACGAAGTGGCTGAAGCTGCTGGTGCAATTACTCTTTCTGTGATCAGCTAGTTTCTGGAACAGGCAGTTCCAGGGCCCGCTTTTGGCTTCAACTTTTGTCTAGGGGGCAATTTTAAACTTTTTCCTTTCAATAGAGGACTTTAAGAAGGACATAAATATCTCCCTTAAAGAAATACAGGACAACATAAGTAAATAAGTAGAAGCACTTAAAAAGGAAACACAAAAATCCTTAAAGAATTATAGGAAAACACAATGAAAAAGGTGAAGGAATTGAACAAAACCACCCAGGACCTAAATATGGAAATAGGAACAATAAGGAAATCACAAAGGGAGATAACCCTGAAGATAAAAAAAAAAAACTAGGAAAGAGATAGGGACTCATAGAGGCAAGCATCACCAAGAGAATACAAGAGATAGAAGAGAGAATCTCAGGGCCAGAAGATGCCATAGAAAACATGAACACAACAATCAAAGAAAATGTAAAACACAAAAAGCTTCTAACCCAAAACATACAGGAAATCCAGGACAAGATGAGAAGATCAAACCTAAGGACAATCAGTATAGAAGAGAGCGAAGACTCCCAATGTAAAGGGCCAGTAATAGCATTAACAAAATTATAGAAGCCTATAGAACTCCAAATAGATTGTACCAGAAAAAATTTCTCCCATCACATAGTGTTCAAAACACTAAACACAAGAAACAAAGAAAGGATATTAAAAGCAGTAAATGAAAAAGTCAAGTAACATATAAAGGCAATTCTATCAGAATTACACCAGACTTCTCACCAGAGACTATGAAAGCCAGAAGATCCTGGAGTAGATGTCATACAGACCCCAAGAGAACACAAATGCCAGTCCAGGCTACTATATCCAGCAAAACTCTCAGTTAACATAGAT
This sequence comes from Rattus rattus, assembly GCF_011064425.1. NCBI lineage: Eukaryota > Metazoa > Chordata > Mammalia > Rodentia > Muridae > Rattus > Rattus rattus. The sequence goes on along the minus strand of NC_046166.1, from coordinate 77,802,127 downwards.
GGAGAAACCAAGATATTCCATGACAAAACCAAATTTACACAATACCTTTCCACAAATCCAGCCCAACAAAGGATAATAGATGGGAAACTCCAGCATAAAGAGGGAAACTACACCCTAGAAAAAGCAAGAAAGTAATTTTCTGGCAAAGGAACCAAAAGAAGAGAGTCACACAAACATAATTCTAACTCAAACAACAAAAATAAAAGGAAACAATCATTATTGCTCAATATCTCTTAACATCACCTACTTCATAAAAGAAACCTTAGTAAAGCCCAAAGCACATATTCATTGCACCTCACACAATAATATTGGGAGATTTCAACAACCCATCTCATCAATGGACAGATCATGGAAAGAGAAACTAAACAGAGACATAGAGAAACTAACAGAAGTTATGAACGAAATGAATTTAGCAGGTATTTATAGAACATTTCATTCTAAAATAAAAGAATACACCTTCTTCTCAGCACCTCATGGTACCTTCTCCAAAAGTGACATATAATTGGTCACAAAACAGGCCTCAATAGATAACAAGAAAATTGAAATAATCCCATGCATCCTATCAGATTACCATGTACTAAGGCTGATCTTCAATCCCAACAAAAATGATAGAAAGCCTACATATACATGGAAGTTGACCAACGCTCTGCTCAATGATAACTTAGACAAGGAAGTAATAAAGAAATTAAAGACTTTTTAGAAGTTAATACAAATGAAGGGAAAATATACCCAAAGTTATGGGACACAATGAAAGCAGTTAGTAAGAGGAAAACTCATAGCTCTGAGGGCCTCCAAAAAGAAATAGGTGAGAGAATACATTAGCAGTCAGACAGCATACCAATAAGCTCTAGAACAACAAAAAAAGCAAATATATTAAAGAGGAGTAGACTGCAGAAAATAATCAAACTCAGGATCAAAATCAAACAAGTAGAAGCAAAAAGAACTATACAAAGGATCAACAAAACCAGAGGCTGGTTTTTTGAGAAAAACAACAAGCTAGATAAATCCTTAGCCAGACTAACCAAAGGGCACAGAGAGAGAATCCAAATTAACAAAATAAGAAATAAAAAGGGAGACATAACAACAGATGCTACTACAAAAGCCTATATTCAACAAAACTGGAAAATGTGGATGAAATGGACAATTTTCTATACAGATACCATGTACCAAATTTAACTCAGGATCAGATAATCCATCTAAACAGTCCCATAACTCCTTAAGAAATAGAAGAAATCATTAACAGTCTCCCAACCAAAAAGAGCCCAGGACCAGATGGGTTTAGTGCAGAATTCTATCAGACCTTCATAGAAGACCTCATATCAAACTATTCCACAAAATAGAAACAGACAGAGAACTATCCAATTCCTTCTATGAAGCCACGATTAAATGCTTATACCTAAATCACACAAAGACCCAACAAAGAAAACTTCAGAACAATTTCCCATATGAATATCAATGCAAAAATACTGAATAAAATCCTCACAAATCGCATCCAAGAACACATCAAAACAATCACCCATCATGTTCAAGTAGGCTTCATTTCAGGAATGATTCAATATACAGAAATCAATCAATGTAATCAAACATGTAAACAAACTCAAAGAAAGAAATACATTATCATATTACTAGATGCTGAGAAAGCATTTGACACAATTCAACACCTCTTTATGTTAAAAGTCTTGGAAAGATGGAAGTCGAGGCCCATACCTAAACATAGTGAAAGTAATATAGAGCAAACCAGAAGCCAATATCAAACTAAATGGAGAGAAACTTGAAGCAATCCCACTAAAATCAGGGACTAGACAAGGTTGCCCACTCTCTCCCTACTTATTCAATATAGTACTCAAAGTCCTAGCCAGAGCAATCAGACACTGAAAGGAGGTCAAAGGGATACAAATTAGAAAAGAAGAAGTCAAAATATCATTATTTGCAGATAATATATTACTATAAATCACCCAAAATTCCACCAGAGAACTACTAAGCCTGATAAACAGCTTCAGCAAAGTGGCTGGGTATGAAATTATTTCAAATCAATCAGTAGCCTTCCTCTACTCAAGGAAAAACCTGTTGAGAAAGAAATTAGGGAAATGACACCTTTCACAATAGTCACGAGTAAATTAAAATACCTCAGTGTGACTCTAACCAAGCAAAGATCTTTATCTGTATGACAAGAACTACAAGTCTCTGAAGAAAGGAATTGAAGAAATTCTCAGAAGTTGGAAAGATTTCATATGGTCATGAATGGCAGGATTAATATAGTAAACATGGCCATTTTGTCAAAAGCAATCTACAGATTCAATCCAATCCCCCTCAAAATTCCAATTCACTTCTTCAGAATTACAAAAAGCAATTTGCAAATTCATTAGGAGAAACAAAAAGCCCAGGATAGTGAAAACTATCCTCAACAATAAAAGAACTTCAGGAAGAATCATCATCCCTGACCTCAAGCTGTATTATAGAGCAATAGTGATAAAAAACTGTATGATATTGGTAAGAAAAAGTCAGGTAGATTAATGGAATAGAATTCAAGACCCAGAAATGAACCCACACACCTATAGTCACTTGATCTTTGACAAAGGAGCTAAAAACATTCAGTAGAAAAACTATAGCACTTCATCATATGGTGCTGGTTCAAGTTGTGGAGAGCATGTGGAAGAAGGCAAATTGACCTAATCTTAAAACCTGTCCAAAGCTTAAGTCCAAGTGGATCAAGGATCTCCACATAAAACCAGATACACTCGAACTAATAAAAGAAAAAAGTGGGGAAAAGCTTTGAGCACATGGGAACTGGGGAAAATTTCCTTAACAGAACACCAATAACTTATGCTCCACAAATGGGACTTCATAAAATTGCAAAGTTTTTGTAAGGCAAACGACACTCTCATTAGGACAAAATGGTAAACAACAGACTCAAAAATGTCTTTATTAATCAAGCTCAAGAAGAAGGATGCCCAAAGTACAGATGATTCAGTCCTTCTTAAAAGGGGGAAGAAAATATTCATAGGAGGAGATATGGAGACAAAGTTTGGAGCATATTTATGTGTGTGTGTGTGTGTGTGTGTGTGTGTGTGTGTGTGTGTGTGTCTATACAGTCACAAAAACTGCACAATATTGATGAAGCCAAGCAGTGCATGCTGACAGGAGCCTGATATTGCTGTCTCTTGTAAGGCTCAGCCAGAGTGTGACAAATACAGAGGCAAATGCTAGCAGCAAACCATTGAACTGAGAACAGGGTCCCCGGTGTAGGAGTTAGAGAAAGGATTAAAGAAACTAAAGGGGCTTGCAACCCCATAAGAACAATACCAACCTACCAGAGTTCCCCGGAACTAAACCACTATCCAAAGAGTACATATGGACAGACCCATAGCTCCAGCTGCATATGTAGCAGAGGATGGCATTGCTGGGCACCAATGGAGGGAATGCCCTTGTTCCTGCCAAGGCTAGCCCCCCCCCAATGTAGGGGAATATCGAGGGCGGGAGGCGGGAAGGAGCAGTGGTTGGCGAGGGGGAACACCCTCATAGAAGAAGGGGGATGGGGAAATGGGATAGGGGGCTTATGGATGGGAAACCAAGAAAGGGAATAACATTTGAACTGTAAATAAAAAATATCCAATAAAAAATTTAAAAAACAACCCCCAAAATACAAAAATACAAACAAATAATACAAAAAAAAGGGAATTAGCATATGGTTATTCAAATGTTATGTCATTGAGCAAGGAAAGAACAAAGCCATGTTACCCAGCTAGGAGACTGAAGCCATCCTGTTCTTTAAAAAAAAAAAAAGTGATTCTCAATAGAAGTCTCTTCTAAGCCTGAGCAATAGATTGAAAATGCTGGGCTGTCAATCCTTTGCTATATTTCAGTAGTTCAAGGACTCTGTGTCTTAAAAGATGTTAGAGATTAACTGTAGCCCTTGTATGAAGTCTCAGTCTTCAAAGATATGCAATCTTTGTTACACCCAGATACTTAGAAAGAAGTATTAGGTAACTTACTGAAATACTGGGTTCCCTTTACATGCCAAAGAGCAAGAGTTGTGGTTCCACCAAACACCTCATATTATGCAGTGTGCTTAATCCTGTTGGAATGTACTTTCTTCTGAATATAACTAATTAATTTCTGTAAGAATGATGACATATATTGATGATGTACTTAATTTCCATGCCTTCCATTCTAGATATAATTTCTCTTCTCTGTTTTTTTCATATTATTCTAAGAAAGATGAAAAATATTATTTTAGAAATTAAGTTATATTGAATTTGACATAACACTCATATATTAAAGCACATTCAAAGAGCATGTATTAGCTTAAAAGGTGAATCCATCTAGATCAATCTTGTATTGATTTAAACAGTTTAACTATAAGAGTATATTGATAGTAATTAGCTATGTGTCACATGCTGAATAAAATAGTTATAAAATAATGAATCCAGTCCAAGAGAAATATAAAAATATGTATATATAACCTAATTAAATGTAAGATAGTGCTGATTATTAATTCACAAGTCTAGATTTATTTAACCATAATTTGATACATGAAAAGAGTCCTTCAATCCATAATAAAGAACTATGAAGAATTTTGCAGGAGTAGGATAAGATAAGATGAATGAGTGGGTTTAAAACAAAGTAATAAAACTAAGGCAATCTATTAAATTATCAACTGCCCTTAAAAATGAAAAGGGGACCTTACAATTTAACTCAAAAGTATAACTCTGAGATGCTATTATACCTGTACAAGAAAAAGCAGTTATCTGCACAATTTTTAAAGGTCAAAGACTTATTCAGAAATAGGTTGGTGAGAACTATGGTGGCAGGAAGCCACACTGACCTGCAAAGGGGTTATACTATTCTCTTGTCCCGCAGTCCACACTTGTGAATAATAATAATAAGCCCAGCAAAAATATTTGAGAACTGGTCGAGGCTCTGGTCACTGCAGGGCAAACAACATGCTCCATGTTTGCAAAAGGTTGCTGAGCAGAACAAAGTTTCAGTATGTCCCGGCAAAATCGAGTGATGGTAGGAAGAAATCAAATTAATAATACGTGTATCTAGCAAAAGTCTTTTTTTTTATTGTGATTTTTTTCACTCTTTGCAACAAAGCATTCTCATTAGAGCAATTAATAATGTATGTGTCAATAATGCTAATTCAGGGGGGAAAGCATAGCAAAAAAAATGTGGTAATTAAGAAACTTTGTCATTTAGTATTTGACGTGCAGAAGGCAGTTCTTCAAGTATGCTTTGTAAATTGCTGTTCAGTTATGTAAGAGTCTGTATTTGTTCTTGAGGCAAGTACTACTTTTGAAATGAAAGAACTAAGACATAAATGGGTTGTTTATGCAGTTCCTTACAGTTATAAGGTCCAAATATCGGACCTCAGAACTTTGGTCACTTCATCATTAAATAATAATTAAAAGTGAGATGAGAGGTGTCAGTAGAAAATTCTACAGAAGAACAGTGTACTAAAATAAATCTCTCTCTCTCTCTCTAGTACAGTGGTCCTTTCTAAACAGCAAATTGACATTGGGCTTCTCCAGATACCCAGTCATTATGCAGCAAACCTGCCAAGGATTTTTTTTGTCCTTTAATTTATATTGGCTGGTTTAAAAACAGAGGCTCTACATATGAAGATATACTAATTTTTAAAGGAATTGCTATTATGAAACGTAACTTGCCTATTGAAACTTCTTCCTTTTCCATTAATTTCTTTATTTATTCATTTTGCATCCCTATCTCAGTCCTCTTTCTTTCAATCCCACTCACAGTACCTCCCCTCCCCCTCCCCTTCACCTTTGAGAAGGGGGAGGTACCCTCTGAAAGCCTTATACACCCTGGTTTCTCAAGTCACTGCAGAACTAGGCACATTCTCTTCCACTAAGGCCAGACATGGAAGACCAGTTAGGGGAACAAGATGCATAGACAGACAGCCAAGTCAGGGTAATCCCCACACACCAGTTGTTGAGGAAGACATGAAGACCGAACTACACATCTGCTACAAGTGTGTGAGGGGCCTAGGTCCAGCCCTTGTATGCTCTTTGATTGGAGGTTCAGTCTCTGGGAGCCCCCAAGTGTACAGGTTAGTTTATTTTATGTGGAGTCCCAAATCCCTCTGACTCCTCAACAGTTCCCCCAACTCTTTCACAGGATATCTTGAGCTAATATTTGGCTGTGGGTCTCTCTGTCTCTTTCAGTCAGCTGCTTAGTGGAGACTCTCAGACGGCAGTTATGCTAGGCTCTTGTCTGCAATCATAGCAGGATATCATTAATAGTGTCAGGGACTGGTTATTGCCCGTGTGCTGGATCTCAACTGTGGCCAGTAATTCATTGGCCATTTCCTCAGGCTCTGTGACATCTTTGTCCCTGCACTTGTAAGCAGAACAAATTTTGGGTGCAAGGGTTTGTGGTTGAGTCTGTGTCTTTCTTCCTCCACTGGGAGTACTACCTGGCTACAGGAGGCGACCATTGCAGGGTCCTAGAAGTCTCAGCTAGAGTTTTCCTCATAGACTCCCTGGAGTATCCCCCATCCCAAGTCTCTGGTGTATCTTAGAGATGCCTCCCTTCTGCCAATTTCTGTTCACTGTCCTGGCCCTCTCTCCTTTTGCTCTACTCATGTCTGATTCCCCCTCTTTCCATCACTATCTCCTCTCCTAACCACCTGACCCCCTTTATCCACTTCAGATTACAATTTTATTTCCTCTTCTGAGTGAGATTAATGCATCTATAATTGGCCTCTATTTCTTATTTAGCTTCTTCGGCTTTGTACATTGTACTATGTGTATCATGTACTTTATGGCTATTATCCACTGAAAAATGAGCACATACCATGCCGGTCTGGGTTAGCTCACTAAATGATGAATTAATTCCACCCATCTACCTTTAAATTTCACATTGTCCTTGTTTTTAGTAGATGTATACTATTCCACTGTGAAGAAGAGCCACACTTTCTTTATTCATTCTTTCGTTGTGGGACATCTGGGTTGTTTCCAGTTTCTTGCTATTACAAAGGTTGTTATGAACATACTGGAGCACATGTCTTTGTGGTATGTTAGGACATCTTTTGGGTATATGCTCAGGAATGGTATAGTTGGGTCTTGAGGTAGATTTATTCCCAATTTTCTGAGAAAATGCCAAATTGATTGCAAGAGTGATTGTACAAATTTGAACACCCACCAGCAATGGAGTACTGTTCCTCTTGCCCCACATGCTCACCAGCATGTGCTTTCCTTTTAGTTTTTCATCTTAACCTTTCTGATGGGGGTAAGGTGGAATCTCACAATCATTTTGATTTGCATTTACCTGATGACTAAGGACATTGTACATTTCTTTTAGTGCTTTTCTTCATTTAGAAATTCCTCTGTTGAGAATTCTGTTTAGCCCTGTACTCTATATTTTAAATGAGTTGTTTGGATTGTTTGTGTCTAATTTCTTGTGTTTTTCATAAATTTTAGAGATCAAAGGAATACAAAGTGGAGAAGAAGAAGTCAAAGTATCGCTATTTGGAGAGGATAAAATAGTATATGTACATGACCCCAAATTTTCTACCAGAGAATTCTTACAACTGATAAATACCTTCAGTTGATTAAACACCTTCAGCAATGTTGCTGGATACAGAATTAACTCCAAAAGATCAGTAACCTTCCTTTATACAAAAGATAAATGATCATAGCAAGAAATCAGGAAAAAACCCTTCACAAATAGCTACAAATAATAAAAAAAATCCCTTAGTGTAATTCTAACCAAGCATGTAAAAGACCTGTATGACAATATCTTCAAATCTCTGAAGAATGAAACTGAAGAAAAAATCATAAGATGTAATGATCTCCCATGCTTATGGATTTGTAGGATCAATATAGTAAGAATGGTCATCTTAACAAAAGCAATCTACAGATTGAATGCAATTACTATCCAATTTCTTACACAATTCTCGGCAGACCTTGAGAAAACAATTCCCTAATTCATACAGAAAAACAAACAAACAAACAAACAAAAAAAAACCCAAGATAGCTAAAAACAGTCCTGAACATTAAAAGAACTTCTGGTTGCCTCAAGATCTCAAGCTGTACTACATAGCAATAGTAGAAAAGAGTACTTAAAATACTTCAGAATAATTATTAGAAAAGAAAGACAAGATCTACCATAGTAAGTAGAGGGAATGAGATGACACCGGAGGAGCAAAAAGAAAAGAAGCAATGAGGAAGACTAGAATATATTTGGCATGAATTTTTCTAATTCCTTATTATCTGAGACATTGCTTAGAATTGCAAATCTGAGGTAAAAATAAATGCAACTCTTTGTCTCTAGTACACCCCTTCCTTCTCTTTTCAAGGAATCTGTTCCACCAGTTAAGATAATTTCTAGAAACTGCTACATGATTATAGATGCAAGAACAGAAATCAAAGTAAGGAAAGGAGTGAAGATCATAGAGTAATTTGCTAGTGTCCTGGGACTTTTCACTACGTTAGTCACTTAGTGAGACTGTAGCTCATGGATACAGGAAGAAAAGAGAAAGTAGAATTCCTCAGCCCTTTTCAGATTATAACTATAATCATGCAGACACTGTGCATGGACAGCCAGCTTGGCTAATGATGCCTCATCTGAGTATTTGAAAGTTAAGGTTTTCATCTTATGGTGTTCTACAACAGAGCAAGGTCCTAAATCAACTAAGCACAAGGGATTGGAAGCCTTGGAGACAGTTCTAAAGGTTTACTATATGTTGCTTAGTTGGGGCTAGGAGATGTTTCCATCTTCTGAGATCTTTGATTTCTTTCTTCAGACACTTGAGGTTCTTCTCATACAGATCTTTCACTTGCTTAGTTAGAGTCACACTGAGGTATTTTATTTTATTTGTGACTATTGTGAAGGCTGTCATTTCACTAATATCTTTCTCAGTCTATTTATCCTTTGAATATAGGAAGGCTACTGAGTTGGTTGAGTTAATTTTATATCCAGCCACTTTGCTGAAGTTATTTACCAGATTTAAGAGTTCTCTGGTGGAATTTTTGGGGTCACTTAAGTATACTATCATATAATCTGCAAATAGTGATATTTCATCTTCTTCCTTTCCAATTTGTATCCGTTTGACTCCTTTTGTTGTAAGATTGCTCTGGATAGGACTTTGAATGGGTAAAGAGAGAGTGGGCAATCTTGACTTCCCTGATTTTCTTAGGATTGCTTAAATTTGTTGTTGGCTACTGGTTTACTATGTTTAGGTATGGGCCATAAATTCCTGACCATTCCAAGACTTTTATCCTGAAAGGGTGGTGAATTATGTTAAATTCTTTCTCAGCATCTAATGAGAAAATCATATTTTTTTTCCTTTGAGTTTGTTTACATAGTGGATTATGTTGATGGATTTCTGTATATTGAACCATCTCTGCATCCTGAGATAAAGCCTACTTGATCATATTGAATGATCATTTTGATGTGTTCTTGGATTCTGTTTGCAAGAAATTTATTGAGTAATATTTTTGCATTAATATTCATAAGGGAAACTTGTCTGGTTTTCTTTCTTTGTAGTGTCTTTGTGTGGTTTAGGTACAAGGGGAATTGTGGCTTCATAGTAGGAATTGGGTAGTGTTCCTTCTGTTTCTATTTTGTGGAATGCTTTGGATAGTATTGGTATTAGGTCTTCTATGAAGTTCTGATAGAATTCTGCACTAAACCCATATGGTCTTGGATTTTTTGATTGGGAGACTTTTAATGACTGCTTCTATTTCTTAAGGAGTTACTAGAATGTTTAGATGGTTTATCTCATCCTGATTTCTGATTTTGTTGATATGGATACCCTTTGGTTGATCTGAGTAAAGATTTATCTATCTTCTTAATCTTTTCAAAGAACCAAGTACTAGTTTTCTTGATTCTTTGTATAGTTCTTTTTGTTTTTACTTGGTTGCTTTCATCTCTGAGTTTCAGTATTTCTGGCTTTCTACCCCTTTGGCTGTATTTTCTTCTATTTGTTCTAGAGCTTTTAGGTGTGCTATCATGATGCAAGTGTTTGTTCTCTGTAGTTGCTTTTTGGAGGCACTCAAAGCTATGAACTTTCCTTTTAGCAGTGCTTTCATTGTGTCCTATAAGTTTGGGTATGTTGTGCCTTCATTTTCATTAAATTCTAAAAAGTCTTTAATTTCTTCCTTTATTTCTTCCTTGACCAAGTTATCAATGAGTACAGCATTGTTCTTCCATGTGTATGTGGGCTTTCCATCATTTTCATTGTTATTGAAAACCACTTGTTGGTAATGCTTGGGCATATGACTCCTGATCTATTTCCTAGGTTTTCTATTTCCAGGGTTGTCTTGCTTTGAGGTTTCTTTATTCTTTCTATTTCCATCTTGGACGGTTTTGTTCAATTCCTTCACCTGCTTGGTTGATTTTTGTGCTTCCTTTTTAAGGGCTTCTACCTGTTTATCTGTGTTGTCCTGTATTTCTTTAATAGAGTTATTTATGTCTTTTTAAAAATCCGATAACATCTTCATGAGTTGTGATTTTAAACCAAAGTCTTGCTTTTCCCGTGCATTGGGGTATTCAGGGCATGCTGTGGTGGGGGCCACTGGGTTTTGATGACACCAAGTGGCCTTGGTTTCTGTTGCTTAGATTCTTGCCCTTGCCTCTTACCATCTGCTTATCTCTGGTGTTAGCTGTTCTTGCTGTCTCTGACAGTGGCTTGACCCTCCTGTGAGCCAGTGTGTCAGCACTATTGGAAGACTAGCTTTCTCCTAGCTGGATCTGGGTACAGAACTCTGGCACAGGGTCAGCTCAGGGCACAGGCAGACCAGAAGTATCCCGCACCAACTGCTCCTTGTTTCCTGTGTCCTGTGTGCTCCAGAACGGTTCCTGTTGGGCCAGGAGTGTAAGCAGAAATTGTGGTCTCACCTGTGCTTTTGTGTGTGTCAGTTCAGTACTTCTGAGTTTTTCCCAGCAGGATCTGGGTACAGAGAGCTGGGGCACAGAGTCAGCTCAGGGTGCAGGCAGAAACTGAAAGGATCCTGTCCCAGACTGCTCCTCAGTTCCTGTGTTCTGAAGGCTCCATGATGGTTCCTCTTGGGCCAGGAGTTTGAGCAGAAATGGTGGCCTCACCTGTGTTCTCGTGTGTGTCAGTACTTCTGAAAGACCAGCTTTCTTCCCTAAAACTTTTAGTAATAAATCATGTTATGTAAAAATAGTTGACACCAGAATGTGTGGATTCAAGAGAAAATTAATCCCCTTTTATCCATACCTAAGGATTTTGTCTGCCAGGAGGGCATATGTCACTTATACATTTCAGTCTACCTTGAAATATTCTCCTCAGCCTTCCTGCCCTACCATCACTTCTTGTTGCATCACAATCATGCATTTTTCTACTAAAATGGCTTTTACAATTCTACTCACCAGTAACATACAAATCAAGTGATATGCCTTGCATGTTTCTCTTTCATTTTCAAAACCATTTAAATATTAAAGTCAGAAAGGGAGGGGGGGAGAGAGAGAGAGACAGAGGGAGAGGGAAAAGGAGAGACAGAGGGAGAGAGAGAGGGAGAGGGAGAGGGAGGGAGGGAGAGGGGGAGGGAGAGAGGGAGAGGGAGCGGGGGAGGGGGGGGGGGAGGGGGAGGGAGAGGGAGAGGGAGAGGAGAGGGAGAGGAGAGGGAGAGGGAGAGGGAGAGGAGAGGAGAGGAGAGGAGAGGGAGAGGAGAGGAGAGGGGAGACAGAATGTATAGAAGGATGGGATAGAAAAGAAGACAAAGAGACCAGCAAGACTTAAGTGCCATGTTTTCTTTTACTTCCTTTTAAAGTAGTTAATACACATTACACAGTGAAACCTGATAAATATATTTCATGAAAGTCTTCAAATAAATGCATTTGTGCTTGGAGGAAGAATTGTAAAGCTAAATAAACATAACAAAAGTTTTTACTTTAGAGTCTCTGAAACATTTTGAATCTTATACTTACTAAAATTTGATATTCTTGTAAAAATTGTATAGAAAGTTATTTAGTAATCACCCACAGTATCAGATCCCTTTCCAAAGAAATAAAGTAGCATCTGCTATGTATTTATGCACAAGGAGAACTTTTGTAATGTCCTTATACTCCAAGTAACTGTCTAGCAAATAATATGGGTTATTTGGACAGAGATTTAAAACCTTGAAGTAGAAAAAAGTAATTGGAAGGGACAGTTAATAAAGGAGATGGCCAAGGAGTATAGAATAAATGAATGAAAGTTGCTTATTAACAATTTCTTTCTGTAACCTCACCTAACCTGTCAGGCACGTTTTTCATCAATTCAATATTACTGAACTCTTTCTTCATATTTTAAGAAGCAAACTCAAACAGATTTTCTTTGCTTGCCACTGCTTAGTGTCTTTTATCTTATTTCAGATTAAGACCATCTCCATTTAAAATGATACTAGCCTCATGGACATTGCTGGTGGAGCTCCATTATTGATCACAAAGTATTACCTGATATCTTTGTGCTTTGTTTTACATAAGCCTTTAATGTTGGAGTAGTTTTGTCATCTTATATTTTTATAACATATGTAAAAAATGAATGTATGTAACACATACATCATTTATTTCAAACAATATCCTAATGAGAAATCTTAATGCTGTAAAATATAGACAAATAAAAGATGTAAGATTTCCTCTTTGGAGTAGAAATTATTAAATGGGGGTTTCTACCCCACCTTTGATCATTTAATCTCCAAATAAAAAACATAAAACCTTTATTTTTATAATAAGCCTTAAAGCATTAGAATTGGGCAGTATCAACCCTTTTGCTACTTTGTCTACTTCCCTGTCAATAGCCCTGAGATATACCTTGCCATTTTCTGCCTGGATCACTACTATTTCGCTGGCCAGTCCTCATGGCCATGCTCTGATGAGTCACTTCCCATAGCATCTTCTTACTTCTCCTCACTCTTATTTTCCTCTTCTTTTTTTTTCTCAAACCCTAAGCCTAGGAACCGATGCCATGTCTACCTCTCTTTTGCCCTGCCACAGGTTGTAGGAATCTTAATTGACCCTTTAGGGATAACTTGAGAGGCAAGGTTGCATAGCATCACTTGGCATGTGTGAGTAGCTCCTCCTCCCTGAGGATATCCTCCTGGCAGCAGCCAGATCTTGAGGGCCAGTATTAAACATTACAACACATAACCACAGACCAAATCTCAACAGCTCTTTTATAGTTTATATTTCAAATAGGAACTCAGAAAAATATAGACATACATGGAATGTCTTAAGGAGGAATACAGGAAGGAATGGGAAAGACTGTACCTTATAGGATGTTTATAAGTCTAATGTAATTTTATAAGCTGACAATTAAAATAAATCTGTTACTTCTTTTATATTATGAGATTACAATATAATTACATGATCCCTCCTTTTCTTTCTACCTGCCAACCATCCCATATATTCCTCTTTGTTTCTTTCAAATTCATAGGCTTTTTTTCATTATCTGTGGAATACTACTTGTATATGCTTTTGCATATATATTCCTAAATACAAACTATCGGTCTATATAATATTACTTATATGTGTGTTTTTGAGTCTGATCATAAACAGGGAATAACCAATTGATATGCCCTAAAATGTATTGAAGATTTTCAAAAGCATGAATTTCACTCTTGGTTTTCACTTTTCTTTTCTCTTCATTATTTTTCAGATGAGTCCTGTGTTCATGTCAATACTACCTATAGCCAACATAATGGGTGGTGCTGAAATGATGAATGCATATATGAAAGATATAGAATTGGTAAGAGGAAAATATGAAATGGGAAGTATAAGGAAATGTATGTATTGCTATCTTTAAATAATTCAAGAGATTGTTGTATGGAAAAGTTTTTATTCTGTAGGCGAAAATATAGGCATGATGGCCTGCTCCTCGGCCAACCTGGTACACTGTGCTTCTCATTAAGAAACATGCACACTGTGCTCCTGAATATTTCCAGAAGTCAAGACACTGATTTCTAAAGTAGCATGAGTAGCAGTAACTGGCCTGCCCTTTCTACAACTCCTTTCATGTACTTCTTCATAGAAACCGTGATGTTATGAGTACTCACTGTCCAATCTGAGGTAACCTATTAACCAATAATAGTCAACAGGTTTTCAGTAAGTAAATAGTAGCTCATGTGTAATAAAGCAGATAATGTTCCCTGAAACTGTCTCTGGAGTGGTTCTTTATGTACTTTATTGACCAATGAGCACTGTAATCTTGTTCAATGACAAACAAGTGACAAATGCAAAATAGTTTGTTCATGTCATGATTATTCGATATGTAAAACTGATAGAGGTAAGATAAAACAGTCAAAATATTCACATCAATATAAGATCAATATTGAGTGCAACGTAGCAGTGTTACAACCTTTTTCTATCAGAATATGGGACATCAATACTTTTTTCTAAGTCAAGTATTAAAACTATGTACAGTGTAATTAATAAGTGTATGTAAAGAAGCAAACCAACATAATAAAAGCAAATGTGTTATAAAAAGTTCCTTTTAACATTTTTTACTCTATATGTTTTCAGTACACTGTACCCCACAAGTCAAAAGAAGATATTAGGATTTGCAGGTGTTATAAGCAGATAGTCACAAATGCTAGGAGCCTATCTCTTGTCCTTTGTAAGAGAAACAAATGCTCTTAACAGCTACACCCTCAGTCCAGACTCAACCTCCATGAATTTTATAGGTGAATTTCTAGACAAGACCAACATTATCTTTTGCTTGTTATTATGTCTTACAAATAAACATACAGAACAGTTTTTTTCTCTCTGTTCGTACACCTTAAGGCATGCCAGATATTGCATATATATGCCAAAAATATTTGTAGCCATTTTCTTAAATGTAGTCCTAATGATGTTCTATAATATCACATTTTTAAAAGTCTTCTAAATACAGAGAAGAGAGGGGATAAATGAGGCATTTATTCACTCCACGTTCTATAGGAAGAAGTGGACTTTGATATATTACTTTATTCTGTTCCTAACATGACAGTTTACATAACTACTTACATGGGACATCCATCTTGTTGAATTGAAAAGAATATAGTTTGCCTTTTAAGAGAAGGCTTTTTGTGTCCATTCTGCTGAAATGGCTAGCATTTGACTCTTGGATAATCAATAGTCACTGATACACAAAATCCCTGTAAGTCACATGGCATACAAAATAGGAAAGAACAGCTGTGTTACTTGTGTTTGAAGGAGAGACAAATGAAATCCATATCTGTAATCACTGTTTCATAACTATGTTATTTTATCTGAGTAAACACATAATATTCAAAGAGCAAATCCCATTTTCTTATATACTTGGCAATTTATATGAGTATATGATTTTATTTTCCAATCTGACAACTTTGGGTGTCTGTGTGTATATAATAAATAAAAGTGTTTTAATTAATTGAATATTTTCAGTAACTAAATGAAGCACTGTAAAGTAGTTTGCTAAACAAATACCATTTTGAAAAACTTAGAATAAGCAAAAGGAGATAGATTGCATTTCTAAATATAAATTGATGAAGACATTGATACATGTATATTTCTTTAAGAATTTATATGTTTGTTTCATTTGGATTTTTGCAAAATATTTATTACTTGCATAGCCTAAGGCTTAGTTATGGATGATTAACAATGAAATATTTCAATATATCACTAATGTAAGTATTACAGTCTTTTATTTATGAAATGGAATTTTAACTCTTTCTTCCAATTGTTATAAATTTTCATGACATATTTTTGGGAAAACTCCAATAGTGGAATTGAAACAAACTGTCATAATTTCTTAAACTACTAAGTTAGCTCAATTTAATATTTACCTATGGGATACTATTACATAGAATATGATTATGAATAAGAAATGAGGGAAGGAATACTTGACGAAATACACATAAAGATATACGGACTCAGAATCATTCCTTCTGTATTTCTGCAGGGCTGGATGCTACTTTGTTTATCCATGGAAAGAAAAATTTAAATTGTAAGGTGGAAATGCAAAGTATGCAGATGACTCAGGGAAAATTGTTTAGAGTTGATTTTTAAATGCTCCATATAAACGAGGCTTTTACTTAAAGTTTACTTATAGCTTAATAGAATCAAATGGGCTTCTTCACTTCACTTTTTATAAATGAATTGTCATTACTGTTGGGACTAGCTTTCCCAGAACTCATTACTTAGTTACCATATTTTCATGAATCATGGACTTAAAGGCAAGTATATAGCACTGCTCTCCTTCATTTTGCCAGTCAGGGGAGGAACTATTTTCCATACTTGAGGATAGGATGAGCAGACATTTTAAGAGACGTTACATAAATGTAATTGGCTGTTAGAAGAGAAAGTGATGAGCATGGCTGCTGTGAATCTGCAGCAATGCACTGTAACTCACTCACACACCTGCTCTGACATACAGCTACAGTTAAAAATGTAAAATAACTGATATTTTAAACAAAAGCTGTACAAAGTGCTGCTTCCTGTAGGAAATCACCGTAAATTGTTATTCCATATTACAGAACATTTCTCCATTATCTCAGATTACTCACTTTGAGCTACGTAACTAAATTAGTATCAGTAGGGGCTAAAATGATGGCTCAGCAGTTAAGGGCACTTTCTGCTCCTGCATAGGACCTGGTTTAGATTCCAAAAACCCTCATTGTGGCTCACAGCAGCCTGTACCTCCATTTATAGGATACCCAACATCTTCTTTTGATCTCTGCAGGCATGTTGCACATATACAACTCAACACACATTCACAAACCTATATAAAATAAAGTAAGTTTTAATAATGTAAAAGATGTCCTGTTAATTTGTATAAATGCAATGCTAGCATCCTCAGAAGTGAACTCTCCGTAAAAATTTCATGGGGTAATTCTTCTTCCTAAGATACTTCAAACTATAAAGAATGAATTAATGTTATTTTTAATTCTTTGAGAAGTTTTAGTTTGTTTTGTAATTTTGCGAATATTACTTAACTAAGCATTATTACCTCTCAAAATTACTATTTTAATAATGTTTTTAAAAATCAACAATAAACAAAAATATCCTCTTTACTACAATGATAGGAATATGTAGTGTATTCAAAAATTTCAATGACCAAATATACATGTTAATAAATAAAAATCAGTCTGGAGGTTCCTCAGAAAATTGGACCCCCAAAAAAATTGAACCCTGAGGACCCAGCTAAACCTCTCCTGGGCATATATCCAAAAGATTCTCCAACATACCACAAAGACACATTCTCCACTATATTCAAAGCAGCCTTATTTATAATAGCCAGTAGCTGTAAAAAACCCGGATGCCCTTCAACAGAGGAATGGATATAGAAAATGTGGTACATCTACACAATGGTATTACTCAGCTATCAAAACCAATGACTTCGTGAAGTTCATAGGCAAATGGATTGGACTAGAAAGTATCATCCTGAGTGAAGTAACCCAGTCACAGAAAAACATACATGATATGCATTCAGTGATAAGTGAATATTAGCCCAAAAGTTCGAATTACCCAAGATACAATCCACAAACCACATGAAGCTCAAGAAAAGGATGACCAAAGTGCGGATGATTCACTCCTTCTTGAAAGGGGGAACAAAAATATGCATACTGACTGGAACCAGATGTAGATGTCTCCCGAGAGACACAGCCAGAGCATGTCAAATACAGAGGCGAATGCAAGCAGCAAACCACTGAACTGAGAACGGGACCCCATAGAAGGAGTTAGAGAAAGGATTGAAAGAGCTGAAGGGGCTTGCAACCCCGTAAGAACAACAATGCCAAACAACCAGAGCTCCCAGGGACTAAACCACTACCCAAAGATTATGTATGCATGGACTGACCCCTGGCTCCAGCTGTATATTTAACAGAGGATGGCCTTGTTGGCCACCAAATGAAGAAGAAGCCCTTGTTGCTCCCAAAGTTGGACCCCCAGTGTAAGGGAATGTCTGGGTGGGGGTAGGAAGGGGAGATGGGTGGGAAGGGAACATCCTTAGAGTAGAAGGGGAGGGAGAGAGGATAGGGTGCTAATGGATAGGAAACTGGGAAAGGAAATAACATTTGAAATATAAATAAAAAATATCCATTAAAAATTAAGAAATATTCATATAAACAACTGAAATCTTGAAGTTAATGCTATTGAAATTTAGAACATAAGCCACTTAAATTGGTTTTAAAAATATAGAGTTCAAGGAAATTTGTACCTTAGTGGGTTATAGAAACAGTAAACACAAGAAACTTTATTTTTATAGTTTGATTGTTGTTATTTGATAGTATTTCACTAGGTGGCTCTGGGTGGTCTGGAATTCACTATGTAGATCTTGAACTCACAGAGATGTTTGCCCCTACTTTCCAAGTTCTTGTGATTAGAGGCATATGCCATGATGGCTGGCTACAGAAAAAGGCATTTTATTATGATCCACACTATTTTCATTTGTAAAATAAAATCTTTCAAATGCAAAATATTTTCAATAAATATTTTCAATAAAAATGTTTAAAATAACTTTTAAAGTTTTAGTAAATAACTTTTTGTCCATTAAATAAACCTTGCAAATTCTCTTTCCACATGATGCTAAGGAAAACAAGAATTGCTATATATGCTGGTGTTTGCTTTCTTGCAAATGCAATTTTTTGAAAGATTTAATTAAAAATAAGTTAACTCACCTTGAGCCCAAATGACAATGTAATTAATTTTATAAATAAATATTAATGTAGAACCTTTAATACTGGAATAAATTAAATGGATGATGTTTTTCTAAGACATTCTTGTGAATGTATGAGATTTTTGACATTATGAAAAGGACATTTTGAAGACTGTTGGTATGTGTGCATTTGACCTAGAGCAGGCCTGCTCCAGGAAAGGCTATGTTGGCTTTCTAGATATTTGGGAAATAAATAACTCATTCCCCTCAGAAGCCACCTAGTGTTATTTAGTGAACACAAAGAATATAGTAAAACCAATGAGATTTTTCTGATGAGAATTCAAATGGAGTTGTGATCTAGAGACACAGAGCCTACAAACAAAAATTTGTAGAAGAAGAGAATTCAAGCCCTAGAAATAGCTGAAAACCTATTATTCTAATCCCTTAACATGGACTGTTATCTAGTATTAGGTACTAATAGTTCAGAAAAATACATTGAGATTCATGAGAACTTAATTTTAATTATGATGTTCTGATAATCTTCCACACCAAACTATGGGAAGAAAGCACACATGGGATGCAACCAAAACTTTCAATGCCATGTTGCTAACATAGATTCATGGGAATTAATATTAAAGAATCTGTGTAACTGACACTAATGGTAAATTTCTAATATATTATTTTTTCTATTTATTTCATGCTTAGTTTCACCTGGATGGAGATTATGGGAGTGATTTTGTTTTAGGTCATTGACCATTAAACATTTTATTAATTAAAAAACTGTCTGCATTATATAAGCTTATACTGTAAAATAATTATTGAAATACAAGTATATGTATATAAACTAAGTAAGTACAGCATGCAGCACTAATTCCTTTCCTTAAAAAATTCAGTCCATATTTAAAGACTATTTTCTTTAGTATGTATTGTAGATTTCCATAAGGAAATGGCTTTATCTTCCAACCATGTTTTTTACTAATATTCTCAATCCACATAACTGAAAAATTCCACATTTGCAAATCAATACTTTCTTTAAAATTTCTTAAAATTTTTCCTATATATTGATCACCAGGAAACTGTTTCATTTTCAGAGCCCATAGCACACTTAAACTAATTTTTTTTCCCAACATTGGTAGAAATTAGCAGGAATTCTGAGTGCTATGAACTTAAATATCTGCAAGACTTTCACACCTAATTTGTTCACCCAATTTCCTGAGATGTCTACAGAGATTTGTGACTAAGAAGATTTGGCTATTATATTAGTAAATACCTAGTAAGTCAATTTCTGTTGCTGCGGAACATAATACAACCAAATAAATTATAAATATGAGATTTGCATTTATTTTAAAGGCCCAAAGTGAGATGCTGTATCTGCTAATGACCTTTTGGCTGGCAAAAAAAAAAAAAAAAAAAAAAGGATCATAAGGCACCAGAGAGAAAGACGGTTGGGTGGTGGTGCTAGTGGTGGTAGTGTGTGTGTGTTTTGTGTGTGTGTGTGTGTGTGTGTGTGTGTGTGTGTGTGTGTGTGTGTGTGTGTGCAATTTCTGGTCTCCTCATAAAGCCCCCACCATGAAATCATCAATCTTCTTACCCATAACTTCAGTCGTCTAGACACCACTTAAACAACTTAAACCCTTATATATCTGACTAACAGAATATTTGTACATAGTACTTCATTACGGTAGCTGAATTAATCAATTTGACCGTTGGGAAGAGACACTCTTAACAGCCGTAACCATAGCAGTACCATCCTCTGCAGCATTTGTTGAAGAGAGTAATAGCCACATCATGTCCAGAAGCCAGCATTTCACAGCTCTTCTATCTATCAATCAGGTCTTACTTTCTTTTTCTTTTTTTTTCCATCTTTATAACTTGAGTATTTCTTTTTTACATTTCTTTTTTTAAGAGTTTTTTTTTCATCTTTATTAACTTGAGTATTTCTTATTTACATTTTGATTGTTATTCCATTTCCTGGTTTCCCGGCAAACATCCCCTCCCCTCCCTTCCTTATGGGTGTTCCCTCCCACCCCTCCCCATTGCCGCCTCCCCCAACAGTCTAGTTCACTGGGGTTCAGTCTTGGCAGGACCAAGGGCTTCCCTTCCACTGGTGCTCTTACTAGGATATTCATTGCTACCTATGAGGTTGAGCCCAGGGTCAGTCCATATAGTCTTTGGGTAGTGGCTTAGTCCCTGGAAGCTCTGGTTGGTTGGCTGTTGTTGTTCATATGGGGTCTGAGGCCCTTCAAGCTCTTCAGTCCTTTCTAAGATTCCTTCAATGGGGGTCTCGTTCTCAGTTTAGCGGTTCGCTGCTGGCATTCGCCTATGTATTTGCTGTATTCTGGCTGTGTCTCTCAGGAGAGATCTACATCCGGTTCCTGTAGGCCTGCACTTCTTTGCTTCATCCATCTTGTCTAGTTTGGTGTCTGTATATGTATGGGCCACATGTGGGGCAGGCTCTGAATGGGTGTTCCTTCTGGTCTTACTTTCTATACTCATAAATTTTTTGCAACTTACTTTTAATAAGGACTCAACCTCTCCTCTAGCACACCACCCAGCAGAGGTTGTCAAAGAGAAAAGTTATTAGGATAAGAGAGAAGTAGAACTGTTCATTAATACTTCTTTAGGGATGAACTTGATCTTCTTGGACATTAGCTCAGTCCTGTAGCAAACATGAAATACAACTTAACAGCTGCAGACCAGTTCTCTAGGCAGGCCAACACCAAGGCATAAACCAGTAGCTACAGTCCAGTCCATTCAGCAACCAGAAACCAGGCAACTGTCATTCAATCCTGAAGAAACCAACAGCCTTGCTAACTAAAATGAGGCAAGGCCACTGAAGCAGCAAGCTGCCAGAGAAACCTCAGGAACAGTTCTTGGGTGAGTTTCTCTCAATGTTGAAGTTACCACAAGTTGAGCTCAACAATGCTGTGTAAGGAGAACCAATACAAGTGTATCTTTAGCAAAGGAAACAAGGCGAGGCAAACCAAACCAAGGCCCAGTGCTTGTCCCCAACTGTCTGTGGGGTGATATTTATACTCCTTCATCAAGAGTCCTTTCATATGTTTGCTATAGGTAACCATCTTTTCACCTCTGACTGCTTCAGTTAGGAAAACACTCTTTCACTTGTTTGCTTTAGCAAAACATCCTTTCACCTGTGTGCCCCAACAAAGCATCATTTGATTTAACTAACTTTCTAAAGAACTAGAAGTTTCCACATCAATTTTCTTTCTGCTCCTTGGGTTTATTTAGGCTTCAATGGTGGAAAGTTGATATAAATGCCCACCATATTCAGATGCACACTCAGACTCAGAATTTTGAGCAGTTATGAGTCTCTGCATTAACCAGTACCCGTAGCAAAATTTTTTTTCCAAAATAAAGTTGAGAAAAATAACATTTTTTGGTACAAATATTAATATTTAGAAGGCAGTCTGATAGCATAGCATGACCATTTGACAACAAAAACAACAACAAAATATAAGCTATTCTATAGGGGAGGTTCTCAAGTTCTTTAACATTGCAAACATTTAATACAGTTCCTCCTATTGTGGTGACTCCCAACCATAAAACCATTTTCACTGCTACTTCAAAACTGTACACTGCTATATATTGTGATATAAATATTTGATATGCAGAATATTGGTATGTGACACCTGTGAAAGGGTTATTCAAATCTCAAGAGAATTGTAAACCTCAGAATTTGAATCATTGTTCTAAGATTTCTGGACTCCAAATTTGTGGTTTTTTGGTCAGGTTCTGGAGAAAAAAAATGGCTGTTGCACACATGTTGATCAATTTACAGATGTTGTGGTTACCTGTAGAAGAACTGGACAAATCCAAGACAGTCAAACTTCTAACAATAACAACAGAAGGACTGCAAAAGTCGCAACTTTATTGAAAGAACTATTGGCAATTGATATAAGAGAGGGAAAGCCACTATCTGCTTGGTACATGACTTTTTGCAGGTTGCTTATGCCTTAGTAGATAACCACACACACACATGTGCATTTTGGTGTGGTTATTAATGGCATAAACAAAATATTAACAGGAGGGAAATGGGATGGGACTAAAGGGAGTTAAAAAAAGGTAGCAGTGGATGGATATAATAAATATTCATTGTACAGATGTATGACTTTCAAAAAATAAAAATGTTAAGAATATCTTGTAAGAATTTTCAATGAAGAAACAGCAGTTTATAATTAAAATGTTTTGTGCACAAAAATGAATCCAGTTCAAGATTTTATTTTTCTATGAACAATTGTCTGCAATCCCTTCAGTTACAACCCAATCACATTACCAGTCTGAAACTGGTAATGACACCAGCCGTCATCATTAACTGTTTCCCTTCATTTCAACATCAACCTTATTAACCTTTTACTAGATTTCAACCATAAAATGGATGGCTACCAACTTAACAATTATCACATTCATATTCTATTTTTGCCATAAAAATGTTGTAGTCTATAAACAAGATGATATTCTGGAGACAGTTGCTGTGAGATATAATGCATATCATTTGTATCAAGCCCTTTCGTGTTTGGGACTATAGTTCAGTGGCAATATGAATGCTTAGTACATGAGTCTCTATGTATCTGTCTCCAGCATTAAAAAAGAGAGAAAAGAGAAAGATGGATATAAGAATGTCCGAAGAGGGGCTGGAGATATGGCTCAGCGGTTAAGAGCACCCGACTGCTCTTCCAGAGGTCATGAGTTCAATTCCCAGCAACCACATGGTGGCTCACAACCATCTGTAAAGAGATCCGATGCCCTCTTCTGGTGTATCTGAAGACAGCTACAGTGTACTTATATATAATAAATAAATAAATCTTAAAAAAAAAAAAGAATGTCCGAAGAGAAAATCCTTATATCGCTTTAACTTATAGATGTGTAATGTTGTTGCACCAGTAATTTTAGGACTCTACATATGGCTATACAACCCAGCTGGGTATCTTGGTACTATTAACTGGTTATAACTATATTAATAAGTTCATATTAAAGGAACAAGTTTTATTTCTAAAGGTATATGCTCAGTTGTTAATCTAGACCATCAGAGTGAAGCAGCATTTTCTACCTCGCATAGTAAGTACTATATTTGAAAGGTTTTATTTTATAAAAAGAGAATCCAACCTGGAACATGTCTACAGAGTAGCACATTTTGATATATCATTAACTAGGTGGAGCATTGTGAACCAAGAGTGAAAATTAATTCCTAATTCAATTTCTATTCAAAGTCATAAGGCAGGGGGGGGAATTATTTAATCTCTCTGTACAACAGATAACTAACTAGTAAGAATATTACTCCATATTTAATGTGTTATTGATATTAAAATAAATTGATATGTAAAGGAGATAAAAGTTAACCTTGTATAAAAGTCTATGCATTAGTAAAGTGATGAAATTACTTATAAATGTCTTCCTTTTTGTTTTCTTTCAAGATTTGTTTACTTGTGAATTTCTTTGTTCACCTGAACCTATGACACTGGCAGAAACAATGGATTTTATTTTTAAAAAAGTAACTTTTTTTCTAAACCTGTCAATTTCAAATATTGATTGGAAATTTATTCCTGAAAGAACATACTTTATAGTTGTGACATTAAATTATAAGAATAACTTTATAACAATTTAGGGTTCATTAACTTTTGAGGTTAAGCTAGCTCTAATTCAAAAAAATCTTAAAACAGTTTAAATCAGATGACATTTATTTGTACAATAACTTCAAAGATTAAGGAAAATTGATAGGTAATACTACTATCCCATTTCAAAAAGTGGTTCAAATGAATCCAATTTTAGTTAGAAAAGAAAATACAAAGTAACTTAGTTGCTCTCTTGATGGTAGTGTCTTTATGGCTATCACACTGAGGTTATTTAATCTAATACAAAGAAAAAGAGAAAAGTGGGAATATGCTGTTCTTTCAAATAATGGGAAATTGGTGGCATCATATTGGATTCTTTATTAGGAATACTTTAGTCAAAGATCACTTGGGATGTAATGGAGGCTGAGACAGCCTTCCCCTGAGGACTAACCGTGGACTATCATAACATATGAAAGCAGCAATTTAAACATCCAGAAGCAACCATGCAGGGAAATTTCAAATCTAAATATTACCAGGGAACAGGCTAGCAGGAGACAAAGCAATAAAAAAAAAAAAAAAAAAAGATGATCGGAAGCCCTGAAAACTGGGAGTGGATAGAGCATCACCAGACTTGACAGTGGATTAATTCTCTTTTATGGTCATTTGCAGCCCTGTGATTTTAGTAAATTTTACCCAATGGTCTTGAGAAATGACATCTCAACAAATGTCAAAGTGTGACTGCTTACCTGTCCTCAAGGAAAAGCACATGCTGTGCTTACTTTTTATTTGCTATTTACATCACTAAAACGCATGGCTAATACTGGGGTAACAAGTTTTCTCCACTTTGGAATTAGTTATCATCCAGATAAAAACTAAAATAACAGGTTTTAACACTTTAAATAGATTCAGATTTTACTGTCAGATTCAATCAGTTCAATTTCATGTTTTGGGTAAAATGTAAAAATCAATTTCCATATTTACTACTTATGTGCTAGGAAAAAATTAAGAGATTAGGGAAGGTTTAATTTCGTGCTTCTTTAAAGGACATTATTTAAATGGGAGAAATTCTACCATAAATCTAATACTAACAAAAACCTTTTAAAATCCACAATATTTTTCTTACTAATTCTTAACATGTAGAAACAGTTAATTTCACTTAATATTTTGTTGAATTTGTTTCAGTGATAGTAAAATACTGAAAAACGGTGTAACATATAAGGGGCTTCAGCATCTTATCATATTATATTGAATTTTCTCTTCATTTAAAATAATTGTTGTCAATACTGTATAGGTGGTATTGAACTTTCATTAAGCTAAACCAGATTTGAAAATTAAATCTTGTGGACTAAGAGCACTGACCAAAGAGAACCAACCATTCTTAAACCATATGCACTTTTTTTATTTCTAAACAAACCAAATACTGTTGGGGGGTGGCGGTAATCGGGAAGGATGGGGGGGAATACCCATGTAGAAGGAGAGGAGAGGGTTAGGGGATGTTGGCCTGGAGGCATGGGAAAGGAAACACAATTGTTATGTAAGTAAGAAATACCCAATTTAATAAAGATGGAGGAAAAAAAAAGACCAGATACACACACACACACACACACACACACACACACACACACACACAAATGCTAAGTTCGGAGATGTTATTATTTACATTCTTGGAGAAATATTTCAAAGAATATATACATCTCAAAATTCTGTATCCCATGTGCATATCAAGTGATAAAAGTGTCTATGATGATAAAAAAAAAATGAGAATCTGTAGATGTGAGCTTTGTTGGAGTTTACAGTAATTGTACATAGTATAAGTGAGGTTGATTAGAATCATGTAAATGTTTTGATATTTTACTCAAAGTCCAAAGTGTATATAGTAAGTCGTTCTTTTAAAGACACAATAGTTTAGGTTTATGGCAGATAAAATATTCAGGATAGATGACAAAACAAAAACAAAAATAAAACTGACAGGTAAGATTTGATATTCTTCACCATTTGGATCCAAACACAAGTTTCTGACTCTATGGGTACAATTTTAGGCACATTGGTCAAGGCAAATAATTGTCTACTTGGTAAGCTCAGGATAAAGAGTGAAAGTGTTTGAAGATTTGCATTAAAATTCTCCTTCTAATACCTCTTCCAAAATGACATTCAGAATTCATCTCACACAGGATGCTTCCTTGACAGCTTTGGCAGGGAGACTCATCTTTGCTACTTCAAATGCTGCTATTGAGAAATGTATTTTCTGTTCAAATTTACATAAGTTCCTCATAAAAGAAAGAAAGAAAAGTAGCAATACAGATAAGGACAAAGAAGCTCTGATAGAGTTATCTTTGTGTCGAGACTTTATATTGGCACACTAGTAAAAGAGTTCTACATGCCGATCCATCAGTATAAATGACTCTGGGAAAACTTCCCTTCTCATAATATTCATTGGGAGAGTGAAATGGAAAAAAAAAGTCTGTATAGAATCATGTTGACACTGATAATTATAATAAGTAGGTGAATGGAAGCTCAAATTGATCATGTTTAATAATGGCATACAATTATAGGTAGAACCACAGATATTAAACAAAGAAACCAAGTAACAACTGATTTTACGATGCATTGTATCTGTGCCAAAATGTATTAATCAACCAATATTCCTTGCTTGATACAGGACAAGGGTGATAAAAAAACCAATTAAAATTGTTACGGACAAAGCATTTTATACAAAATTCTTATCTCAGTAGAATATATAATCAATTTGAAATTCATTTTTTTGATCAGCAAAACTTCACGAAGGGGCATTGTGTCAGAACACAATATTAAATATCTAAGTCTGCTTTGTAACTTGAGTGGTCGGGTAGGCATGAAAGACGAGGTCAAATTGAAACAGAAGTTTGGAAGAAGAGGATGGCAATGTGGTAACTAACAGGTAAAGAAGAAAACGGCCAACCAGAGGAGTAGGAATAACAAACCAAATGTAATGTCCAGTGACTTCAAATTTTCCTCAAAAAACTTAACATGCATTAACACATACTGAGAGGCAGTTGTTGAGGGGTTATTGCCTTATCTTCATTTATGAACGAATACTAAGGTCACCCTGGTCTACAGAGTAAGTTCCAGAACAGTTATGGCTACACAGAGAAAACCTGTTTTGAAAAACCAAAAGAAATAATGAAAAAAAAAATGGGCATTAGAAATGATGGCCTTTGTAATTGGAATGTGACAATGAAGGAAGAGAAGGAGAATTTCAGTTTTCTTATATTCCTTTAAGGTTGAGAAATAAGTATCACTTCCATAGAAAGTAAGTGGATGCCCTTCTTTCTAAAAGAAAGTAAATCGCTCATGGTATGAGTAATGACTCTGAAAGCATCCTTTTACAGAGAAGGCATTGATCACTCTGCTCTACTCTGCCTCATGCATCTGCATTTGCTTGATGCAACTTGAAACAAAATGCATGCACATTAAGTTCACTCTCTTAAGACATGAGGGAATAGATCTTGAACTCAAAGTATTTAGTATTCAGGTAGAAACATGCAAACCCATAAATATCCGAAGGCTTGAAGACACACTGTTTACAGAGCTTCCAGAAACAAATTTTAAAACTAGTTTACCGCAAAATCTTTGTATCCCACTCTCGTTTTTTCACAAGCAATTTTTGAAATTCTGTTTTCAAACAATGTGTGATCTCTATATGAAAACCTGGTTTATTTTCTAATTTATCTTTGCGTTGATTTGTTTGAAGGTAACAAGACTTCTTTTATTTGTTTTCATTACCCAAGTATTTCCTTTTCAGAAACTCTGTCCATTAGTGTCCTCTAACTTTATATAGATATTTATTATTGCCCTCTAAAGTACCAGCTGCCACTTGTTTTAGGTTGAATTCAATAAACATTTTATTCATGCCCTGAGGGAAGGATCTCTATATAAACTAATCCTTTTAATGGTGTGTAGATGGTTTCTGTAAGTCATTTAGACCACATCAATGTTTAAATAATTTCTGGGGTTAAACTGCTTTTAGGCCTGTGATTGAAGAGCATGGCTTAGAAAAGTTTTATGATCTTTTAAAAGAGAAAGAAATTTAACGGCAATATTGCCATTAAAAAATCAGAATTGTTACACTGAAAACTGAAATTGTAAAGATGAATTTTTTTTTGCTTACTAAGAGGATCAGAATTTGTAAATTAGCAAGAAGATTGGAAAGTGAAAAATGCAAACAAATCTTTTGTATGTTTGAAGTGGGAAACCTAGAAAATGTTCTGTGAGTTGGGGAGTTTTAGGCAATCAAGGTGTGCTTGGGTTTCAAGGCATAGAGCTTGAATTATTATGAGAGGGGGTTAAGTGAGAAAGGTACTAGGTAACCAGTGTACATGATGCTCACTGCTCTGGAGATCTCCATATCTGAGACATTAGGGAAGGAGTTGAAAAGCAGAGACAGATGTAAGAGTCGGGAGACATTTTTGCCATTTATGAGAACACTACTTAAGGCCTGGGCTTAGTGGTGTTTGTTTGTAGATTCCTAGAATTTTAAAAAGGAAAGAAGCTCATGAGATTAGAGTCCATATTGGTCCACACAGCAGATCTCGTTGAACATTTGAAAGGGGAACAAAGGAGGAACAGAGGGAGGGAGAAAGGAAGGAGGGGGAGAGAGAGGGAAGGAAAGGTGGAAAAAGCAAGAGAGAGCTAGAGCTAGAGAACGAGAGAGAGAGAGAGAGAGAGAGAGAGAGAGAGAGAGAGAGAGAGAGAAGGTAAGAAGAAGGAGAAGGAGGAAGAGGAGGAGAAGAGAGAAAAGAAGAGAGGAGAAAGGCAGTTAAATATAGTATCTGCCCTCCAGATGTAGTAGGAAGCTTCTCCAGTCTCTGAATTTCAGTCAAGCAGAGTGTTCTCCTGTAATAATGATAATTATCTTGGGCATTAGTAAGCCCTTCACTGACCACAGAAAATGGTGATATTTTGACCTGATAAAAGGCAGCATTAATGAAAAAAGGCAGGTTGAGCCTCTGGAAGTATGTAGGAAGCTCCATCCTAGTCACAAACAATGGTGTTTTTTTACTTTTTATTATTCTACAAATGTATAGGAATGTATGCATTATTTACATTTTCATCTTTCACTATCTCCTTTAATCTAGAAATAGCGGATAGCAGCCTTCAAGTTGAAAGCCATATAGGTCAGCCAAGATTCAAGAAAATATAAATAGTTGTGGGAAATTATTTCAAATAACATATTGAATTTAAAAAAAATTATTTTATTTATTGGCATTCCAGCCGTTGACACCCCCCTCCTGCTCGGTAACCCCTCCTGCTGTTCCTCTTGCCATTCCCCCTCCTGCTTGGCTGTGAGAGGGTGCTCCCCTCCTCATCCCCCACACTCAGCATCCCCCTTCCCTGGGACCTCAAGTCTCTTAAGGATTAGGGGCATCTTCTCCCACTGAGGCCAAATCAAGCAATCCTCTGCTATTATGTGCTGGGGGTTGGGGTGGGGCTCATACTAGCCCCTTTTGGTGGCTCAGTCTTTGGGAGCTCCAGTGCTCCAGGTTCGTAGAAACTGCTGGTCTTCCTATGGGGTCGCCCTCCCCTTCAGCTTCTTCAATACTTTCCCTAATTCAACCATAAGTGTCCCCAACTTCAGTCCAATAGTTGAATTTAAGTATCTTCATCTGCCTCAGCCATCTGCTTGGGGAGACTCTTAGAGGACAGCCCAGATAGGCTCCTCTCTGTAAGCGTGCCATAGTATCAGTAATAGTGTCAGTACAAGGCAGAACCTCCCCTTGAGATAAATCCCAAATTGGGCAAGTCACTCGTCTGCCAATTTTTTCAGTCTCTACTCCATTTTTGTCCTTGCAGATCTTGTTTGTGTGTTTGTTTGTTTGTTTTTTTTTTTTTTATTCTTTTTTTATCTTTTATTATCTTGAGTATTTCTTATTTACATTTCTTTTTTTTTTTTTTTTTTTATTAACTTGAGTATTTCTTATGTACATTTGGCAAACATCCCTTCCCTCCCCCCTTCCTTATGGGTGTTCCTCCCACCCTCCCCATTGCCGCCCCCCCCCGACAGTCTAGTTTGTTTGTTTTTATTGGCTATTTTCGATTTACGTTTAAAATGTTATCCCCTTTCTTGGTTTCCAGGCATCCCCCTATCCCATCCCCCTTCCCCCTGCTTCTATGAGGGTGCTTCCCCAACCACTCCCACTTCATTGCCCTGGCATTCCCCTAAACTGGGTCATGAAGCCTTCACAGGACCAAGGGGCTGCCCTCCCATTCATGCCAGACAATGCCATCCTCTACTACATATGCAGCTGAAGCCATGGATCCCTCCATGTGTTTTCTTTCGTTGGTGGTTTAGTCCCTGGAAGCTCAGGTAGGGTCTGGTTGGTTGATGTTGTTCTTCCTATGGCGTTGCAAACCCCTTCAGCTCCTTCTCTCCTTTCTCTTACTCCTCCATTGGGATCCCCATGCTCATTCCAATGGTTGGCTGTGAGCATCTGCCTCTGTATTTGTCAGGCTCTGGAAGAGCCTCTCAGGAGACAGTTATAACAGGCTTCTGTCAGAAAACACTTCTTGGCATCCACAATAGTGTCTGGGTTTGGTGTCTGTATTTGGGTGAATCCCCAGGTGGGGCAGTCTCAGTCTCCGCTCCACACTTTTTCCCCATATTTCCTTTTAGATGGGAACAATTCTGGATCAGAAATTTAACTGTGCGTTGGTACTCCCTCCCTCTACTGAGGCTTTGTCTACCTCATTATTAGATATTTCATCTAATGTCACTCCCATTGAGTCCAGAGAGTCTCTCAACTCCCAGGTCTCCGGTCCTTTCTAGAGGTGCCCCTGCCCCAGAGGTTGCATATTTCCATTCATTCTGTTGGTCCTCTTGGCTTTTCTTCCCATCCCATACCTGATCCTGTTCCCCTTTTCCTTTCCTCCTTCCCTCCCCAGAATTCCTATCTAAAAGAACTGCAGGGACAACAATGGAGAAGAGACTTAGTGAATTTTTTATGTTTGATTTGTTATTTGAGAATTCCAAGCAACATATTTTGATCATATGATTTCCACTCCCTCTAAGTCCTTCCAGACTTTATACCCAACAAACAAAACCGATCCCTACATAGCACATACCACACACACACACACACACACACACACACACAGAGAGAGAGAGAGAGAGAGAGAGAGAGAGAGAGAGAGAGAATATAAATCATAAGGCTTCCTGAACATAGGGCCTGTTCTGATGTGTGGTTGATACTTTTAGTACTATTGCATTGAAGAAAACTAAATTTATCTCACGTAGCAGCTAACAGTTTGCAGTATCCATCCTTTTTGCTGGGTATTGTGCATGCTGCCACATTAATGGGATATGGAATATTATTCAGCTGTTACAGAAAATTAAATTACAAAAGTCACAAGTAATTAGATGGACCAAGAAACAACCATCCTTCATGAGGTCACCCACTCGAGAAAGACAAATACTGAACATTTACTCTTGTATGCAGGTTTTAAGTTTTATGCTTTTGATATATGTATTTTATTTAGAACATCTACAGAAGTTCATTAGCTACTAAGGGACCAGGGGGCAGAGGGTAGTCTTCTTCAAGGAAAAAGAAATAATTCTTTTATAAAGGGATAAAAAGGAAAGTATTTTATCATCTACAACTTACATTAATATGTATCTTTAAGTTTCTAAATATATTTATTTGTATAAAATTCATGTTCATAATGTGAATTTAAAACTAATTATAAATGTTAAAGGCTGAATGCTTATTTACTTTTTATAAATCACAAAAACCTGAGACTTCTTAAAGTAAACAAAGTCTCCTTTTAAAGAAACAAAGTTAAATTTAAACCTTTGTTCAAATACAAAATGAAAGAAGAGCTAAATAGAAATTGAATTCTACAGCAACTAATATTCTTTATCTGTTATTCTCAGACCCCAAATCTCTCAGTTTCTCACTAGTAAGAACACTAGACTCTGTAGCAATTTAAGGGTGCAGGTTCTTCTATTTTTATAATTTTATTAAATATATCATTTTAAAATATATTTTTAGGAAGAGATAGGATGTCTATTGGCATTGGCATTGTTCAGGCCTTATTTAGCCAGGTTTCATGGGTGTAGGTCCCACATAAACATACTGTTGTAGAAATATGAAAATTTGTGACATACTACCACTAGACAAAGAATTACAGGTATCTAATGACTGTTGAAAGAAGAAGAATTAGCTTCTCCTAGGGATGAAATCCTAATTGGTTACCCATTACAATGTGGTAAACTCTAAAACCATGTACAGAAAAGTAATACTAAAAAGACTGAGCAGATCATAATCATACATTTATGCATATATACATATATACATGTATAATAATTAAAGAGATGTCATCAATTTAAGAGAGAGCTAGGAAGAAAATTGGAATGGAAAGGGATGCAGGGAGAAAGAGGAGGGAGAAATAATGTAATTATATTTCAAGTATATTCTTAGATACAGAACAAAGACAGAATATATGCATCTTCTATTAGTGTTTTGTCAGTTGGCTTCTTTTATTTTCCTGTTAAACTCATATATTTTAAAAGAAAAACTATCAAGTTTTATGCAAGCTCTATGCTGTTTAAAGGTCTGTATGTTGGTTCTCTGTAACTCTCTCAACACTTAAAGTTACTCTAAGTTGGACATCTCAAAACCAGACTAACCCTACCACCTTACTCTTCATCCACCTACTATGAGTAGAGACTTGTGAGAAATGCCCTACTCTGCACTCTGTAGACAAGTTCTCATTTTATGTCTCTTCTGACCTAAAGGGGCACTTTCAGAATATGTCGGAAAATTCATGTCTGCCATTACTTGGTACGTTAAATAAAACATTCCTTTGCCCCTCTGATTTAAGCAGCTCTTCTGATGCTGTACCAGTCCAGCTGCCACTTCGTCCTCCCCACTCACATTCTGCCTGGATAATGCATTTGCATTTTAAGAGTCATCTGTTGTTTTGATTCCTGCTCCCATAGCAGTTTGATTTCCTTTTTAGTAAAATCACTGTCATCATGGCCCTTTCTATTCTATTCTCGGTAACATTTGACTAGCAGTAGAAGTTTGATGCTGAGAACATCTTGCAACCCGTAGGAAAAAAAAAAAAAAAAAAAAAAAAAATCCAGGCAGTAGCTTATCAATCAAGCTTCCACTTATCAGTGTAGATGCCAATTTGGCAGAGCAGTGATGTGAGGATCTGCATAGGCTTTCTGAGTGATTATGACGTACTGCCAGGTGTAAGCAATGCTCCTATTACATGATGATTTGATTTTATTCACTTTTGCAATTACTGCAAAAAATAGTGTGTTATCCTGAAAAATATAAATTTTAGGCATCATAGAAATTTTCAAGTGATGAAGGAGGGGTTAGAGAGTGACATAAAGGGAGAAAAAAAAGGAGAGAAAATGCAACCAAACCATTTAGGAAATTGACTCAGTTCCAAATGTCGGGCTCAAATTGAAACTATCCTTTTGAGACTAGACTGCTTGTTGGTAGCCTCGTTTTTACAACAAGATGTTTATCTGTGGATAAAGTTATAAATATTATCCTTATGCAAATATACTGGAGTTTTAAAGTTATAACAGACACAATAAATATTTATAGAAGTTGCTATCTGTATATTTGTGACAAAAATATGTGACAAGGAAAGAATGAATAGGTGTGTGTCCATTTACTAGAGCTTAGGAAAATTATCAGTAGCCACATCCTGAATAAAGAGGATCCTCCTTGCCCCAGGACCTCTTCACTGTGAATTGATCCTTGTTAGGGGGTAACCTTGAAATAACCCACTCAATCTATGCCAGGATTGTGGCTAGCCTGACCTACCGTAGGTCTTGTGAAGGTGACTAATGCTGTTCTAAGTTCATAAGTTTATGACTTTTTCATGCTGCACACTGGAGCTAAGTAGATGTTGCAGGTAACTTGTTGCAAAACCTAACTACTATCTTCTCTTAAAGAGAGAATATCCTTGAAATCTTGTACTAAATGCTAGCTTTTATAGTAAAGTATATCATCCCTTATATTTTGTCCGCATTCCCAAGCACCTTAGAAATAGCACAGATATTTATGAAATGGAATATTAGACTTTGCATAAGCCTGTTGCCTAAGGGAATTGTCATAATACCAAAAGAAGAAATGAAATACAAAGTTAGATACATGATCCAACCTGAGAGATAATTTTTATATTAAGATACTACTGACCTGTGCTTGACTTGAGTCTCTGTGACCTATGTTTTAGTGTGATTGAGTGATTCTTAAAGGAAAAAAATCAGATATTTCAAGTGCTTCATGTGCAGTGCTTCTCTTGACTGAGTACGTATCCTAGTAATATCCTGGGGCTGGTGGGGATTTAAGAAAAGGACACAGTCACATTGCTTTAATTTTACTGAATTTATAAACCTTATCATGAATATTATGTCAGTATTTACATTAGATTCTTGCGCTGCTCACCATGCATTAATAAGTGACTGTTCTGCACAGAGTTATATTTAAAACATGTTTTAATATTAGTAATAATCATATTCCCTGTGCTGTTATCTATGTCTTTATATCATTAATAAAACACCTTCTATTTTAGTAGTTATTCAATTAGAAATTATCCAAGAAGACAATTAAGAAAAGCAAGTCAATATTGAATTAATATCGAAGCATAATACATCCTCATTATACTGTTTTATGTAGAGATGAAATCAAAATGTGAAGTAGTGATATGCCTTTCATCAATTCCTGATTTACTTCTCAGCATCTAGTATGACAAAAAGGATCTGATTTTCCTTTTATCATAACTTCAATTTTAGTAATATCTTATAATAAATGCAAAATATTGCAAATCTAAAATGTTTTTAAAAT
Organism: Rattus rattus; assembly: GCF_011064425.1. Classification (NCBI taxonomy): domain Eukaryota; kingdom Metazoa; phylum Chordata; class Mammalia; order Rodentia; family Muridae; genus Rattus; species Rattus rattus. The sequence goes on along the minus strand of NC_046166.1, from coordinate 77,767,133 downwards.
ATAATATATTCTTATATATATATATAATATATATATATATATATATATATATATTTCTTAAAGTCAAAAAAGGAGTTCTGGGCAAAAAGAAAATATCTCACACTAAAAAAATCACTTTATTGTGATTACATTTCCTGGGTTCTAGGAATGATGGCAACATGTAGAAATCTTAACACAGAAATGGTTCTGGGTAGCAAAACATAATGAAAATGTGTTCTCTTAACTTATAAAATATTCACAAAATCTAGTGCAGAGTCAAATGCATACTTAATTCACAAAAATGATTACCACCGAGGTAATTCATATATTCGTTAGCTATAATCATTTCACAATCTATGTAGATTTTGAAACATGTCATATACTGAGAAAATAAAAAATATATTCTGAGTTAAATATAATAGCATTTTCAAAAGAAATAAAACTTCACAATTTTAGAAGCTAGAAGAAAAATGTATAAGCTGCTCTTCAGTTCTAAGATATGAATAAATATTTTCCTTTTTTAATCCCCAAAATGAAATATAATATATTTAATATATAAAATACTTATTTTGTTTAAGTCATACAATCTGTATTCTGTTAAACATTTCTCTTATTTTTGTAATAACTCACATGAAAATACTGTTAGTATTGGATACTGAGTTCGAGTATGAACTTGCGTTTGATTGAGGTATTTACTGTGGATGGTGCGGTTGGGATTTCATACTTAGACTTACCTACCAGATTAGATCATTCAGCTCGGATTCCAGTTAGGTCTATAGTTTGATGTCCTAGGAAGAAGAGTTAAACAGTAAATTCATGGATGAATTATGTTTGGAAAACTGTTGTCTGCCAAGTAGACTGCCTAGAACTGCCTATCTTCCCTTTTTCCACACCATTCAATGTGGTGTACAACCACTTGACTCATGATCAGCATTTTACAAAGATGCAGAGGATTCAAGTTTAGGTCTTCATACTTACATAGAAAGAATGTATATCTTCTGAGCTTTATAATATGCAAACTTAGAAAGTATTTACTTGGAATCAGACTAAAATTAATAAAAGACAGGTTCTAATGTTTAATATGTGACTAGCTTCACTGTTAATTTTGAAATGGAAGAGACATAGATAAACCTCTCCGGCCTTCAGTAAGAAGCTGCATTTGGTGAAAGAGCAGCAAGAAGGGCAGTCGCATGCAGGGGACATTTTTAGCATTAAAAAAAATCCCTTGAATTCCAGCTTACTATTTGGTTGTACAACTCCATCCTTATAACTGAGAAGTTTTTTTCATTTGTCAAAGCATCTAGTCATTGATCATTATTATTAACCCTCCCATATAACTCCTTTGGTCACTTTTTTATTCATTGATTCTATTTTTTATATTCCTAAGTACATATTTACAACATGCTAGGCTCATATATTGTTACTTGTCTGTGAACATTTTCGGGGATAGATCACAACCATTTGGTGTTGGATAGCCAGTTGGTCTGTTCTTCCTTGGGGAACACCATTTCTCCTGCTCTCAGCATTCAGTCATTGGTTGTAACTCTTTGTCAAATCTCTTGTTATTTGTTCCTCATATATAGTTAGTTCACAGTAATAGTTAACTGGGACAATACTGAGCCTTTAGTTTCTGAAAATATAGGCAGGTTGTCTTGTTTCATACTAAATAAGTCCTGTTTCTCATTTAATTTTAACAATCATTTTTACAATATAAATAAAAGGCACTAGTTGGCTTTGTTCACTCATTATCTTCATTAATGACTTTTGCAGGGCAGTGACTAAAATACCACAGAATAAGTTAAAGAACAAATATTTATTTCAGCTCATAGTCTCAGAGGATTCAGTGCCTGATTGCTTGACCTCCTGTGCTTGGGCAGAACATCATTTCTGAGATGCCAGTGGTAAATTGGATCATTTGTCTCCTAATGGGTGGAAAGTAGAGATTAAAGAAAGGACTGTGTTCTGACACAACTTTCCAAGACATGATCCATCTATTGGCTTAAAACGGGCTTCACTTTCTAAGTATGCAAGAATACCACAAAATAGCACTATTAAATGTATAGTGGTAAAATTTTTCAGTAATAAATATTTTATACTAAGTAAGATAATCTGACACACTCTTACAACAGAATCTAATTGGCTAGATTATTCTTTTCCACATGCCACATTCAAGTGTCTCCAAGAAAACAATTAATTTGCTAGTACAGACATGCTATACGTGTGTGTTTGAGTATTTGTGTGAGTTCCTGTGTTCAGGGTAACAGTGGGTGTGATTATGAGCATTTCAAGTCTTGAACTATTTGGACACTTAAAAAAATCTCTTCAGGAGAATTATAATTATTGCAATAATTCCTTTTTGACTGTACCTACATGTCTTTTCTTCAAAGAGAAGTGTATTCATATTTTATTTACCAGATTGCACTTTTTAAGTTCCTATGTACTACTCACTGGTCTTTGTTGGGATTCTTCTAAACTCTCACCATGGCTTCCTCAGTGTACTATTTTAGTTGTCTTTTTTCTTTAAAAAATATTGTTTCCTAAAGTGGGTATGTTTGCATGCATGCCTTCAGTCACTGATGGCTCTTAAACCAGCACAGATCTCTCTAAAATTTTTCAAAACTCCATAATTGAACATGTATTTGATATGTGTACTTCTCTGATTCATAGGCATATCAGGAGTCCCCAGCCAAAATCTTTCTTCTACCACAGAATTTTGTTGATATAGTGTTTTATCTTCCAGTATAATATGTATACATATATATATTATATAAATATATAATATATGCATATATATCAGGCAATTGAATAACTAACTAGACTCAGCCTCATGTCAGTAGTAATTATTATAAATTAAATAAAGAGAACCCTTGCCACAACAATTGATCTATGGTAAGAGATAACTAAGACATTTTAATAGCAGCTATTAGCAATCCCAATTTGAATGCTTCATTTTCATAGAAATTGAATTTGCACAATGAATCACATTGTTCATTAAGCATCATTCAGGCAAAGTGCAGATGCACTGTAAAAGCAAATGCCTTGATTGGTATCTGTCTAATTAGTAGATAACAGATCTACTTTATATATTATTAGAAAAATGTGCATGCTTTAATTATATGGATAGCACATCACTATAAAATATAGTGTCTCATTTCCGATTTCCATCTGGGCCTGGAGCTGACCTTGTGCAATAGCTCTCTGTGCCAGATATGACTGGGAGAGAGCTGATCTCCCAGGAGTGCTGACACACATGAGAGCACAGGTAGGACTACCACTTCTGCTCTGATGGACCTTATTGGATCCCTCAGGACACAGGAACCAAGGAGCAGTCTGGGACAGGATACATCTGTTTTTGGTATGCACAAGGAGTTGACCATATGACACAACATTTTATGCCTGGATCTAACCAGGAGAAAGCTGGTCTCCCAGGAGTGCTGACATATAGCCACTGTTAGAGACAGCAAGACCAGCTAACACCAGAGTTAACCAGATGGAGAGAGACAAGTACAAGAAACTAAGCAACAGAAACCAAGCCCAGTTGGCATATTCAGAACCCAGTTCTCCCACCACAGCAAGTCCTCGATACCCCAACACACCAGAAAAGGAATACTCTGATTTAAAATCATATCTCATAATGATGTTGGAGGAATTTAAGAAAAACATAAATAACTCCCTTAAAGAAATGCAGAGCAACACAGGCAAACAGGTAGAAGCCCTTAAAAAGGAAACACAAAAATCCCTTAAAAAATTATAGGAAAACAAAACCAAGCAGGTGAAAAATTGAACAAAACCATCCAGGATCTAAAAATGGAAATAGAAATAATAATGAAATCACAAGGGAGACCAAACTGGAGACAGAAAACCTAGGAAAGAGACCCAGAGTCATAAACACAAACATCACCAACAGAATGTAAGAGAAAGAAGAGAGAATCGCAGGGGCAGAAGCTACCATAGAAAACATCGACAACAGTCAAAGAAAATGCAAAATGAAAAAAAAAGCTCCTAACCAAAAACATCCAGGAAATCTGGGACACAATGAGAAGATCAACTATAAGGATAATAGATATAGAAGAGAGCAAAGATTCCCAACTGAAAGGGCCAATAAATATCTTCAACAAAATTATAGAAGGAAGCTTCCCTAACTTAAAGAAAGACGTCCGCGAACATACAAGAAGCCTACAGAACTCCACACGGATTGAACCAGAAAAGAAATTCAGACAGTCACATAATAGTAAAAATACCAAATGCACTTAACAAAGAAAGAATATTAAAAATAGTAAGAAAAAAAAGTTCAAGTAACATAAAGGCAGACTTATCAGAATTACACTTATCAACGGAGACCATGAAAGCCAGAAGACTGTGGACAGATGTCATACAGACCCTAAGAGAACACAAATACCAGCCCAGGCTACTACATTCTGCAAAACCCTCAATTACTATATATGGAGAAACCAAATTTACAAAATATCTTTCCACAAATCCAGCCCGACAGAGGATAATAGATGGAAAAGCCCGATACAAGGAGGGAAACTACACCCTAGAAAAAGTAAGAAAGTAATCTTCTTTCAACTATTCCAATAGAAGATAGCCACAAAAGCATAATACCACCACTAACAAGAAGAACAACAACAAAAAAAAAAAAGAATGAAAGAAACAACAATCATGGGTCCCTAATACCTCTCAACATCAATGGACACAATTCCTCAGTAAAAAGACATAAACTAACAGACCGCACAGGTAAACAGGACCCAGCATTTTGTTGCATACAGGAAACATACCTCAGTTAGAAAGACAGACATTTCCTCAGAGTAAAAGTCTGGCAAAAACATCTACAAGAAAATGGTCCCAAGTAACAAGGTGGGGGAGCCAGTCTAATATTGAATAAAATCGACTTTCAAACTAAAAGTTATCAAAAAGTTCCTTAGTCATCAGGGAAATACAAATCTAAACAACCCTGAAATACCAACTTATACCAGTCAGAAGAGCTAAAATCAAAACCTCAGGTTACAGTAGATGCCAGCAAAGATGTGGAGAAATAGAAACACTCCTCTGTTGTTGGTGGGATTGCAGGCTGGTACAACCACTCTGGAAATCAGTCTAGTGGTTCCTCAGAAAATTGGACATAGTATTATCTGAGGACTGAGCTATATCACTCCTGGGCATATACCCAAAAGATGCTCCAACATATAACAAGGACACATACTTCACTATGTTCATAGAAGCCTTATTTATCATAGCCAGAAGCGGGAAAGGACCCAGTTGTCCTTCAACAGAGGAATGGATACAGAAAATGTGGTACATCTACACAGTGGAGTACTACTTGACTATCAAAAGCAATGACTTTATGAAATTCATAGGCAAATGGATTGAACTAGAAAATATCTTCCTGAGTCAGGTAACCCAATCACAGAAAAGTGCACATGGTATGCACTCACTGATAAGTGGATATTAGCCCAAAAGCTCAGATTACCCAAGATAAAATTCACAAACCACGTGAAACTCAAGTAAAAGGAAGACTAAAGTGTAGATGCTTCAGACCTTCTTAGAAAGAGGAACAAAACTGCTCACAGGAGGAAATATGGAGACAAAGTGTGGAGCAGAAACTGAGGAAACAGCTTTCCAGAGACTGCCCCACCTGAAAGATCCATACCATATACAGATACGTTTATGGTATATTGTACATGCCAAGAAGCACATGCTTATAAGAGCCTGATATAGCTGTCTCCTGAAAGGATCTGTCACAGCCTGACTAAAACAGAGGCAGATGCTCACAGCCAACCATTAAACTGAGAATGGAGTCCCTAATGGAGGAGTTAGAGAAAGGACTGAAGTAGTTGAGGAGTTTTGCAATCTTATAAGAACAACAATATCAACCAACCAGAACCCCCAGAACTTCTAGGGACTAAACCAGCATGCCAAGAGTACACAGGGATGGACCTATGGCTCCAGCCACATATATAGCAGAAGATGTCCTTGGGGACATCAGTGAGAGGAGAGGCCCTTGGGCCTGCCAAAAAATAGATGCCCCAGTGTAGGGGAATGTCTGGGTGGGGAGGTGGGAGGGAGTGTGTGGGTGGGTGAAGGAGCACACTCATAGAGGCAGGGGAATGGAGGATGGGATAGCTGGTTTCTCGAGGGGAAACCGGAAAAAGATTAATTCATTTTATAACATTTAAAATGTAAATTAAAAAATCCAATAAAAGAAAAGATAAAATTTCCTATAATGAAGGCAAGGAAAAAGATATACTGTCTCCACAGTATGGTGTCAACACATAGGACTGTCATGTACATGCACATTCTCCTGGACTCCATGTGGAATACAACATAAGCTACTGGAATGCAATATAACCTCTGACTGAACATGAAGTCATCTTCTTGTTCCCCAATAATAGGGTCAATCTGAAATTGGAAAGCATATACTTTTATTTTCCTGTTCTATTTAGTATTATACTTCAAGGATTGAAACAAGTCACTGTTTATGAAGGGCTATATGGTAAATTTCTCCTCTAAAATAGCTAGAGCCCTGTGTTTGAGAGGTTGTTTTTTTGTTTTGTTTTTTGTTTTTTTTGGGTTTTTTTTGGTTTTTTGAGTAGTTTATTAGTTAATTCAATCTTCTTTCTGTGGCCAGAGATGCTTTGCACAGCATCATCGGGCCCTTCTTAATCTCCTTCATACAGAGCCATATTCTGCTTTCTCTTTTAGCTTTGACATTGACTTTTTCTCTTGATATTTGATTATTAATCACCTAACAAATCCTTCAGTGTTGCAAAACATCTGGTTGAACATTTCCTAAGTAATATAATAGTCTCTTTTCACCTCTTTATTCCTAATCTGTTAAGTTTGATACTAGTAATGCCAAAACTAGAATGTAGTTTTGGCTGAAAAAGAGTTAATATGATTAAGTGAGTTAGGAAGGTGGTGCATAGAGCATTCAGTGGCACACAGAACTGTATATTCATCTTATAGAATATTTTAAATTATTCTTCATTATTACTGCCATATTAGTATTAATGTCAGCGCTAATATTACTCTCAATGACATTAAAGTTCATTATAAGAAATACACTTGAAATTGAATAAAAAGTTCTATCATATTTCATTCCTAGGTGCACAATAAAAATATCTACTTGATATAGTCCTAATATCATTACCTAATATCACTGCCATCCTAATAAAATGGAAGGAAGGTCAGGTGCAGAGATTCAGTGTATTCTAAGGGTAGAAATTTGATCCCACAAAGCTTCAGGAATAGTTCAGATCTTTTTTGTAAGTCCCTAAATAACTGAGGTTTAATAAGAAGATAACCAATTTCTGAGAATGAGTAGACTTTTCATCCTCCTGCCAGCATGTCAGTTATTGTGCAGGTTTAGGGTCTTTTCTGGCTGCATGAGAACATTCCCTTGCAGATTTCCTTAGTGTTATATTGGGGACATTCACATTACAGGCAAGAATCTTTATTAAGAGGGTCTTTCAATGGACTGAAAAGATATGAATTTTTGAATTTTTCATTCCAAGGATTTCATAACCTAAAAGAAAGATAATTTGAGGATAGCAAGTCAACTTCTTAAAGAAAGAATGAGAATGTACTAGAGGAGCGCTTATTCTCAAAGGAAGGGAAGAGTGAGAACATCTTATTGACCATCCAGGCCAGCATATAAAGCTTTCTTCCAAAGACAGAGAGCTACTCTCTTTCATTAGTAAAACCAAACCTTAAATTTAAAATTCATATTCACACTGTGGCCTTTCCTGTGCAAGAATACAATTTAAGCCAACAAATTTTTGATTTATTATTTATTATAAATTTCAGATATTTTAGCATGCACTATTTTTATAATTAATTGCTAATATTAATTATATAATATATAATATAGCATTCTATTTAATAAAAAGATACCTTTCCCACCACTCAACTCTCAACAGTAGATTGGGGGGAAAAAAAAGGATAGAAAGGAAAGGGAACAATGTTAGACTACTTCCTGTTGATTAGGGCCATAGAGTTCCTTGGTGATAGTTTGACCTTTGCCATCAGGATGTCTAATTTCTTCTTCTGTCTTTATACATGACTACTTACTAAACCATTCCCAACAGCAACCAACCCAAAACCAACAGCTCACCTTTTTTCTCAGGGGTCTAACACTTATATGTCCATAAAAAGTATCCAGAATTCCAAACATCGCACAATCACAGAAACTATCAAAATCATGCCCCCTACTAGAGCCCAAGACAAATCAACTGCTGCAGACAATTTGAACCAGGCCTATATCCTACACCTATACCTATACATATATACATATATACATATATATATATATATATGTACACTACATATACATAATATAGTCACTACAGGAAATAAGGTCAGGCTATGAAACCCCAAGGTCTGTAATGAATGACCTCCAGCAAACTTCCAACTCCAAAGCAGTCCATTAATTTCCAAAATAGTGCCATTGGCTTTTATATAAACATGTTCTCAGAATACCACAATTATCTCCACACAAGGAACTAAGAAAAATGTGATAGGGGTAAAAAAAAAAAGAATCATGATACTGTAGAAATTATGGTTAAAAAATAAGAGTAAAGAAATGTAGGGAAATAAATGAATTTTATATTTACTTGGAAAACATATATTATTTTATTTTTGTGATATATGAAAAAATAGAAAATTAACATAACATGTATGTTTCCTTCTAACCAACATAATTCATCAGTAGAGTTATCTCAATATTTAAGTTCACTGCTTATATCTACCTAACTTCAATGTGGAAATCACATTGGATTAAGTACAAGTAGAGATCAGTGCTGAAGACCAGAGGGCAAATGTCAGTCAGTGTAGCTGCACCATAACTCTTATTTCTTATGAATTAAAGATAGCATCATTGTACTGGTTTAATAAACTATATATTCTAAAGACCAGGATAGAATACTTTCACACTCTAATTTCTTATTAGTTTCTCTTGGATGTAATCACCTGCACTATCATAGCCTGAAAAGAGGGTGAGATGCCTTGCATCCATAATTTCCTAAGAGAACTAAAATCATAAAGTTCATCATGTAAAACTGTTTTAATTCTAAGCACTAGGATCCCTGAGCAGGAAAGAAACATTGGACAACTTTCCCAGCAGAGTTAGAAAAAAAATCTCCATGCACAGATTAGACTAGGCTCTCCCTCATTGAGGATAAGAGAGTCTTCAAGGACAAAATTCACAGTCAGGTTCTTCATAAATGTGCTGGTAGTCACAGTCATGAAATGAAAGGATAACAATTAGCCTTCATAGCTCATTAACATTGCTAAAAGGGTCCCAATCATATACCCTCTTTGTGGTACAGAGAACTAGTATCCATGCATTTAAGTAGGAGCATGGCCTTGTTCTGTTAGCTTAACAGAACACCTTCCTTGCCCACACAATTAATTTTTACATTTTCATCCTATGGTTCTATGCCTCTACCTGCTATATGACAAGGTTAATAACTGTCTCAATGCACTTTAACATGTTTCCCCTAATCCTTTATTTTAGGAAGATTAAACTTCCTGTGAAGTATATATTTATTAACCCTTTCCCTGATATAGGCCACCATAGAAAGGCATTGACTATTAAATACCTCTAATCTCAACTGTAAAAAGTTAGAACTGTGATCACTTCCAGGCAGCTGCTGATTCAAGTTTAGGTATTGAATTCTACTGAGTCTTAAACATAAACTATAGATTACAAGATCTCTTCCTTAGATATCAAATCTAACATTGTAGTTTTATTTTTTACTAAAAACATTCTGGAACACTTCAGTGTTTTAATCTGAATTTTGAATAATAGAGACAGGACCATAATTCGAAAAAGACCGAGCAATACAACATCCTCATTTATCCCTTGTATTAACACAAAGAATTGATCTGAGAATTAAAATGGCGTCTGAGAAAGAAAGACAGGGATATGACAAAGCACAGCATTTTATTATTTTTAATTTATATGCTGAATGATGAGTTATAGTATAAAGTGCCTTGTCTTCATTCTGATTGTAGAATATTACTTGTGTATGAATGATAAAAAGAAGGAAAAAGAAATAAAAAGGAAAAGTAAATATGACTGATTCTAAGTATCCTGGAGAAAAAGCTTTATTATAGATATATAAGATAGCTTAGCCAGAGGTAGGGACCCTTTGGGAGAGTTCAGAGTGCACATCATCCTGTGCTGTGCAATATGGAGAATGGAGAGTGTAAAGAGAGAGAGAGAGAGAGAGAGAGAGAGAGAGAGAGAGAGAGCCAGATGCAGCAGTCAGGTCTACAAAGAGAGTAGGTAACTAAAATGGTTGGGTTATATATAGAAGAGCAGCTCAACACCCTGGTTTGGAGAAGTTAAGATAGGGAATGAGTTATGCCAAGCAGAAGGACCCTGTAACAGGTAGGGATGGGGGATGTAAGGAGAACCTGGCAATCAGCATCTGCTTTTTTATGTTAAATATGTAGGTCATTTGTCTCTGGTTTGAAATCTAACATGTAGTCCTTTGGAATTAAAGAAGAGAAAGTTTGTGATCTTATATTCTCCAGATTAACTAGTGCTTTCTAAAACAAGATGAAGAAGAGACCAAAATGTCAATTACCCTGTCAGTGAAGAAGATGAAATTTAGTTGAGTTCAATTCACTGTCACAAACAGCCCCTTGTATACATATGTAACATGATTAACATTTAGTCATTGGATAAAAGAATGAGTGGTATCAAGGAACCATGTGCAATGTGTTAAGAGAAGCATGATGAAATAGAATGACCCCTACACTTAACTTCTTCCTCTTGAATATGGAAGAGGTATGTGTTTGAAGAGTAAATTGAACAATAGCAAACACACTCATAAAGTGTAAAAAGCTTCCAGGAAAAATAGGAAGAGCTAACTAATGTTGAGTTGGTAAGAAAAAATGACTGATGTGTCACAGGAGAGGGCATGTTAAAATTAGATATAAAGGGTGGGTAATGTTTTGCAATGACTAAAAGATACAGAAACAATTCAAAGAATATCAGTAGGATATAGGAATTGGTTTTAATGTCATTGATTCCCTGAAAATGTTAAAATTCTTATAAAAATGATTTGTCCTATAGCTTTGTGTTGTTCAAGACTCTGGAAGAGATACAGGACATAAGGAAAAACAAACCACAAGGTTCTATTGGTATCAGAATTTCACTATGAATTGGATGTCTTCTCTCTTATTGGCAAACATGCATCACCTGCATGCAAAAAGCTAGGGGTGGGGACGTGTTGGAGAGAGAATTGTTAGAGTCCAGGCACCTGCTAGATTTTGACAGATTGGCTTAGCAGAAAATGACCTTTGGGTTCTAAATGGGAAAGATGGTGGAAGTCTAAGTTTCTATCTTCTCCTCCAAAATGTCCCCTGAGAACCATATCGTTAAATCTCTTTGAAGCTTCTCTGAACAACATACATACCATTTAGGACACCTGCTAAGTTGGACACTGGGCTTCCTCTTCTACCTGTGGTATTTAAAATGCAGTTCATATTATTGGGTTATTTATCCTGTCATTGGTTTATGTCCCACCACAAATCATTGGAACTCCAGTTATAACTCATTCTTCACTGTCACAGGACATTCGCCATGTTTACAAATAGGAAGCATCTAAAGGATCTCAGGGAATAGGTAAATGACATGGGGTCTGGAGAGATGGCTTAGTGGTTAAAAGCACTGACTGCTCTTCCAGAGGTCCTGAGTTCAAATCCCAGCAACCACATGGTTGCTCACAACCATCTGTAATGAGATCTGATGCCCTCTTCTGGTGTGTTTGAAGACAGCTACAGTGTACTTAAACATAATAAATAAAAATTAAAAAAATAAAAAAGAAAGAAAGGATTCAAGCAGGTACCAAAGTTGTCTTCTGAATGATTTTGATTTGTGAACCAAAGCAAGGTCTTAATGTCATATCTGAGGACAATTAAAGCTTAAGTGGAAGAAAGGAATGCAGAAACAGGCTATCAATTCTTACCTGATTGTGGCAGTTATAACTGCATTGTATTTATGAACGTGTGTGTATATACAATAAATAACAAAAAAAGAGAGAGAACAAGGAAGACCATTTGGGGATACAGAGAGAGAAGAAAGGGATGAAAGAAAGGATGTGATCATATTATAATTTTAAAAAACAAAGGAAATATTGGAAACTATTAGTTCTAATATAAATTAGTAATGATTTAATTGTGAAATATCATTTTCTAGTGTCCTTAGGTATACTAGATTTTTGTTGGGAGTTTTTTATTTTGGGGGATTGTTGTTGGCTTTTTTGGCTTGTTTTTATTTGAAATGTGGATTTCTATAGTCCACGATAGACTAGAGCACTCGCCTGAGCAATGGGTGACTTTGAACTTATAGTTCTTATGCCTTCAATTCACGTGTGCTGGATTTCTGACACATGCAATCATCAATGCTGTAGAATTAAATATTTAATTCATAAATCTCAGAGGCAGTTTTGCTTCTGCCTCAATGATTACTGTTCCTGAATGAAAAACACAAAAACAGCCTTTATATTTTGAAAGGCCTTCAACAGTGCCATTGCTGGGCAACTTCTCATCAATCCACCTCCAGCCATAACACCTAGTTATCATCTACTAAATTCTATATCCTACCTTGGCTGCCCTGGACCCTCTGGATCATACTCTCCAGTTTCATTCATATGGAGGTTCTGTATCCCTGTCTTCCCCTCTTCACAGGCATGGCATCCTCCTCTCCTCCACACTCTGCTGACAAAGCATATCTCTTCTCTCTTCCTTGTCTTCTGTCCCAAATCCTGAAATCTTAAAAGTCTTGCCTCTGTCTGCCTCACCCAGCCATTGGCTGCCAGTATCTTCATTTACCAATCAGAACCAACTTAGGGCAGAGTTTCTCAGTTTCTTCTGTGTAGACACTCTTATAAGCAGTTTTCGGGAAATGTAATTAGCATCAGTATACAAGCAGCTACAGAATGCCTTGTGAATTATAATTCAAAGCATGAAATAAACCATTTCACGCTGAATTCAGAGGTAAATTGTTGTGCAGTAATCACCCCTATGTAAGATGAAGGCATTTGAATTAGTCTAGAAGGATGTCCTCATCTATGAAGCAGTCACTCCCATCTCCCTCTTCCAGGCCTGATACTGACTAGGGGCTTTCTGAACATGAAATCATCTATTCTGCTCTGTACATATGAAAAATAGTAGAATATGTAACTTCTTATTTTAAGTTTCTTGCACTTAGAAGAGTTTTTGAGTTTACTTATGCTACAGCATGTAAAATCTGTTCCTTTTTAGCTACATTACTCAGTTTTATATTTATATGGTATTTTGATAAGGATTAAAGATATTTAATTTTTTTTACATTTTTAGAATGATGACTAATATTAAAATACACACTTATGTGCAAATACTTCTTTGAGCATTTTCTCACAACTGAGTGTATTCCTTAAACTAGAACTGTTGAGTCAAGGGGCAGCTAAATTTAGAGTTACATGTGTGCATTTCTTACCTTCCATGTATGAAGATTGTTTCTCAATTCTTACCAAAACTTGTTCCTTAATTTTTTTCTTTGCTCCCGTATCATGACTTTCATATACATTTTCTGGGATCTGTTATTTTGAGAACACTGTTTGAAACGCAGGCTTTATTTGGGGAGTTTCCTATGATCTCTTGGGGTTTTACCTTGGTGAACACAACAAGAAGCCATAGCAGAAAGAGTTCCTTTGAACTTACCCGTACTGTGTCAGATTCCTGAGCACCAAAACACAGAACATACAGGAACAGAAATTGCCTCTTCCTTGTTTTGTATACTCTGTTGTTTGCCACTTTTATTTTTTTCTAGTCTACAGTAACTGGTAAAAATATAAATTGACTCTGGAAATAAAAACAGACTAATTTGGTAAAATAAAAAACCTTCAATGAAAAACCATGCATCTAAATTAAAGATCATGTGAGTCTTGGAAAATGAAGACAATATCATCCACAGTAAATGTACTGGTATCATATGAGTAGAGCAACCATAGTGGAAAGTCAGGATTTCTACTGAACACTTGTGATGTCATATGTCTTTATTAATAATTTTAATACCACAGAAGAGTCATTATCTATGTAAACTAAGCATGAATCTGTATTTCATCAATGTTATGAAATGATTATTGTAGCTTAAGAATGATTTAGGTATCATCATTTTAATTAAATTATTCAATAACTGAGAAATGTATACACACATCAAGACATTCATTATATTGGTATTAATAGAGGTTAACTATATTCTTTCCATTCTAAGCTTATATCTTTTTCTAACATTCCTGAATGTAGTATGAGAATCATATTCATACCTCTGCTTTAAGATTTGTCATGTGATATGGATAAATTATGGTTGAATTTTAAGTATGGAATGAACCAAAAATGTAGAAAATGAGAAAAGAGTTTAGTTTGGAAAAAATAAAAATCATAACTCATATAGAAGTTTAAAAAGCACCAGATCTAAATTAAAAATCTAATATTTTCATCATGTCTTTCTCTGTATAATTTTGTTGGCTACACCTTAGACCTCCAAGGTTACCCGCATGGTGAAGTCTAGATCTTAGATAGGAGATAGTGTAAAATGGTGGATCTTGAGGAGTATGGGCTAAATAAAGGTTCATGTCTTTCCCATACATCGCACTGTGGGATGTCAGTCTGCCTCTAACTTCTCAGCCACGAGGTTTGCGTGTTAATTCAGCTCAATGTATTGCACTGGGATTGCTGCCTCACCATTAGCTCCATATGTACAGGGAAAATTAATCACAATTTAAAATCTCCAAAATTGTAAACTCTAGTGTATGTCGTCTCTTTTCTTGAGTATTTTCTTTCTTTTTTTTTTTTAATCTTTATTAAATTGGGTATTTCTTATTTACATTTCTTTTTTTTTTTTATTAACTTGAGTATTTCTTATAGACATTTCGAGTGTTAGTCCCTTTCCCGGTTTCCGGGCGAACATCCCCCTCCCCCTCCCCTTCCTTATGGGTGTTCCCCTCCCCACCCTCCCCCCATTGCCGCCCTCCCCCCGACAGTCTAGTTCACTGGGGGTTCAGTCTTAGCAGGACCCAGGGCTTCCACTTCCACTGGTGCCCTTCTTGGATGTTTCTTGCTTTCTTTGGGGTCCGGGTTCCGGTTCAGGCCCCTGTATAGTCTTTTTTTTTTTTTTTTTTTTTTTTTTTTTTTTTTTTTTTTTTTTTTTTTTTTTTTTTTTTTTCTGGAGCTGGGGACCGGAACCCAGGGCCTTGTGCTTGCTAGGCAAGCGCTCTACCACTGAGCTAAATCCCCAACCCCATGTATAGTCTTTAGGTAGTGGCTTAGTCCTGGAAGCTCTGGTTGCTTGGCATTGTTGTACATATGGGGTCTCAAGCCCCTTCAAGCTCTTCAGTTCTTTCTCTGATTCCTTCAGCAGGGGGTCCTGTTCTCAGTTCAGTGGTTTGCTGCTGGCATTCGCCTCTGTATTTGCTGTATTCTGGCTGTGTCTCTCAGGATCGATCTACATCCGGCTCCTGTCGGTCTGCACTTCTTTGCTTCATCCATCTTGTCTAATTGGGTGGCTGTATATGTATGGGCCACATGTGGGGCAGCTCTGAATGGGTGTTCCTTCAGTCTCTTTTAATCTTTGCCTCTCTCTTCCCTGCCAAGGGTATTCTTGTTCCCCTTTTAAAGAAGGAGTGAAGCCTTCACATTTTGATCATCGTCTTGAGTTACATTTGTTCTAGGCATCTAGGGTAATTCAAGCATTTGGGCTAATAGCCACTTATCAGTGAGTGCATACCATGTATGTCTTTCTGTGATTAGGTTAGCTCACTCAGGATGATATTTTCCAGTTCAACCATTTGCCTCACTGAATTTCATAAAGTCGTTGTTTTTTGATAGCTGAGTAATATTCCATTGTGTAGATGTACCACATTTTCTGTATCCATTCCTCTGTTGAAGGGCATCTGGTTCTTTCAGCTTCTAGCTATTATAAATAAGGCTGCGATGAACATAGTGGAACACGTGTCTTTTTTATATGTTGGGGCATCTTTTGGGTATATGCCCAAGAGAGGTATAGCTGGATCCTCAGGCAGTTCAATGTCCAATTTTCTGAGGAACCTCCAGACTGATTTCCAGAATGGTTGTACCAGTCTGCAACCCCACCAACAATGGAGGAGTGTTCCTCTTTCTCCGCATCCTCGCCAGCATTTGCTGTCACCTGAGTTTTTGATCTTAGCCATTCTCACTGGTGTGAGGTGAAATCTCAGGGTTGTTTTGATTTGCATTTCCCTGATGACTAAAGATGTTGAACATTTCTTTAGGTGTTTCTCAGCCATTCGGCATTCCTCAGCTGTGAATTCTTTGTTTAGCTCTGAACCCCATTTTTTAATAGGGTTATTTGTCTCCCCTCTTGGTCTAACTTTTTGAGTTCTTTGTATATTTTTGGATATAAGGCCTCTATCTGTTGTAGGATTGGTAAAGATCTTTTCCCAATCTGTTGGTTGCCGTTTTGTCCTAACCACAGTGTCCTTTGCCTTACAGAAGCTTTGTAGTTTTATGAGTTCCCATTTGTCGATTCTTGATCGTAGAGCAAAAGCCATTGGTGTTTTGTTCAGGAAATTTTTCCAGTGCCCATGTGTTCAGATGCTTCCCTAGTTTTTCTTCTATTAGTTTGAGTGTGTCTGGTTTGATGTGGAGGTCCTTGATCCACTTGGACTTAAGCTTTGTACAGGGTGATAAGCATGGATCGATCTGCATTCTTCTACATGTTGACCTCAGTTGAACCAGCACCATTTGCTGAAAATGCTATCTTTTTCCATTGGATGGTTTTGGCTCCTTTGTCAAAATCCAGTGCCCATAGGTGTGTGGGTTCATTTCTGGGTCTTCAATTCTATTCCATTGGTCTATCTGTCTGTCTCTGTACCAATACCATGCAGTTTTTATCACTATTGCTCTGTAATACTGCTTGAGTTCAGGGATAGTGATTCCCCTGAAGTCCTTTTATTGTTGAGGATAGTTTTAGCTATCCTGGGTTTTTGTTATTCAGATGAATTTGCAAATTGTTCTGTCTAACTCTTTGAAGAAATGGATTGGTTTTTTTGATGGGGATTGAATTGAATCTGTAGATTGCTTTTGGTAAAATGGCCATTTTTACTATATTAATCCTGCCAATCCATGAGCATGGGAGATCTTTTCATCTTCTGAGGTCTTCTTCAATTTCTTTCTTCAGAGTCTTGAAGTTCTTGTTGTACAAATCTTTTACTTGCTTGGTTAAAGTCACACCGAGGTACTTTATATTATTTGGGTCTATTATGAAGGTGTCGTTTCCCTAATTTCTTTTCGGCTTGTTTCTCTTTTGTGTAGAGGAAGGCTACTGATTTATTTGAGTTAATTTTATACCCAGCCACTTTGCTGAAGTTGTTTATCAGCTTTAGTAGTTCTCTGGTGGAACTTTTGGGATCACTTAAATATACTATCATATCATCTGCAAATAGTGATATTTTGACCTCCTTTTGTTGTCTGATTGCTCTGGCTAGAACTTCAAGAACTATATTGAATAAGTAGGGAGAGAATGGGCAGCCTTGTCTAGTCCCTGATTTTAGTGGGATTGCTTCAAGTTTCTCTCCATTTAGTTTAATGTTAGCCACTGGTTTGCTGTATATGGCTTTTACTATGTTTAGGTATGGGCCTTGGATTCCTATTCTTTCCAGGACTTTTATCATGAAGGGGTGTTGAATTTTGTCAAATGCTTTCTCAGCATCTAATGAAATGATCATGTGGTTTTGTTCTTTCAGTTTGTTTATATAATGGATCACGTTGATGGTTTTCATTATATTAAACCATCCTGCATGCCTGGGATGAAACCTACTTGATCATGGTGGATGATTGTTTTGATGTGCTCTTGGATTCGGTTTGCCAGAGTTTTGTTGAGTATTTTTGCGTCGATGTTCATAAGCGAAATTGGTCTGAAGTTCTCTCTTTCTTTGTTGGGTCTTTTTGTGGTTTAGGTATAAATAATTGTGGCTTCATAGAAGGAGTTGGTAGTGCTCCATCTGTTTCAATTTTGTGGAATAGTTTGGATAATATTGGTATGAGGTCTTCTATGAAGGTCTGATAAATTCTGCACTAAACCCGTCTGGACCTGGGCTCTTTTTGGTTGGGAGACCTTTAATGACTGCTTCTATTTCCTTAGGAGTTATGGGGTTGTTTAACTGCTTTTCTGTTCCTGATTTAACCGGTACCTGGTATCTGTCTAGGAAATTGTCCATTTCCTGCAGATTTTCAAGTTTTGTTGAATATAGGCTTTTATAGTAAGATCTGATGATTTTTGAATTTCCTCTGAATCTGTAGTTATGCCTCCCTTTTCATTTCTGATTTTGTTAATTTGGACACACTCTCTGTGTCCTCTCGTTAGTCTGGCTAAGGGTTTATCTATCGTGTTGATTTTCTCAAAGAACCAACTTTTGGTTCTGTTGATTCTTTCTATGGTTCTTTTGTTTCTACTTGGTTGATTTCAGCTCTGAGTTTGATTATTTCCTGCCTTCTACTCCTCCTGGGTGTATTTGCTTCTTTTTGTTCTAGAGCTTTTAGGTGTGCTGTCAAGCTGCTGACATATGCTCTTTCCTGTTTCTTTCTGCAGGCACTCAGCGCTATGAGTTTTCCTCTTAGCACAGCTTTCATTGTGTCCCATAAGTTTGGGTATGTTGTATCTTCATTTTCATTAAATTCTAAAAAGTTTTTAATTTCTTTCTTTATTTCTTCCTTGACCAGGTTATCATTGAGTAGAGCATTGTTCAATTTCCACGTATATGTGGGCATTCTTTCTTTATTATTATTGAAGACCAGCTTTAGGCCGTGGTGGTCCGATAGCACGCATGGGATTATTTCTATCTTTCTGTACCTGTTGAGGCCCGTTTTTGACCAATTATATGGTCAATTTTGGAGAAAGTACCATGAGGAGCTGAGAAGAAGGTATATCCTTTTTGCATTAGGGTAGAACGTTCTATAAATATCCGTTAAGTCCATTTGGCTCATGACTTCTCTTAGTCTGTCTACGTCTCTGTTTAATTTCTGTTTCCATGATCTGTCATTGATGAGAGTGGGGTGTTGAAGTCTCCTACTATTATTGTGTGAGGTGCAATGTGTGTTTTGAGCTTTAGTAAGGTTTCTGTTACGTATGTAGGTGCCCTTGTATTTGGGGCATAGATATTTAGGATTGAGAGTTCATCTTGGTGGATTTTTTTCCTTTGATGAATATAAAGTGTCCTTCCTTATCTTTTTTGATGACTTTTAGTTGAAAATTGATTTTATTTGATATTAGAATATTTCTCAGCTTGCTTCTTCTGACCATTTGCTTGGAAAGTTGTTTCCCAGCCTTTCACTCTGAGGTAGTGTCTGTCTTTGTCTCTGAGGTGTGTTTCCTGTAGGCAGCAGAATGCAGGGTCCTCGTTAAGTATCCAGTTTGTTAATCTATGTCTTTTTTTATTGGGGAGTTGAGGCCATTGATGTTGAGAGATATTAAGGAATAGTGATTATTGCTTCCTGTTATATTCATATTTGTATGTGTTATGTTTGTGTGCTTTTCTTCTCTTTGTTTTGTTGCCAAGACGATTAGTTTCTTGCCTCTTCTTGGGTATAGCTTGCCTCCTTATTTTGGGCTTTACCATTTATTATCCTTTGTAGTGCTGGATTTGTATAAAGATATTGTGTAAATTTGGTTTTGTCATGGAATATCTTGGTTTCTCCATCTATGTTAATTGAGAGTTTTGCAGGATACAGTAGCCTGGGCTGGCATTTGTGTTCTCTTAGGGTCTGTATGACATCAGTCCAGGATCTTCTGGCCTTCATAGTTTCTGGCGAAAAGTCTGGTGTGATTCTGATAGGTCTGCCTTTATATGTTACTTGACCTTTTTCCTTACTGCTTTTAATATTCTTTCTTTATTTTGTGCGTTTAGTGTTTTGACTATTATGTGACAGGAGGTGTTTCTTTTCTGGTCCAATCTATTTGGAGTTCTGTAGGCTTCTTGTATGCCTATGGGTATCTCTTTTTTTAGGTTAGGGAAGTTTTCTTCTATGATTTTGTTGAAGATATTTACTGGTCCTTTGAGCTGGGAGTCCTCACTCTCTTCTATACCTATTATCCTTAGGTTTGATCTTCTCATTGAGTCCTGGATTTACTGTACGTTTTGGACCAGTAGCTTTTTCCGCTTTACATTATCTTTCACAGTTGAGTCAATGATTTCTATGGAATCTTCTGCTCCTGAGATTCTCTCTTCCATCTCTTGTATTCTGTTGGTGAAGCTTGTATCTACAGCTCCTTGTCTCTTCTTTTGGTTTTCTATATCCAGGGTTGTTTCCATGTGTTCTTTCTTGATTGCTTCTATTTCCATTTTTAATTCCTTCAACTGTTTGATTGTGTTTTCCTTTAATTCTTTCAGGGATTTTTGTGTCTCCTCTCTATGGGCTTCTACTTGTTTATTTATGTTTTCCTGGAATTCTTTCAGGCATTTTTGCGATTCCTCTCTGTAGGCTTCTACTTGTTCTCTAAGGGAGTTCGTCATGTCTTTCTTGAAGTCCTCCAGCATCATGGTCAAATATGATTTTGAATCTAGATCTTGCTTTTCTGGTGTGTTTGGTTATTCCATATTTGTTTTGATGGGAGAATTGGGCTCCGGTGGTGCCATGTAGTCTTGGTTTCTGTTGCTTGGGTTCCTGTGCTTGCCTCTGCCAACAAATTATCTCTAGTGTTACTTTGTTCTGCTATTTCTGACAGTGGCTAAACTGTCCTATAGGCCTGTGTGTCAGGAGTGCTGTAGACCTGTTTTTCCTCTCTTTCAGTCAGTTATGGGGACAGAGTGTTCTGCTTTTCGGTGCGTGTAGTTTTTCCTTTCTACAGGTCTTCAACTGTTCCTGTGGACCTGTGCCTTGAGTTCACCAGGCAGGTCACTTGCAGCAGAAAAGTTGGTCTTACCTGTGGTCCTGAGGCTCAAGTTCGCTCGAGGGGTGCTGCCCACGGGCTCTCCGAGGTGGCAGCAACCAGGAAGATCTGCACCGCCCCTTCCGGGAGCCTCCGTGCACCAGGGTTCCAGATGGATTCTGGTGCTTTCCTCTGGAATCAGTAATGTGTGCAGAGAGCAGTCTCTTCTGGTTTCGCAGGCATGTCTGCCTCTCTGAAGGTTTAGCTCTCCCTCCCACGGGATTTGGGTGCAGAGAACTGTTTATCCGGTCTGTTTCCTTCAGGTTCCGGCGGTGTCTCAGGCAGGGCTCCTGCTGCTCCTGGGCCCTCCCCCACAGGAACCCAGAGGCCTTGTACAGTTTCCTCTTGGGCCAGGGATGTGGGCAGGGGTGGGCAGTGTTGGTGGTCTCTTCCGCTCTGCAGCCTCAGGAGTGCCCACCTGACCAGGCGGTAAGGTCTCTCTCCCATGGGGTCTGGGAGCAGAGAGCTTCGGGCCGGGCTCTTATTTACATTTCGATTGTTATTCCCTTTCCCGGTTTCCTGGCCAACATACCCCTAACCCCTCCCCCTCCCCTTCTAGATGGGTGTTCCCCTCCCCATCCTCCCCCTATTACCACCCTCCCCCAACAATCACATTCACTGGGGGTTCAGTCTTGGCAGGACCAAGGGCATCCCCTTCCACTGGTGCTCTTACTAGGCTATTCATTGCTACCTATGAGGTTGGAGCCAGGGTCAGTCCATGTATAGTCTTTGGGTAGTGGCTTAGTCCCTGAAGCTCTGGTTTGCTTGGCATTGTTGTTCATATGGGTCTCGAGCCTTCAAGCTCTTTCTTGAATATTTTCTAAAGTGACCAAAACCTCGCTAGTGTTTCTTCTCAGCTAATTCGTTATTGGCAATATTCTACACCAGGAGAAGAACATATGCTATTACCTATTGTCTACTACTCTTCAAATTTTCAATGCTTCAAACAGCAGTCACTCAATTTATATTAATTTTTTGATATATTTTCCATTTTCTTTCTCCTGTGTGCCTGCTATTTATTGCCTTACTGATGGTATATTTTCTATTCATAACACTTTTGTGTCTGAAATTGCCTGAGAATATTTGGAATAACTCAAAATTTATATTGAATTAAATCTCATACATGGTGTGTTCAAAGAATAACTGAGGTGTGGTTTCATAAACAGGAAAGAGAAAGAAGATGCTTAACCTATCCTTTAGAAAATAGTTCTGTTTTATTATGCAATATACCTCAAATTTTAAGAACTAATGCAGGTTGATTCTGTAGTAGATTAACTCAGAACTCATAAAAATTACACTTACTTAAGCAACAAGGTCATAGAAGATTTACCCAGCTTGAAATAAATCAAAATCATTTTGTTATGTTTTAACCTAAGTCCTAAAGAGTATATAAAAATCAACAATATATTGGTGTAATTAGGTCTTCAGTGAGATTTATGAGATACTGATGTGAGAAACAAGGTTAGCTCATCTATAACCAAGGATATAAAATCTTCATTGTAATTTTGAAAGCAGCTGCACTTATATTTGTTACTCTTATTAAAAATTCAAATGTGGAGCTAGACAGATGACTCAGAGGTTCCGAACACTTGCTCATTTTTATAGAGGAATGAGATTTTATATCTTGGACATACATGACATCTCACAACCATATGGAACTTCAGTAATACGGAATCTGATGCACTCTTCTGGGTTAAATAGGATCAAGGTATGTACGTGATACATACATACATACAGGAAAAAACTTATGCACATAAAATAAAAGTAAATCTTTAAATATCTGAATTTGTGTGTACCCCAAATTACACATTATTACTTATTTTATTGTTGTTTTTGTTAATATTACATAAGGTACTATATATCAAATAAAATTATCAGGAACACACATTTATACATACATACATACATATATATATATATATATATATATATATATATATACAGACTGTATTTGAAACTGTAGGGCATACTTCGTTCTACAGTATAAATGTGGGCTAAGTATATTTTCATAGATAGTAAATGTTTATATGAGAGGTAACTTAATAGGTATAAGGAAAATCTATAGCTGCATTATTGAAGTATAAATGAGTTAAGTAATTGACTAACAAATATGTTTAGTTGATGATTTTTATTAAAGATATTCCACCTTACATATAAGTTGGTCTGTTAGAAGATATTTTCAGATTTTAGTAGTTTATAAATTATGCATTTTAACAGTTTTAAATATTATATCACATAAATTTAACGACAGAGTTCTTTATTACTTTGTCAGTGAAGATATTTTCATTTTTCCCCTAAACTTTATTCTTCTCATATGTATTGGAACTGGTGAGTGGAAACAGAAATGACTAATGATTATAAGGCTAATTAAAGATATATTAGCATTAAGATTGGTTATAAGATTTTACTGTTTATTCCTAAACCACCATTTTCCCATTTTTAGGAAGAATTTGCTCTAGTTTTTGATGTTTGTTTGAGTATCTGTTTATTTTTGAAAAGATAAGTGAGGTTGGTAATTACCATCCTATCAATCATGAATTGAATATCCGTTGTAAAGACTTGTGGTAAACATTAGCCTGGAGGTTCAAATTTGATGCAGGTGAGTAATTGTAGTATACTTTAAATACCTGGCAGGCAAAAGGCTAAGTGATGAAGAAAGACATGATTACTGCCTAGGGTTCTGTTTGGGGATGATTTTATTACCTCAAATTTAGAGAATTGCATATATTACTCTTGAGGTATTCATTTCACACAATTTTTTTTATTAAATTTATTTATTTTTTTACTTTACAACCCAATATCAACCTTTCCTCTCCTCCAAGTACCCCCTCCCATAAGTCCTCACTATATTCTCCTTAGAAAGGGAAAGTCCCCCTCTGGGTGTCAACTTCTTTGACTTTTTCCATCCCACACACCATCTCCCCCACCTTTCCCTCTTGGGTCTCTTCCCCATCTCAGATCTCTGGCATGTCCTAGAGATTGCCCTGGTCTCCAGGTGATCTCTTTTCTCTCTACCCTTCTCTCCCCAAATATGATCCTGCCTTCTCCCATCCATTTTTTTTTCCTTCTACCCAACTGTGATATCTATTTTGTTTCCCCTTCTGAGAAAGATTGAACCATCATCCCTTGTGTTCTCCTAATTTGGCTCTTTGTGGTCTGTTGATTATAAAATTATTATCCTGTACTTTATAGCTAATATCTATTTATAATTGAACATACATACCATTCATGTTCTTTAAGGTCTAAGTTACCACCATGAGGATATTTTCTATTTCCATCCATTTGCCTGTGAAAGTCATGTTCTTGTTTTTATAAATCAAAGACCTCAACATAAAACTACCCACACTTAGTCAAACAGAACAGAAAGTATGGGATATCCTTGAACTCATTGGTAAAGAAGACAAATTCCTTAAGAGAACATCAACAACTCAGGCATTAAGGTCCAAAATTAATAAATGGAACCTTATGAAACTGCAAAACTTTAGTAAGTCTAAGGACACTGAGAAAAGAACAAATCAGCATCCCATAGATTGGGAAAGTATCTTCATCAACCCTACATCTGACAAAGAGGGCTAATTTCCAAAATTTACAAAGAGTTCAAGAAGATAGACACTGACAATCCAAAAAACCTAATTGAAAAAATGGGGTGCAGAGCTAAACACAGAAATCTCAATAGAGAAATGTTAAATAGGTGAGAAGCACTTAAAGAAGCGTTCAAAGTGATTAGTCACCAGGAAAATGCAAATCAAACCAACTCTGTGATTCCACTTTGGACCCATCTCAAAGAACAGTACATGTGGGCAAGGTTGAGGAGCAAAGGGAACACTCCTCCACTGTTGGTGGGAGTGAAACTTGTACATCCACTTTGTAAAGCAGTCTGATAGTTTCTCAGAAGATTGGGAATAGTTCTAATTTAAGACCCAGCTATACCACTCCTGGGCATACAATATACAAAAGATACTCCACAATAGTACAAGGACACTTGATCAGCTATTATGTTCACAGTAGCTTTATTCATAATAGCCAGAAATTGGAAACAACCTAAATGTCTCTCAAGTGAAGGATGAATACAGAAAATGTGGTATATCTACATAATGGAATACTACTCAGCCAATATTTTTCATTTTTATTTTGGCTTAAAATCACTTTACATTTGGACTATAATGCACTGATGTATGGATTATAAGTAGAGTTTACCATGCTATTTATTCTCAAATTGAGACAATTGTGAGATTGAAAAGACTTGATAAAGGTAATGATACTGAAATTCCTAATAGCCAAAACTATACTGAGAGTTCTCAAACTATTCTAAGATTAAACCTATTATGCTTATTGCAATGTAGGTATCAGAAAATAAAATGGAGATATAGCATTCTTCATTTACATATGCACACTCATGCATGCACACACAAATACACACACACACACACACACACACACACAAATTGTGTCACTGTCTTTCTTATATCTGGATTTCTTACTAGTCCAGATTGGTTTACTTCTCTAAAATAGCCACTTGATCACTCACTCCCTTGGTCTCTTTCAAAAACTATTCTGATGCACTGGGAGTAAATTTATCCATTTTTTGTTTGTTTATTTTATTTTTTGCAGTGTGGAGGATGTTCCTGATGATGTCTTCGTCTGAATGCAGACTGTATGGCTATCTTCACTTCAAAAAGAGATAATTATGCTTTATTATTCCTAGGTGGATGACAAAAATACAAAAAATAAATTTCTTTTAATGATGTAGAATAACTAGAATTTAACATACTCCAGTGAGACTCACTACAGAAGCTAAATACACATTCCAGGATCTTTATATAAAACAAAGTAGGTTTTGTTTTTGTATAGCTTTATGAGTTACAGTGTTAAACAGTAATATTATATCAAATACATCAATACTTAATATGTAAATAACCTGGAAAAACAAACCATTGAAAGGGTAAAAGTATATATATATATACATTTACATATATGTGTGCGTATGCATCTATTATGTATTATCTTTTGATCTTTTTATCATCAATGTAGACTCTTAAATGTATATATTACGTGATTCTAAGATTAAACCTATTATGATTTTTATTATCACAATGACAAAACCAGGGAATAGTGACAGCAAAATATTGAATGTTGCCTCTTTGAAAAAGATGTACAAAATGATATATTGAAATAGTAATCCCTTTATTCTGATAAATTTAGTTATGTATAATGAGAATGTATTGTTCAGTCTTTATTTATATGTGTATGTATGTGTGTGTGTGATACCAATCAGTATTTTAAAATCAAAAAGGAAATGAGTTTTACAGACAAATGGATGAAACTAGAAAATATCATCTTGAGTGAGGTAACTCAGACCAAAAAGGACATGTATGGTATGTTCTCACTAATAAATGGACATTAGCTGAAAAAACAAGTACAGAATACCCAAGATACAGTCTACAGAACTCAAAAAGGTCAACAAGCTGAAGAGCCCAAGTGAAAATGACTCAGTCCCACTTGGGAGGGAGAAAAAAGCAACCGCAAGGAGGAAGGGAAGCGCTTAGGAAGGAAAGGGGAGGGTGGAGGTGGGAGTGGGGGTGAAGAGGAAACATCACCTGAGGGCCAGCAGAAAGAATATAAACAGGCAACCTCTGGAGGTGGAGGTGGGAGGACCCTCTAGAATGTACCAGAAACCTGGGAGGTAAGAGCTTCTCAGAACTCAAAGAGAGGGACCTTAAATAAAATGCCCTACAGTGGGGAGAGGGAACTTGTAGAGCCCACCTACAGCAGAAAGACAGAACATCAAGTAAGTGATGGGGTTGCTATCCCACAGTCAAACCTCTGATCCATAATTGTTCCTGTCTGAAAGAATTGCAGTGATGGAAACAGAAAAAAGCCCGAGGAAAAGGAGGTACAGAAACAGGCCTGAAGTGGGATCCAGCTCAAGGGGAGGCCCCAAGGCCTGACAC
The DNA here is from genome assembly GCF_011064425.1 of Rattus rattus. Lineage (NCBI taxonomy): Eukaryota > Metazoa > Chordata > Mammalia > Rodentia > Muridae > Rattus > Rattus rattus. The sequence continues at coordinate 77,740,247 of NC_046166.1, read as the reverse complement.
TATTACTGAGGTTATGGAGCACTCACAAAAAGGGACCTATCATGTCTGCCCTCCAAAAGACCCAACAAACAGCTTAGTCAGATGCAGACATTTGTACCCAACCAAGGAACAGAAGCTAGTGACCCCTGTGGTTGAATTAGAAAAAAGCTGGAGGAAGCTAAGGAGTAGGGAAACCTGTAGGAGGACCTGCAGTCTCAATTAACCTGAACCCCCAAGGGATCTCTCAGACATAGATCACCAACCAGGCAGCATACACCAGCTGATATGAAGACTCCAACACATACAGCAGAGGACTGCTGGGTCTGGGTTCAGTCAGATAAGATACATGTAAACCTCAAGAGACTGATGGTCCCGGGGACTTTAGAGATCTGGTAGGGTGGGAGGGGTGGAGACATCCTCATGGAGACAGGTATGGATGGGGAGGAGGTATGGGTTGTAGAACAGTTGGAGGCTGGACCAGGAAGAGAATAAAATCTGGAATGTAAAGAAGATAATTAAAAAATAAACAAATAAATAAATAAAATGAAAAATAAAAAGTAGAGGCTGGATGAGAAGAAAACAATGAGAAGACTCCACCTTTAACACTTGGTCTCCGGATGGTCATCCATTTTTTTTGCAATTTGTGGGGGTTTAGGAGTGTGACCTTGTTGAATGCAGTATGCCTCTTTGGTAATTAGAACTTAAGGACTAGTGCTATATAAAATTTATTTTTTGCCTTCTGCTTTTAGGTTACAATTCTTCCTCTATCATGCTGTCCATTTTGGAAATGTAAGCACAAATATCATTTGCATAAGTTGCCTTGGTTATGGTGTTTTACAACAGCAACAGAAAAGTAATTAAGACAGAGTTAGACAAGAGAAAAGGTAGGTGAAGAAAGGAAATGTGAAAAATGGTATAGCCCTTGCCTTTTACTCACCCAAACAAGTATATTCACACTACCTGTGAGTTCAGGACCAATACTATGTGAGACAACATATACACAGCAGAGAGATATAGTTTCTATAACAAAGCATGCACATGGACTTACATAACATATTTGCCTTTGGTCACTGAAGCACAAAACAGGGTAATACTAATTTAACTTCTGGAGAAATCATAAATAGAGGCAACTGAATTCTATATTTGGGCTTACTCAAAGTTTTCAACGTCTTGTTTATTGGTTTTGTTAATGATGTACTGTAGAATCAGTTCTCTTCAGAAATGAGAGAGCAAGAGTTTCAGAATAATTACATGAGAAAATGCATATATATTTTGTACTCTGTCAATCACAGATAATTCACAGCATCAAAGTGAGGAATGGAAAATCATTCATCAATGTTATTACATGCATCAGGAACTAACTCATGCCTCCAATGTCAGAGCAGCTATCAATGTCAGAAGCTGCAGGTCTATGGAGACCATTGTCAAGACTGCTAGTATCCCTGCTCTGTGACTTGCCCATCCATTTAAACTTTATGCATTTGGCAAATTCTTTTGAAAAAAAAAACTATTTCATTTGGCAAGAATCAGGATGGCATATCAAACACATCCTCTTTTCTTTTTTTTTCTTTTTTATTGGATACTTTATGAATTTACATTTCAAATATTATTCCCTTTCCCCCACTCTCTCACACCTCTCCCCACTCCCTCTGCTTCTATGAAGATGCTCTCAATCCTACCCACCCATTCCCACCTCCTCTTCTTCACCATTATTCAAATGGTTAGAAAACAGTCTGCATTCCCTCTTCCATTTTTAATGACATGCTGCATTCTTATTAGAGTATATTCTGTGTGATTTTCAAGTACAGAATGATGTATGCGTTATAATTACTTAAGGTTTTATTTAACATTATTTCAAGAGGCTTTGGATTAAAGTCTTGTTAAAAATCAGTAATAAATAGATTAATTAGTATCTAAATAATAATAGTCTGCCTGCAACATTTTTCCACAAGAAATCCATTCTATGGAATCCCAACTTTACTAGACCATTACCATTACGAATCAAGAGAGTTTATCTTAAATATTTTGTAAAAATATAATAAAATTTCTGGTGCCTTCCACAGTAGCCCTCATTTCATTACCAGAAAACATATGAATAGAGTGGAAATTAGAATCTTTTAATTTAGATTCAAATTCAGAATGGAAAAATTATGAATTAAATTTTCTAACTGCCGAAAATTAAAAACTAATAGTAACACACAGATTTTATACAGTATATTAGAAGGGTTGATTTCAGATAGGTATAAATATATATGCTTGCCAAAAGTCTTTATTTCTGTCACTTGTGTCTCATACAGTCCAGGAAGACATACATCATTTTGAATATAGTTGTTGGATAGATTAGATTGTAAATTGAGTACTTTAAGAATTGTTTTTTCATTAATCTTATTTCCCTGTATATTTGCACAAATGTCTTTTTGATGAAATTTATGTAATTTTTGTAAATGTTTTAGTATTACATTTAAAATCTTTGAACCTATTAGAAACTAATTTTTTAAATAAGGAATCAAAACTCAGTTACAATAATTAGTTATAATAATTAGTCCTAGCATAGAGATGTGAGATGTGTATCAGAACAAAAGGAACAAAATAAAGCTCTTGGACAAATGAATGAACTTTGATTTTTATTGAGAAACTAAATACATTATTTTTTAGTGCATTAGTTTGCAGTGAAAATGACTCTGCATTGACATGTTAGAATCCCTAAAATATCAGCAATTAATTCTCTTGTGATTTATTTTAGAAGTGACTACGGTAGTTCTAATTATACAATTCACTGTTTTTTTTTTTTTTTTGAAAAAAGAGAATATTATTCCTAATGAAGAAAATGAACAGGTGTGGTATTTATAGCTTGGTACAAATTTGCAGTACACACTTCATAAAAGAAAAGATTGAACAGTATTTGAGGGGTATTTTTTAAATTTATATGTGGCCTCTATTCCAAACAGTAAAACTAATAACATTGCATCCTGGATCAATAGCAATAATGGTGAGTGGCTGAAGGAATTCTGTGTCCACAACTTTGCAAAGTGAAGAGAAGGGGTGAGCAAGCACAGCTGGCAGTATGACAGGACTCTGCTCGGGTTGACATCACAACCTCGAAAGCACATTAGGAGCACTGTTTGTGCCAGAGATTGCCACTAGCTCTGAATTACAACAATATCACTATTCCATTACGGAGCTCGCTTTCCATCTCAACACATAAGGTTGATGGTTACATAACACTTTATCAATAAATTTCTAAGGTATAAATCCATTTACCTCATAGAACAGGAGATATTTATAGCACAGGAAAGGCGAAGGCAGAAAGGTAGCCAGGGGAATACATTCTGTAAGAAATTAATGGAACACTAACCTCTACTTTTCTTATGGAAGCATAGATTATTTTCACTAACATTAAAATCACAGTGTGACCGAACACTGACTAAGAATATAAAAACCACTGTGACCAAATCTAATAATAACTGAGTATAGCTACAGTCAATGAGTTATCATACAGTCAAGATCTTTAAGCTACTTTTAAATCTAATATAAATCAATTAATAATTAAGAAAATTAAAAACTATGCATGTTTATGAAGTACCAGGAGGTATATTCCTATACACATACATTATATAATGGCCTCATTATATCACTGTTATTCCTTCATGTATTCTGTATTTGTTTTAAACATTTTATTTTGACTGATAGACGAACATAAAATACAATATTAATAGGTACAATTTGGTGTTTTATACATGTGTCTGTATTAGTACAAACACACATACACATATATACATCACATATCACACATCATCACTATTTTACTAAACTACCACAATCCCTAGCTACAAGCTAAATATGGGTCCTTTTGCCCAAAGACAAATGTATTCATTACCCTCCATCAAGCAAATTTCTTTATTAACAGAGCTTGTACAGAAACCACAGCTCATCGAAATGCAGACTCATGAAAACCACTTCCAACTGAGATTGAACAGTCCTGCATCTATGGAACATCATGGGGTGGGGGTATTAGTAGAGTGGGAGGATCGAGAGTTTTCTGTGAAGCTGCATCTTCTACGTATGACATAAATTATATTCACAAAATGTCGCCAACAGTACTGCCTAAACATCAATTAAAGACAATAATAGTGGACAAAGGAGAGACCGAGGCTACAATTCTATACAAATAACTCTAGGTAGCTAAGAATTGCTGACAGTAGGAGAAGTAATCATTCTTGGGGAAGAATTCAATGATGGGTTATCCAATACAAAAGATCAGACCTGAAAAATACATACAAGTAGCATTATACAAGTTGAGCAGGTCATATATTGTGATACACATGCATATTCATATACAGATATATATGTAATAATAAGTAGTAAAAAAAAGAGGACCAGAATATGAAAGAGAACCAAGAGGTTAGAGTAGAGGAAAGGGAAGGAGTAACTGATATAATTATATTATAATCTCAGAGAAGTATTTTCTCCTACTGCTCTTTTAATAGGAAGTGCAGTACACAGTTGCTATAAGTAGATTTTGCATTGTGGAAGATCAACAGAATTTCTTGCTATGTTTGTTACTTAATCTTTTCCAGGCTTATGCCCCCTCCATTTTTCCCACCCAAACTCTCTATCTTCTTTTCAATTTATTATTTATTATTTATTATGTTTATTTACAACCCAAATTCTGCCCCATTACTGAGTCCCGCACACACATTTCTTTCCCCTATCCCCTCCCCTTCACCTTTGAGAGGGTGCTCTCCCCCTGTATTCCACTCACTTGAGCCTCAAGTCTCTACAGGATTAGCCACATCTCTCCCACTGTAGCCAGACAAGGCATTCATTCCTCTGCTACGTATGTGCCAGAGAGCCCCTGACTAACCATGCATGCTCTCTGGTTGATGATTTATTCTCTGGGAGCTTTCAGGGGTCCAGGTTAGTTGACGTAGTTGGTCTTCCTATGGGGTTGCTACCTCCTTCAGGTCCTTCAATCCTTTCCCTAACTCTTCCATAGAGGACCCTGACCTCAGTCCAACACGTGGCTGTAAGTATCTGTATCTGTCTCTGTCAGCTGCTCATAGAGACTCTCTGAGGACAGGCATGCTAGGCTCCTCTCTATAAGCACAGCATGGCATCAGTAATAGGGTCAGAGTTTGGTTCTTGCCTCTGGAATGGATCCTAAATTGGGCTGGTCACTGATCAGCCATCTCTCAGTCTTTGCTCCTTTCTTTCTCCTCATTTCTTTTAGACAGGCACAGTTTTGGATCGAAAAAGTTGAACATGATTTGGTGTCTCCATCCCTCCACTGGGGGCCTTGTCTAAATACTAGAGGTGGTCTCTTCAGGTTTTATCTCTCCACTGTTGGGCATTTTGGTGAAAGTCACTCAGTTTAACTCCTGAGAGCCTCTTCTAGAGTTTCCTGCAACCCAACACAATCCAGCCCAACCCAGCCCAATGCAGTAGCTGCATATTTCCTTCCATTCATTCTCCTGGATTCTTTTATTTTTTTTAAGTTTGTATTGGTTATTTTGTTTATTTAAATTTCAAATGTTATCCCCCTTCCTGGTTTCCTCTCCAATAACTCCCCATCCCTCCCCTTCCCCCTGCCTCCACTTTCACAAGAGTGCTCCCTCACCCACCCACCCACCCACCCACCCACTCACTCACTCCTGCCCCACCACCCTAGCATTCCCTTACACTGGGACATCAAATCTTCACAGGACTAAGGGCCTCCCATCCCTTGATTCCAGACAAGGCCATCCTCTACTACATATGCAGCTGGAGCCATGAATCCCTCCATGAATACTCTTTGGTTGGTGGTTTCATCCCTGGGAGTTCTGGGTGCTTTGGTTGGTTGATATTGTTACTATTCCTATGGGGTTGCAAACCCCTTCAGCTCCTTAAGTCCTTCCCCTAACTCCTCCATTGGGTTTCCTCTGCTCAGTCTGATGGTTGATTGCAAGCATACGCACCTGTATCGGTAAGGCTCTGGCTGAGCCTCTCAGAAGACATCTGTATCAAACTCCTGTCAGCAAGCACTTCTTGGCATCAGCAATAGTGTCTGGGTTTCATGGCTGCATATGGGAGAGATCCCCAGGTGAGACAGTCTCTGGATAGCCTTTTCTTCAACTTTTGTGAGATCAAACCTTTTAGATTTCAAGAATCAATGAGATGGTACGGGGTTTGTCTTTCTATACTTGCCCTGTTGACTGGTTATCTTCCTTTCCACTCAGGCTACCTAAAGCAAGGAGGTGTTCCTGGTTTTGATAAAATTTTTGACAATGTATGTATGAGTCTTATTCTTTTCAACCAATCACCAGTGGCCACTCATTTATTTTGTTTACATTTCTTGGCTGTTATAGATATTAGTGCCAAAAACATGGGACACAAATGCCTCTTTAACATACTAAGCTCATTGTTATTGGATATATAACTAGGAGTTGGATTGCTAGATAAGATTTTTTATTTAAATATCTATGTATATATTTTTTAAAGGTATCCTCACACTGTTTTGCCTGCAGATTATATAAACCTGTCTCTAACTGTGGCTATATGTGTGTGTGTGTGTGTGTGTGTGTGTGTGTGAGTGTGTGTGTGTGTGTGTGTGTGTGTGGGAGAGAGAGAGAGAGAGAGAGAGAGAGAGAGAGAGAGAGAGAAAGAGAGAGAGAGAGAGAGAGAGAGAGAGAGAGAGAGAGAGAGAGAGAGAAGACAGACTTTTAAAATCCATTACTATGGATTCTATTTCAGTAATGTTTAACTTGACCTAAGAACAATAAGCCACACACTGCCTTTTGCATTTTCATCTGCTTATGCTTATTCAATGTTTCATGGCAATGAAGAAAGTTTCCTTGTGTTAATTCCTGTATTAATCAAGTTAGTCTGTTTTGTACTAGCCAAAGAAGATGTTAGTAAGTCGAACTCATTCACATTCCAAGCAGTGTCAGAGTAAAGACTAGGAACCAGTAGAAGTTGACAAGTAGGTCTTCTCAGAATTGTAACCAGTAGGTAAAATAGTGTGTTTCTAGTGAATGTCTCACTCACACATTATTTGTTATTCTGAAGGACAATTCCCATCTTTTTCACATGTCCCTTTCAGCCATAATGGACTATGGTTGATTCTAAGCAGGAATAGGGCCCTGGACATTTAAATCTCTCTGTACTTTGCATTGTTATTTGAGACTTGAAAGGTAGTACTTTTTAGTCTTTAGAAATACTACAAGGACGAAGAGACATTGTGAGTATCAGTTTTCAAATTTAACTTCAGAATTTGGAAAAATTAATGGGATAGATTCACTCACATGGTGTACCTCACACCATGTCAAACATATAAGTCATATATCTCTGATTCCAGAGATGTACCTGTCCATTACTACATTCAGCTTCAGTGAAAACCCTCAAGTCAGAATGGAGATCTAACTATTCTAATACTCAGCTTGACATAGTTAATGGTCTCCCAAGTGCAAATGGGTTTTCAAATCTACACTGATTTTAAAAAGTGTTAATTATTGGCCAGTATTTTCTCATTTGTCTTGACACTCAAAGAAGCTGCCTTTTGTTAAGATTGTTTTATCTTCATGAAAATAATTGTCATATGTTTAGGCCATAGGTTCTCTGAGGAGACTCTTGATATAAAGTGTTATTCATATCATATCTAGCACATGTCGAATGTTCAAGGTGAGCACTGTTGACATCCTGAGCATTAGTTGTCAGGGCTACAGGCCTAACCATGTGCACTTATACCATTTGTATTTCCCATATAGAAGACAGAGGGGATATAAGTTGGATTTTAGTGGGATATGCACTCTAAACGGAAGTTTCTAGTTTTTCTTTAAACATATTACTCCATGTGCATCTCAGCTATACCATGATCTTGTAAGAAATAGCATAAAACCATCACAGAAATCATTAAGGGAAATGAATGGATATATAGCAGTTAATATTGAATTAATTTTAGCTAGGAGCCTTTAATGTTTCATTGCATGGATTATTTTATTGCAAGTTTTCAAACACGCCAAAAAGAGGAGAAGATATTATTGCTAATGATCCCACAATCTTAGCTCAGGTAAAATAAGCATTACAACAGTGCAATCAATCACTGCCTTAGATATTCTATGCAATTAATTGTCTGCAGTTCTTTTCTGATCCTTATTTGTCTTTTCTACTTTTATTGAAATTTGTCTAAAATGCAATACTAGTTTTAATATATATATATATATGCTGCTATAAGTATTGTCTTGTGGTTTGATTTTTTTTAGTCACAAACAGAATAAATTCCAAAAGCATGGGCCTCAGTGGTAATTTTTTACCATTCTTGAGGCAACCAGAGAGCATCAAGGAAGCAATGAAGGTTTTTGAAAGTATGTCAAAGTTTGGAGCAGAGACTGAAGGAATGTCCACCCCTTCCTGCCTTCCCACCCTGTCATTCTCCAACACTAAAGGGTCCAGCCTTAGCAGGACCAAGGGCTTCTCCTCCCATTGATGCCCAACAAGGCCAACCTCTGTTACATATGCAGCTGGAGTCATAGGTCTCTTCATGTGAACTCTTTGGATGATGGTTTAGTCCCTGGGAGCTCTTGTTGGTTATTATCTTTGTTCTTATGGGGTTGCAAGCCCCTTCAGCTCCTTCAAACCTTTAACTCCTCCAATGGTGACCTCATTCTCAGTTCAATGGTTGGCTGCTAGCATTCACCTCTGTATTTGTCATGCTCTAGCAGAGCGTCTCAGGAGACAGCTATATCAGGCTCTTGACAGCATGCACTTCTTGGCATCACCAATATTGTCTGGGTTTGGTAGCTGTATGTATGTGGGCTGGATCTCCAGGTGGGGCAGGCTCTGAATGGTCATTCCTTTAGTCCCTGCTCCAAACCCAACATAAAACTTTATGCATGCTAATCAAGTGTTCTGTCACTAAGGTACACCTAGAAATTCCATTTCCATATCAAGTGGCATATGTTCTACATACAAAGGGTACCAACAGTGCTAAAAATGTGATCTTTTTATATTGTATGAAGTTGAGAATAGATTACTTAAAAAAATTGCTCTGGTTGATGACAACACTCTGAGACAACAAGGTTCCCTTCTTTTTATTGTTCCTACCATGCCCTTTCTAACAAAGAATGCAGGAAGAATGTTATAATAAATTATTTTCAGAAAGGTCAATAATGCATTTGACTCTTTTCTGCACTGCTAGTCCTTTCTGCTACCAGAATTTAAAGGGGTTTACATATTTTAAAATATATTTCTATTTTCTGTGCTTTGCCCTGTGATTCTGAAACACAGTTTTCAAACTGGGGGTTCTATTTTTTGAGGGAGGGGTTGGTATTGATTTGGGGAGTTGTGATTTATGCTTCTAATGTGAGAAAACTGAATATTTAGTTTTCCATCATTATATCCTATGATACATTAGAGTGTATTATATATGGAAAATAAGTATTATTTCTAGAAACTTCATTGGACAAATGTATATGGAATTGTTGGTAGGCATCCTGAGTCTTGTGAAATGTATGTCTAGGATGAATAAAACTGTGCTTGAATAAAGACTTTTATCTACATAGATGCATTTATTTTTAACTTAACTTTAATAACATGGTACATTTTATTTGACAGCTTGATATTCCTTTGTATTCTCCCCGTGGGTATCTTCCATGATTCAAAAAAAAAAAATTCAATAGCAATTATTCGACATCAAAATGTCATTATCGCTGCTCATCTTTCTAATTTTGTTTGAAGAGTCTTTGCTTTCATAGTATTTACATTCCATCAGCTCTTTCTTCCAGTTCCCAGCGCTTTCCTTTCTAAGTGTCATTTTTGCCTACTGTTCAAGAATGGGTCAAGCTTAGAATGAAAGGAGTTTATTTAGGATTTATTCTAATTGACAATAAATGGCCTGGGGATTTATGTGCCGCAGCTGTCCCTTATTAGATCATAGTTCAGGTCATCAAATTAAAATAAGCTGTCCTAAATTCTGTACTGTACAAGGAAAGAAAAGAAACCCATTAGGCCCTCTCAGAAAGCCCTTTAGAGTGAATTATGTTGACGGCCTGAGTATAGAATGAACCAGATGACAGCAATGCGGCAGTGCCTGTCACTGCCACTCATTCTCATGCATCCTGCTTTGGGCAGGGGCACAATTGAGGTGCATAATGGCCTGGCTGTCAGCTTTGGGTCAGGAGGTCAAGGTGCATGGGGGTGAGGTTCTTTCTAAGCTTTCAGCCTGCTGTTCTGAGATTTCCATTCCCAAAGTCTGGGTGTTATGAATTATGAAATGCTACAGAGTTGTGTCATATTCAGGTATTTCCCTCACTGTCTACTTGAAAACCATTTTACTTATATATAAACTTCTATAGGTGAGGTTCTTGGGAGATGTATCCAGCCCTAGTTTGGTTGGAAGAATGCTATTGGGCCCTGACAAAAAAGTGAAAGTTCTAAGATTAAAAGCCAAATTTCTGACTGCCATATTATTTAATACTTTTACAATTGTTTGTAAAGTATTATAAATGTAGATATCAATAATATTGTAAATATAAATTTGTTATGGTATACCTCTATAGCAATTAGAAATGTCTACCCTTTTCTAGTATTCTTTGTAACTGTCATTGTCAAACAGGAGCAAAATCATATAGACAGACTATTTGGGCTCAGGACAGATAGAGAGAGTTAAAAAAAATATACTCGGCTTTTCATCAGTGGTACTACAAAAAAAAAATGAGAACAACCAAAAGCAGAACTTTGAAGTTAAGTTCGGAAACACATTCAAATGCCACCCAAAGCAGTTGTCAGCAGAGCAGTTGCCTCAGAAGTCCTGAACAGGTCTGCAATGTGAACTACTTGCAATGAAGGGAAGAGCAGTATGTTTGGCTTAGCGTTCCCATTCTTGCCTAAGTGCTTTCATTTATGCAGCTAAGAGTTTTGGAGAAAGTCTTTGTCTTTAGAATGGACTGATTATAGCTCAATACAGTGATGGCATAGAGTTTAATAATCTTGTTAGCTGAAAATATTTAATAGTCCAAAACAATATACTGAAGAACTAATTCTCCTTTGCTCAAGGTAAGCTCTGTTGTCACTGATGGAGGATTATGAAGTCACCCGAAAAGCTAAGATTTCATTTCAGTGAACCTTTAATTCCCATTACATTTAGAAATAAAGCAAATAAAAGCATAATGGAATTTCCTTTTAGATTTTGTAAACCTACTTCAGTAGTACACACACACACACACACACACACACACACACACACACACACACAGAGAGAGAGAGAGAGAGAGAGAGAGAGAGAGAGAGTTATACTTATAAAGTTTCTAAAGTAAATAGAAATTTCCACCTTTCTCTAGTATCCTTTGTAACTGGCTGTGTAAGACAGGAGCAACATCTTAGAGACAGACCTCTGTGGATTCAGGGCAAAAGGAAAGAGTTATGAAACTGTATGTGTGTGTCTGTGTGTGTGTCTGTGTGTGTGTGTGTGTGTGTGTGTGTGTGCACCTGTGTGTGTGTTCTTGTTTGTACATGCACTGGGATGTAGAAGCCCAGGAGAACATCATGATTATGGTCTATAAGATTACCCTGAAACTTCAATATAGTCTTAGGCCTTTGTCAAACATCTATTCTTCTCAGTTCTCCCATTCTTAACCCCATCTATCTTCAATGCTAGGCTTAATGGCAATGACTTACTTCTTACATGGATACTGGTATCTGGTACCTATATCTTCAAGCCTGCAAATTCCACAGCTATATTTTCAGCATGTGTCTTTTCATTTGAGTATCTTATCAGGCCTGCTTGGTGGTTCAATTCAGTGAAACAAGTTAGAACCTAATTTTATACTGAATTATCATGGTAATTTTCTAAAACAATAACTGTAACAAAAGCTTGGAATATATTACCAATTAGCCAACACTATTTTGAAGTGACTTAAACATATTCAACTTTAGCTTGGAAATACCCTGAGCATAAATTTGCTTTACATTTTTTTTTCAATTTTCAAGAGAAGTTTTAATTTAACAAGAAGAGACACTGTATATTGTACCAAACAATAGCAACAAAGTCACTGAATACAACTGGAGTATGGAGTATCATGAAATGTTGTTGGCGTAAATGTATCTGATCCAATTTGACTGAATTTATTTCAACCGTTAATCTAAAATGTTATTTAATCCTATGAATAATTGTTGTATGCATAATATTTTAGACCTTGTTTCACAAGTGCTTGATTTCTTTTTTTTTCAGTTTCAAAATATATTTAGTTATTGTTGCTTTTATTGGACAGAATGTAGGTTGCACTCTTTGATCTCTGAATCGCTTCCTTTTGCCACAACGCAAAGAGGTATGGCAAATAGATTCTCAGCATATACTTGAGCATTATCGCCACTTGTGAAAATAAGCTGAGTAGTACTTCACTGTGTACCACAATTTTTGTATCGATTCCTCTGTTGAAAGACATCTGGGTTCTTACCAGCATCTGACTGTTATAAATAAAGCTGCTGTGAACATAGTGGAGCACGTGTCTTTGTTATATGTTGGAGCATCTTTTGGGTATGTGCCCAGGAGTGGTATACCTGAGTACTCAGGTAGTACTATGTTCAATTTTCTGAGGAACCACCAGATATATTTCCACAATGGTTGTACCAGCTAGCAATCGCATCAACAATGGAGGAGTTTTACTCTTTCTCCACATCTTGTCAGTATCTGCTGTCGCCAGAGTTTTTGATCTTAGCCATTCTGACTGGTGTGAGGTAGAATCTCAAGGTTGTTTTGATTTGCATTTCCCTGATGACTAAAGATGTTGAACATTTCTTTAGGTGTTTCTCAGCCATTTGATATTCCTCAGCTGAGAATTATTTGGTTAGTTCTGTACCCCATTTTTGTTAGGGTTATTGAGTTCTCTGAAGTCTAACTTCTTGAGGTTTTTGTATGCATTGGATATTAGACCTCTATCAGATGTACAAGTAGTAAAGATTGTCCCAAATCTGTTGATTTTGTCCTATTAACAGTGTCTTTTGCCTTACAAATGCTTTGCAACTTTAATCGGTCCCATTTGTTGATTGTTGAACTTATAGCACAGGCAACTGGTGTTCTGTAAAGGAAATTTTCCCGTGTGCCCATGTGTTCAAGGCTCTTCTAGACTTTCTCTTCTATTAGTTTCAGTGTATCTGGTTTTATGTGGCGGTTCTTGATGCACTTTGATTTGAGCTTTGTACAAGGAGATAGGAATGGGTTGTTTCACATTCTTCTACATGCTGACCTCCAATTGAAGCAGCACCATTTGTTGAAAATGTTATCTTTTTTCTACTGAATGATTTTAGCTTCTTTGTCAATGATCAAGTTACCATAAGTGTGTAGGTTCATTTCTGAGTCTTCAGTTCTATTCCATTGATCTAACTGCCTGTCTCCCTACCAATACTATGCAGGTTTTATTACTATTGTTCTGTTATACAGCTTGAGGTCAGGAATAGTGATTTCTCGAAGAATTTTTTTTTTTATTGTTGAGCATAGCTTTCATTATCCTGGGCTTTTTGTTATTGCAAATGAATTTGCAAATTGCTCTTTCTTACTCTATGAAGAATGGAGTTGGAATTTTTTAATTCTTTTTATGAATTTTGAAATTCTGAGGCAAATGGATGGAATTAGAATATATCATCCTGTATGAGGTAACCCAGTCACAAAAGAACACACATAGAATGCACTCACTGATAAGTGGATACTAGCTCAAAAGCTCAGAATTCCTAAAATACAATTCACAGACCACATAAAGCTCAAGAACACAGAAGACCAAAGCATGGATGCTTCAGTCCTTGTTAGAAGGGGGAACAAAATACTCAAGGGAGGAAATAAGTGTGGAACAGAGACTGAAGGAAAGGCCATCCAGACTACCCTACCTGGGGACTTATCCCATATACAGAGATTAAACCTAGACACTATTGCTGATGCCAAGAAGTGCTTGCTGACAGGAGCCTGATATAGATCTCTCCTGAGAGGCTCTGCCAGAGCCTTACTGATATATGTGAGAATGCTTGCACCTAACCATAGGACTGAGCACAGGGTCTCCAATGGAGGAGTTAGAGAAAGAACTGAAGGAGCTGAAGGAGTTTGCAACCCCATAGGAAGAACAACAATACCAACCAACCAGACCCCCGCCCACAGCTCCTGGGGACTAAACCACTAACCAAAGGGTATTCATGGAGTGACCCATGGCTCTAGGCCCATATGTTGCTGAGGATGGCCATTTTAGACATCAATTTGAGGAGTGGCTCTTGTTCCTGGGAAGATTCAACACCCCAATGTAAGAAAAAGCTAAGGCAGATGGGGATGCAGGAGTCAGTGAGTGGGTGGGGAGCACCCTCATAGAAGCAGAGGGAAGGAGGATAGGATAGGGGTTTTCTAGAGGGGAAACCTGGAAAGGGGATAACATTTGAAAAAAATAAATAAATACAATAAAAATGTTAATTATTATTGATTTTGTCATAAGCAATCCAATTACCAACTGCAGAAGGATAAAAAAAGAAAATAAGCATTAGTCGTAATTAAACTACTGACCTTTCATGAAAGACATGTCCATTGTTGCAATACTGGTACAACTGTTGCCGAGTTAATAACTATTTTCTGACTGAACTGTTTTATAGGATGATTTTATACTCCATACTGTAATCCTGGTCAAAAGTCCATTGCTCAGAGATCATAGTCCCTAGGGCAGAACTTGATATTCTTATTTTGTTAAATGTCATGTTGTCAAATTGTCTTCTAAGTACTGATGCTTATATCCATAGAGACAGTCTGCTCCCAAACTCTTCACCTTATCCAATAGGCAGCAGTGGAAGAAGAGACACTTATAGTGCTGTGAATAAGAAGTTAAATGCTTAGACCTTCTGTACATGTATAGTAATCCAACCACCATGAAGGCTCAGGTAGCCTAATAGAAGAGGGGTTAAAAGAGTAAGATCCAGATGATGACAAAGAGTGCATAGGATTCTGTCTTCTTTTTTTTTTTTTTTTTTTTTTTTTTTTTTTGGAGCTGGGACCCGAACCCAGGGATTCTGTCTTCTTAACTGCGGCATAAATATCAAAAAGACAAACTCACAGCAACTTTGGTTATCTGAACAGACTTTTCCTAGATCAAGCCAGGCAAATCCTGGCACACATTAGAGGTATTCTCAACACTCAGCTTTGTACGGTTCTTGTTTCACTGTGCATTGCTTTGTATACTGGCTTTCAGGGCTAGTGATATGTTTGTGATGTCTACAAAAGGATAAAACTGATCGATTGGCTTCTATTTTCAACTGCTGCCATAGTCTTTGTTATCCAAAGTGTGTTTTAACCTTAGTTGGTTAAATAATTCTCTTTTCCCTTCATTTTGCATGCAAGACTTTTTTTTTTTTTTTGTATCTCCTGCTTTTATGGTACTTCCTTTATTTTCCTTAAATTTTAAAGAATATGTTTATTTAATTATATTTTATTTATTTTAAGTTCAAGACGAGATTTTTATGAGAAGCATATGTAGTACGTAATTAAATTATGGTCATTTAATACTCATATACTTAAGTGACCTTAAAATTTTTGGCTGGATTTTGAATAATTATTGCCCTAATGTGTGGGATCCTGGGTACAACACCCAGAACATTGGTTGGCTAGGAATGCTCATTTTCCCTAATATGATACTTAATTAAGACTATTCAAAAATTAGTAATTTACCTCTTTTATAAAGTTTGCTATACTAGTAGCATAACAGATATCTAAAAAAGAGAAAATTAATTAGAAAATTCTGAGAGGGCCTTTATATCTCCCTCATCTAAACAGCTCATACAAACCAGAAAATTCAAAGGGGGAGAAGTAAACTATCATACATACAAGTTTGTGAAAATAAGAACATAAAATAGTGCAGATTTCTGCCTTTATTTTTTACCTTTAATAGATAGTAAATTATAGCACTTATTGCTTTAGAAGAAGACAGGGTTTTCTTTCCAAGCACATGTCAGGTGGATCATACCAGCCTTAACTACAGTTCCAGGGCATTTGAAGCCCTATTCTTGCTTCTAGAGACTACTGCATACCCCTGATATATATAAACTTGGGCATGCTCAGACACACACATAAAAAAACCTATCTGTAAGAGTGATTTTCTCAAAGTGAACCATTTTGAAAAAGTAGAGGATAGAATGTATTGCCTTACAGTTAGGATTGCAAAAAAGCTATACCATAATTTGGCTATTATGTAAATACATAAATAAAATTATATCTTATTTTATAATATTGTTATGAAAAGATCACCATCTTAGCTCATGTAATTAAATTTTTAAAAAAATTCTAGTTATTCTTATTGTGAGAAAGGCAGTGGGTTCTGTTACTACTAATATAAGAATAAACAAAATCCAGAGGCTGCCTCTCAAGAAACTCAAATTCACTAAGACTTGCTACTAAATTTGCATAACTGTAACATAAAGCCTGTGTGGGTAAATATTTTACTGTGGAAAAGTAGGCATAATAATGTAATTTACATTGAGGAATTTGAACTACATCAACGGAGAATACATCATTTGCAAAGATGGGCTAAGCTGAGACAGGCTAATGGAATTTGCAATGGATAGCAATAGTTACTTAGTAAACCTACAGTGTAATATTTTTTATTTCGTGGAGGCTAAATCAGGCAAATAGAAACGTCTCCAGATGTTTCAAGTGGAATTCCACTTACTGTTCTGAATAATTTGTTTAGAATACCAGACCACTGAAGGGAAAAAACTACAGAGGACTATCACAAAGCCTGTGTGTCGTGAGCAAATGTAGAGAAGATAAACGTTGACTGTCTAAGCAAAAATGTCCAGTTCCCAGGTTGTTTCTGATTTTTTTTTCTCAGCATAATATCATAAGGCTATTTGTCAGATATTGATAATTTTAGCTTTTTAAAAATCTGGTTCTTTAATTAATCTTGTGGATACCACAACTGCCTAAATAGTTTCAGGGACAACTGTGTTCAATGACTAAATATACAAATATCTGTTTCAAAACATTTGCAAGTTCACCGAATGGCCTTGGATCAGTGACCCAACTGCACTTACACTGATTCCTGGTTTCCAGCAGAAGAGATAACATTCTGATCCCTGGGCCAACACCAAATGCTAACTACTTGAGAGGATATGACACTGGTAACACACAGAGCAGATGTGTTTTATGTGGCATCAGTATTATGAACAAAAATCCTGTACCAGTGTGCAAAAGAGAGAAAGTCTGTAAAACAGTGAGCTTGTGGCAACATAAAAAGGAAGTAAAAAGCACAGAAGATACCTTTCACCCAAGGATTTCCTTGTATCCATTATTCATGAGAAATACTCTCCCATCATTTAAATTGAGACCACAGGCCAATAGAATGTAGGAAATGAAACCAGGGACACTCACATCTTATCCCGACCCTTGGATTAAATGTCTGACCTTAGGAAAGCACTTCAATTCACACTAGTGTTTCAATTTGTTTATATGCAAATAAGGGGAAAATGAGACTTTTCCGGAGAAGATATTTGACGTAGTGACTGGCATAAAAATAAATTTTAGGTGTGTACGGCAACTACACCCATCATTAGCTTCATTCTTTCCTAACCTATTTTATTAGTATATTAATTATACAAAATCATGTATTTCAGCATATTTTCATGGATTGCTAATACATTTAATGTCCATTAATCGTGTTCTTTCTCATTACCTTCATTTGTCACCTCTCCTCTTCCCTTCCCTCTAATTCCCTCCTATCATTATCTTCATTTATCTGGCTATGTTTTTGTAAGAGACTGTAAGTAACTTCTGGCAGACTGGGAAGAGGATAACAACTGGGCTGTAAAAAAAAAAAAAAAAAAAAAAAAAAAAAAAGATCAAAGAACAATAATAAAAATCGGTATAAAAATAAAAAATGACTAGTGGAATTTTTTTAAAAAAAATGCATTATAAGCCAGAAAAGAATATACTCACTTCTCATTTTTGTTTTTAAAATTTTATTTTATATTTTGCTTACATTGTGTGTATTCACGTATATCTGAAACTGTGGAGACCAGGGAGTATTTGAGAATCATTTTCTGCTTTCAATTTTATTGAAGCAGTTTCCCTGGTTATTTCTGTCACAACACTGTGTATTTCAAGCAAACTCAACCGGTGCCATTCTTCTATGTCTGCCACTCTGTATTTTGGAAGTTACATTGGCCAACCGCTGTACTGTTTCTGCGGAGGTTCTTTGGATCAAACTCAGATTATCAATTGTTAACTACATTTGCTTTTACCCATTGAATGATCTTGCGAGCCTCCTACAATTATCTTTGAAATATCCAGGCTTGGGGTGAAGGGATGTCTCAATGGGAAAGAGTAATTGATAAATAAATGTGGAGAGCAGAGTTTGAGTCTTCACCATTCATTAAAAACAGACAAACAAACAACTGGAAGTGGTTGTGAACCTGGATAATAATAATGTTATAGAAGGTGCAGGTGCAGGTATTAGCCTTGCTGGGACTTGTTGGCTAGAAACCCAGTTCCTGTTTAATAAGAGACTTTGCCTCAATGGAATATGATGGAGAATGAAGAGAAAGATATCCAAAGTTCTGCTCTCCTTCCATGTGGACAGACAGGACCAAGTACACACATGCACATTTCTCCTCTCCTCCCCTCCTCTGCCCTCCCCTGCCCTCCCCTGCCCTCCCCTCCCCTCCCTTCTTCTCTCCTCTCCTCTCCTCTCTCCTCTCTTTGTCCATCTCTCTTTCAGCCTTCAGCCTCTTGTCTCTCTGTCTCTTACACACATCTGGGTACACACACACACACACACACACACACACACACACACACACACACACACACACACACACACACCTTGCCTGGGCTTGATATTCTTTGAAAGCAACCCATACAGAGGGAATAGCTCCTACTATTGGTTTCTAAGTCAATTCTATTTTACAGCTCATATGAAGAAGTGCTTGCTGACATGAGCCTGATGTAGCTGTCTCCTGTGAGGCTCTGCCAGAATCTGACAAATACAGATGTGGATGCCCCCTGCCAACCATTGGACTGAGCACAACTACCCCAATGAAGGAGTTAAGGAAAGTACTGAAGGAGCTGAAGGGGTTTGCAAGGAAGAACAACAATATCAACCAAACAGAATCCCTAGAGCTCCCAGGGACTAAATCGCCATCCAAAAAGAACACATAGAGGGACCCATGGATCTAGCTGCATATGTAACAGAGTATGGATTTTTCTGCCATCAATCAGGGAAGCCTAAGGCTGGTTGCCCGAGGGCAGGGCAGGGCAGGGGAAACGCCAGGGCAGGGAGTTGGGAGTGGCTGGGGAAGCACCCTCATAGGAGCAGGCGGAGTGGGATGGGATAGAGGGTTTGTAGAGGGGAAACCAGGAAAGGGAATAGCATTCGAAATGTAAATAAATAAAATATCCAATGAAGAAAAAGAGTTTTCAAATAGCCATATAATCAGCAAACTGCAACAGGGACTTGAATGAAATTTGACTATTTGTGTTTTGAAAAAATATTGCCTCTTTTAAAGTAAATCTAAATTGGAGGTCGATGGTTTCAAACTCATTTGCTAACCTCCCTTTCCTAATGCTACCCAGAAGTAAATGTTATATGACTTGATGACATGTTCAACAAGAATGTAACACTACATGCTGAGTGCTGTGTGGATTTTGATATTTGTTTTGATAAATGTTAATTTCTCAATGTGAAAAGATATTCAGTCAATTATGTATAAAGTTATAATTACAGATACAATGATGTGACCATGGAAAGAAAATTGGAGCTTGAAACAACTATATATACGTATAAAAAAAAAAGAGGTAAGAATTTCTACTGGCTTAGACCCATGTGCTACTGAGCATTTTCTTTAAATTGCCACATTTCCACATTCCTTTCGTTTTATGTGAGGCACCATGTCCTTCATGAGCCTTTATTTTTATAAAAGTTACTGTTTCAGAGATAAGAACTACTTAAACTTGATTTGTGTGGTAAATCTGAATTATGGTTTGTATGCTGTTTTATTGACTCACTCGTTATATTTATGTAAATTTCCAATATGATTTAAATTCAACCTAACTGAAAATTAATTATTGAGCAGATTAAAGGAGAGCATGGTCATTCTTGGGCTGTGTAACATCTTTATATTTTAAATATTTGTTACCTCTAAAAATTATTTGAAGGAGATATTGTCCAGCAATTAAGAACACGTAAGTACACAGTCACAAAGATCTATTTAATATGTTGGAAATTATTAAACTTTTGGTCCAGAGAGTTGGAAAATTTAAACCCTCCTTTTTTTTAAAAAAATGCCATAAATCAGAGCATCTGAATTATGTTATTTTTTAACCTCAATTAGCTAAATGAAAAGGTCAGAGACTTAATTTGGATAATGAAAGCTGAAGATAAGGATGGAAATTTCTCATGTAAAATCTCTGCATTCAGAGAAGTAAGGTCTATGACAGTCAACACAGCTTTCCAGATAACCAACTTTGCCAGCAGTTGAATACAAATATAGTTCAAAATGAAATTAGAAATCAGTTAAGGGTAGATTAATGTAATATGAAGGCAAGATGAGTGGCAAGCTCATCTCAGCAGGCATGAGACAGCACGCTCCTTTTAATCAACCAGCCTTCTGCTTTCTTTACCCATTTATGTTTTATTTGAAAGCTTCATACCATGAGCATTTACAATATGTGACCTTTTCTCACAGGCAAGGTCCCTGCAGAATACAAACGATTTTGTATCTAATGTGTTATACCAATAAATATTGGGAAAGAAGCTTTCCTCCTTGTGGGTTCTTGTGGACTTGAGTCTAGTTATTCTTGGTTCTCATTCAAAGTTCTCACAGTATCCTACATCCCATTCCACAGTGCCTCTTTGTTTCCACATTTAGATGATCAGCTAAATAGTTGATACGGTTAAAAATCTATCTTGGGAAATAGGAAAAATTAACTTGAATAATAAAGTTAACATTTTCCTTATTATTTGTAATCACCTAAGTTTCTGGTGAAAGAAAGAAAAAAGGAAGAAAGGAAGAAAGAAAGAAAGAAAGAAAGAAAGAAAGAAAGAAAGAAAGAAAGAAAGGAAGAAAGAAAGAAAGAAAGAAAGAAAGGAAAAAGAAAGAAAGAGAAAGGAAGAAAGAGAAAGGAAGAAAGAAAGAAGAAAATGCCATTGTTTTATGGGAATCTTATGTTTATTGATAGAAACCAAATGTGTGCAGTGATTAAAACAGTAAGTATAAATTCTCTAATTTGAGCCTAAACATCCTATTTTTGTACATCTATCAAATGTATGTTATATTTCCAAATATATTTGTATTGCAATGAAATTCATCATAAAGTAAAATTATATGCAATAAATTCACAGCAAAGTCATTATGCAAAATATTTTGAGAAGTTAAAAGAAAATAAATTTCATAAACAGTTGGCTTTCTAACACAAATATACACATAGAGTTCTATGAAGTTTTATAATTTAAATAATTTTAGGTCTTTCGTTTTTAACTATATAATATGTTGAGAGTATCCTCTTAAATATTTGGCACATGTTTTGTTGGAGATAAAGACAAAATTTGATTCTAATATTATCTCAAGCACATAGGCATGTATTTATCTGTCTCTGGACATTAAACCACATCAAAATAAAAATTTTACTTACTTTTATTCTTCAGGTGAAAGAAGCAGAAAAATCCTTCTGGCTTTAATTTATATTGATTTTTTTCTCAGTGTATATTCCATTGAGTGAGACTTGTGATATAATCCTGTGCAGTGATTATAGACTGTATTCCTTTAGGAAAAAGTAGGAATGGAGAGTGAGATACAAGCAAAATCTAAACAAGATCATGACTTCATGGGTGGTCGGAACCCACTTACAGCTAATGGAAACATGGATCATGGAACATGAAGCAACAGTAAAGGTTGTTTATTTTACAGGCATTTTCATAATTCTTTGGCCTGTACCTGCATCTGGTGTGGACTGGATGGTTTGGTGGGAAAAATGCAATAGTCTGTGGAACTGGTATCTTTAACTGACTAAAATGAATTTTTAAAGTGAATATTTCACTAGCTGGACAATGATAACAAACTCAGAACAAAGAGCAATAGAAGGTGCAAAATATCCTTACCACTATTTCCAATTTACAATATAATTCAGAAGATATTCAGAATAAATATTTCATGGCAATCTTTATTTCAGCATTTTCTGGATGACTAATATAAGAACGATTAGGAAGCTTTTTCCTTCTGAAAAGGATAGGATATATACGTGTGTGTGTTAGGAATGGTTAGCCCTTGTTTAGACTTACTGTTATTTTTTATTAAAATTATTTTAGTAGTTAATTTTGACAATTTCATACATGAATGTACTGTATTCTCATTGTACTTACTACAGCCTTCTTTTATCTTCCTGATACTCTTGTCAAATTTTAGTCTTCCATGCAAATGTCTTTTCTATATTCATGCCATTTTGTTTTGAGTTTTTCCTGTTGAGTTTAACTAAAGTTGTGAAGTGACACTGTGTTTTAAACTATTCCTTGTACTTTGGATGACTCACTAAAGACAAGGACTACTTCTTCCTCACAATCTATCAATGGCTAATAGTTAACCTATAAGGGAATACATTTCTCCCAGATCACTTATTGACTGTAAAATAGTTTTGCGCAAACAGCCATGTCTACTGTGAGGTCACAATTTTGAGGGCTAATTAAATACTAATAATAGCATTGTTCATCCCTTCTCTCTATCTTCTGGATTCAAAGTATTTTCTATATATTTGATCATACCAAGTAAAGCCATGGACTGGCAATGATTAGTAAGCCAAAACACACTCTAAAATATACTGAACTCTCACAGAACAGTAGTTGTTTGTTTGTTTGTTTGTTTTTGATAAATATACCTTTTGAAAATGACCAAGCAAATATTATTTTTAAAAAAATGGCTTGGTCATATCTGATCACATTGATGAGAATAACCAGTGTTCTCAGAATCTGGAGTAAATGAGAACATGAAGGAATATGATGTAAGCGGAAATCTGGATTCAACCAGTCAGAATCAAGGCCAAGAAAGTCTTCTCTCCCCCAGAGGACTTTTATTGTTGAGAATAGTTTTTGAGTTGCAATTTTGATGGGATTATATTGAATCTGTAGATTGCTTTTGGCAAAATGTCCATTTTTCTATATTAATTCTGCCAATCCATGAGCATGGAAGATCTTTCCATGTTCTGAGATCTTCTTCAATTTCTTTCTTCAGAGACCTGAAATTCTTGTCATACAGATCTTTCACTTGTTTGGTTAGAATCACAGCAAGGTATTTTATATTATTTGTGACTATTGTGAAGGGTGTCATTTCCCTAATTTTTTTCTCAGCCTGATTATCTTTTTTTTTTTTTTTTTTTTTTTTTTTTTTTTTTGGAGCTGGGGGACCGAACCTGGGGCCTTAAGCTTGCTAGTCAAGCGCTCTACCACTGAACTAAATCCCCAACCCCCTGATTATCTTTTGAGTAGAGGAAGGCTCCTTTGGGTTAAATTTGCATCTAGCCACTTTGCTGAAGTTGTTTATCAAATGTAGGAGTTCTCTGGTGGAACTTTTGGGGTCACTTAAATATACTATTATATCATCTGCAAATATTTTAACTTCTTCCTTTCCAATTTGTATCCCTTTGACTTCTTTTTTGTTGTCTAATTGATCTGGCTAACACTTTGAGTACTATATTGAATAGATAGGTAGAGAGTGGGCAGCCTTGTCAAGTCCCTGATTTTAGTGGGATTGTTTCAAGTTTCTCTCCATTTAATTTTATATTGGCTATGGGTTTGCTTTATATAGTTTTTTACTATATTTAGGTGTGGGCCTTGAATTCCTGATCATTTCAAGACTTTTATCATGAAGGGGTGTTGAATTTTGTCAAATGATTTATTGGCATCTAATGAGATGATCTTGGGTTTTTTTTTCTTTTGTTTTGTTGTTTTTCTTTTTTTGAGTTTGTTTATATAGTGAATTACTTTCATGGATTTCCATATATTGAACTATCCTTGCACCCCTGGCATGAAGCTTACATGATCATGGTGAATGATCATTTTAATGTGTTCCTTGGATTTGATTTGTGAGAATTTTATTGAGAACTTTTGCATCAATATACATGAGGGAAAACCCCTGACCTCAAGCTGTATCACACAACAATTGTGATAAAAAAAAAAAAAAAGCTGCATGGTATTGGTACAGAGGCAGGCAGGTAGACTAATGGAATAGAATTGAAGACCCAGAAATGAACCCACATATTTATGGTCACTTAATATTTGACAAAGGAGCTAAAACTATCCAGTGAAAAAAAGACAACATTTTCAACAAATGGTGCTGTTTCAACTGGGGGTCAGCATGTAGGAGACTGCAAATTGACTCATTCTTATGTCCTTGAACAAAGCTCACGTCAAAGTAGATCAAAGAGCTTCACATAAAACCAGATACACCAAAGCAAATAGAAGAGAAAGTGGGG
Source organism: Rattus rattus (assembly GCF_011064425.1). NCBI lineage: Eukaryota > Metazoa > Chordata > Mammalia > Rodentia > Muridae > Rattus > Rattus rattus. Next base: position 77,715,823 of record NC_046166.1, on the reverse strand, counting down.
AAGAGCCTCAAACACATAGGTACAAGGGAAAATTTCCTGAACAGAATACCAATGGTTTATACTCTAAGATCAAGAATCAAATGGGACCTCATAAAACTGCAACACTTCTGTAAGGCAAAGAACATTTTCAATAGGACAGAACAGCAACCAACAGATTGGGAAAAGATTTTTCTCAATCCTGCATCTGATAGAGGGCTAATAACTAATATACAAAGAACTCAAGAAGTTAGATTCCAGACAAAAAATAATCCTATTAAAAATGGAATAGAGAGCTAAACAAAGAATTCTCAACTGAGGAATACTGAATGGTTGAGAAACACTTAAAGAAATGTTCAACATCCTTAGTCATCAGGGAAATGCAAATCAAAACAACCCTCAGATTCTACCTCATATCAGTTAGAATGACTAAGATCAAAAACTCAGGTGACAACAGATGCTGGCAAGGATGTGGAGAAATAGGAATACTCCTCCATTGTTGGTAGAGTTGCAAGTTATTACAACCACTCTGGAAATCAATCTGGAGGTTCCACAGAAAATGGGACATAGTGTACCTGAGGACCCAGCTATACAACTCCCGAGCATATACCCAAAAGATGATCCAATATACAACAAAGACACATGCTCCACTATGTTCATAGCAGCCTTATGTATAACAGCCATAAGCTAGAAAGAATCCAGATGTCCCTCAACAGAGAAATGAATGCAGAAAATGTGGTACATCTATACAAAGAAAGTACTAATCAGTCATTAAAACAATGACTACATTAAATTTATAGGCAAATGGATAGAACTAGAAAATTTCATCCTGAGTAAGGTAACCCAATCACAGAAAAACACACATGGTATGTAATCACTGATAAGTGGATATTAGCTCAAAAGCTCAGAATACCCAAGAAACAATTGATAGACCATATGAAGCTCAAGAAAAAAGACGACCAAAATGTGGATGTTTCGGTTGTTCTTCGAAGAAGGAATAAAATACATATAGGAGGATAGATAGGGAGAAAGAGTGGAGCAGGGAATGAAGGAAAGGTCATCCAGAGACTGCCCCACCTGGGAATCTATCCCATATGCAGCCACCAAAACTAGTCACTATTGCTGATTTCAAAAAGTGCTTGCTGACAGTAGTCTTATATGAATCTGTCCTGAGATTCTCTGTCAGAGCCTTACTGATACAGATGAGGATGGTTGCCGCTAACCATTGGTCTGAGCATAGGGACTCCAATGTAGGAGTTAAAGCAAGGCCTGAAGGAGCTGTAGCAGTTTGTAACCACATAGGAAGAACGACAATATCAACCAACCATGCTCCACAGAGCTCCCAGGTACCATACCAGCAACTAAAGAGTACACATGGAGGGACCCATGGCTCCAGTTGCATATGTAGTAGAGAAAAGCCGTGTCTGTCATCAATAGAAAGAGAAGCCCTTAGTCCTGGGAAGGCTTATTTTCCCAGTGTAGGGGAACACCAGTGTGCTGAGGTGGGAGTAGGTGGGTGGGAGTGGGAGCATCTTCAAAGAAGCAGGGACATAAAAGCAGATGGGAGGGGGGTTCAGCGAGGGGAGAAAGGTATACCATTTAAAATGTAAAGACATAAAATATCCAATAAAAATAAAAAATAATGTCCCCTTAATGTATCTATTCTCAATGAAGAGTTGTTGTTAAGGGAGGAGGCCTTCAATTCAATATGAAATCTCCAGATAGTTCCTCTTTAGGTCTATTAATTACAGGTGCTTTGAGAGACTTATTGTTTCCTTTTGCCTCAATCCTAGCAAAGTGCTCAAGGAGAAGCATCACTTCAGTCAAACTCAGATTCTGTCAGTGAATCCAGTACAGAGTAAAAATTTTATGCTCTATAAGGAAGAGAAAGATTGCTTTTAGCAACACTGTAGGATTTTAGCTGTTATTGTAGCAAATGCAGACTAATCAAGACAGCTGATACACTTGCTGACTTAATGAGTTTGTCTCTTTAGCACTTTGTTAATGACATGATGAATGAGTTAGCCCTGAATAATCTGAAGAATTATTGCTTATAGAGACAAGTTTGGATCTAAAAATTGTTATTTCAGTTCATTGTAAAACAGTACCGAAACAGAAAGAGTTCGCTGAACTTTACCCAGCTGACAAGTGGCATAACTGAGATATGAACACCAACATTCTGCCTCTAAAGAGTTTGTGCATAGAAGAGTTATACCACACAGATGCCACAGCAAATGTGTGACTTTACATGAACTCAGAATCTGTGGGGACCGTTTTGGGGCTATTTTTAGACAAGGCAGTTACACAAGTGAAAAATCCACAGCAGGTTGAGTAAAATGAGATCAGAATGCAGAAAGCTGCAGAAACGAGCTGTATTATTCCATGAGGAAGCAATCTCAAAGTTTCCTTCATTGGGCAGCTTGCCATATCTCACCTACTTCACTCTTATGAACTCCTTCTGATGCCATAGACTAGGACTTCACTTTGTCCAAGCAAGGCTGAATTTCTCTCTGTTCCGAGCAACCAAATGAGGCTTAACTAAGCCAAATGCTTTAATAGCGTTAGAAATATATTTTACATGGTACCAGATGTTGAAATGAAATAATGACTAAAAAAATAATGTTTAAGCAGTAATTTTCAGACATTAAGAATTAGGATTATTCAGAAGAATGTAAAGTCAAGGGCAGCTACAAATTTGACAACTTGGAGTGTGTATGTCTCATTTGAAATTTTCAGTAAAGTCACCACTTTGGAAGAATGGGGATGGGTAATAGTGGGAGGTCAGAATTAATGATGAAAATATCAAGTGAATATCAAGAGATGCCACAAATGTGTGTGTCTTTTCTTTCTGAGTAAACAACAAAACCATTGAAACACTATTAAACAGTGTTTGTGAGTAGCATGTGAGTGTTGAGAAGTATGCCTGGGTTCTCTGAATGAGCAGAAAGTGCTTTGAACTGTTGAACCATCTCTGTGGTTCACAAACATTTTTAAAGGACATTAAGGTACAGTTCGACTGGCAAAATTATGAAAATCTCCCTATGATGATATAGTGTGCATTTTTTTATCACACTGCCAAACTTGTCCAACACAAGGTAGGAAGACTGATCCATATATGCAGTCATTCTTTAATGAAAGCAGCACTGGTGGGTTCAGGTAAATCCTGAATATATCAAGTTTCTAACACTGCTAGTCATAGCTAGCAAAGAAAATATATCAGCATCCACTCTAAATTTAGGAATAATATATGCAAAGGGTTTTGGGCTTTTAGGAAACATAATGGTGTTGTTTTATGCTCTGTCACTTTATGCTTTAGGAATATTTCCTCTTTGAAGTCTAGAATGAGTTTCAAACAGAGTGCAATTTTCACTAGTTTAATGCAAATGAAAAGTGAATACATGACTTATAGGAGATAGAAAATTGTATTTCTTATATATATAAAAAGTATATTCCCTACATATCTATGTCTACATATATATTTCTAATGACACAGGAATGAGAAAGGGGGTTATAAAATGATATGGATTAGTCACGAGCCCCCCCCAAGTTAATGCTTTTAAACTCTTAATTTGAACTTCAACTAGTTTCATGTTTAAACTTTTTTTGACCACTAGAAAGTCCTTACATTTACATATGTTTTCAAACAATTTCATTTAATTTCAATTTTCTGGCACATTTCAGTATGCAAATCAAATTGAAAAACTTACCTTTTAATTCCTCCTTCTTTTTCTTACAGTGGCGTATTTGCTTCTTTGTTTTGAGTCATGCCTATCATTCTTTCCCTACTTCCTCATACTCTCATTTTTTAAAATTCATTCTTTTCTCATATGTTACATCCTAACCACAATTTCCCCTCCCTCATCTTCTTCCACTACCTCTCCCAACCTTCCTTTTCCCTAGCTCTCCCTACTCCCACTACTGCTTGTTTTCCTTCAGTTGAGGGCAGGGCACCCAGAGACATCAACTAAACATCATATATCAAGTTGTAAGAAGAGTAGGTATTACCCCTCATGTTAAGACTAAACAAGGCAACCTATAGGAGAGAAAAGCAGGCAAGAGTCAGAGATAGCCTCGATTTCCACTGTTAGGTGTCCCATAAGAAGACTGAGCTACACAACCAAAACATATATAAAGAGGGCCTAGGTCATAGGCATGCATACTCCCTGATTGCCAGGGATCAGTGAGTCCAGGTAAGTTGATTCTGTGGATTTTCTTTGTGGTGTGCTTGACCCCTTTGTCTCTTATAATATTTCCTCTCCATATTCCTCAGGACAACCTGAGCACTGCCTTGTGTTTGACTGTGGATCTTTGAATCTGTCTGTTGCTGGATAAAGTCTATTATGACATTTCTGTTAAACTCCTGACTATGAGAATAGGAGAACATCATTAGGAATCATTTCATTCACTTTTTTTAATCTTGTAGTATTTGGTGGCATACTGGATCCTTGGGCTATCCTCTGGTTCCTTGTCCTCCAGGCAGTGCCAGGTGTATTATTCATTCATCCTCAGATAAATCTTTATAATGAATTTAAATTCAGCCATGAGAAGCGTCATTATGAAGACTGAATTTTAACCAGTCTATGTGAGTCCACATGAGCCCTGCTTAGTTGAATAGAGGCCATGATCTCTTAGTGTCTTCCATCTTCTGACTCTCTCATTCCCCTCTCCTTTGAGGTCCCCAAACTTTGAAGGGAAGGACTCAGTGGAGACCTCAAGTTAGATCCCCTACCCCACGTAATATGTGAATATGAATTTCTGCACCCTCTACCTTCTGCTCCTTACTGGAACAACTCATCCATCCATCTTAGGTCTCTGAGCTGTTCAATCTCTGGCTCATGGCCATCCAGGGAGTGTGGAGCATGGGCTCCCTCTTGTGGTGAGTGACTTAAGTTAAACCAAACTGGTTTGCCATCCCTACAAATACTATGCCACCATTGCCCCAGCAGTGGCGATAGATTGTAGGGCAAAGGTTTTGTGGCTGGACTGGTGCTCAGGTTTAACTTTCTGTAGCCTGAAGAGTATATTCCTATTCCAAAGGGATATTCAAAGTTACTGGAGTTCTGCTATCTGAGTAAAACTATCAAAGCAAAATAAAAATACCTATCATTGTATCTATGTTTCCATAAACATTTTTTTTACTAATAAAGCTATTACTAATGTTCATTTATGTTTAAGTCTTATAAATACATAGGTTATATTTGGAAACATAAGACATGGCCTACTCCTTTTACAATTGAGTCTCCTCTGTTGCATTTAAATAGGAAGTGCATATTATATAAAACCTCCTGTTATCAATTTTCCTTTTTTTATTATTCTCTATTTCTGTTTGTAACCTAATGTGGTATATTTTCAATTATTAACCCAAAGTGTTCAGCTAGAACAGTAAGTGGTTCAACCTGTAAGTTGCAATTCATTTGGGGGTCTAATAACCTTTTACAGTGGTCACCTAAGACCATTGAGGACACAGATATTTATATTGTAATGAATAACTATAGAAAAATTATGAAGTAAGAGCAAAAAATAAAATAATTTTATGGTTGGTGGTCACCATAATGTGAGGAACTTTATGATAGTTCTACAGTGTTAGGAAGGTAGAGAACCACTGACCACTGAACTAGATTAAGACAAAAAATTCAAAGCAGATGTTTAGACACAAACATTTTAGATCAGCCTTTCATAATCATACTAGTACTCTGAAGTGAACATTTCTTGTTGCTTTGGAGACCCAGTTGCGTCATGTGATGTTTTTCTGGATGTTGTCTTATAATGGGGTGTTTTGCTGAAGCAGACAAATGAGAGAATGCTTTGCTGAGGCAGACACTTGAGAGGACACATGGTGTTTGGAAAGTAGAGCACAACTGACAGAATACTGTTCTTGCATTGGTTCTCCTTGCAACACTTTGCAGATCTTCACTGGGGTAATTTCATAGAGGGAAATGCACCAAAGAACTTCTCGTGCTATTCGGGGTTCCTTTTGCCTCTTGTGCAGACTCATGCCAATTCATTAGAGGATCCTCATGATTTCTTTTGCTTCTAACCTCTGCTAATGATTCATGTTAGCCGTTTGCCTATGGGACTGAACTGTTGCTACTGATTTGTGTTTGATGTTTTGAACTAGACTGCTGAAATCCTAACAAAGTTTAGAATCATCCCCCAAAGAACTACTTCCAAACAGGTCTACATCCTCCTTGTCCTATTAACCAGCTCTCTCCTCTATCTTTGGTTGGTAGGCTAGAGGGGAGGTTGAACTATTTAAGAACACTTATTAAAAGTAGGTTTTGAAAAATCTAAGCCTACCATGCCCTGCCCAAGTAATTCAATTAGAGCTGATCAAACTTTGGACAAACATGTATTTTCCTATAATAAATGATGTAACAAAAAGCTGTTTGTCGTGCTATGATAATTAAGTCAGATCACCTCTCCTTTTTGAGAAGCTGGTTGGAATCCTGGGGGCTGGGAGCTGGCTTTTGTGCTACCAGGCACTGTACATAGTAAGCCCAGAGCACTCCACAGATCATTTTGGATACTCCATTGTTTTTTGTAAGTTTGAAGACTCTGTAGACTGTATGTCAAGCTTCAGTGTGTTGAATGAGACTACATGATGCTCCCTTAAAGACTCTACCATTCACTTTTGAGCTGAGTATTCTTCTTTGTCTGAGAGAACACTTACTGTGGAGATGTCTGCCTTTCACAGACTGTTCAGGCAAGGCTGATCCCACTTGTATTTACTGCTTACTTAGGTGACTGTGTTTTAAATTTGCATTAGAAAAACCATTTGAAAAGAACTAAACGCTGATGATTACAATGTTGGTACTACATTAAAATTGTTAATTTGCAGCAGTAATAATCTAGGATTTTAATTATAAGTCTGAAAAGTAGATTTAGGAATGTAGTTGGCATGATTACTGTTAATCTGTCCTGTAACATTTATTGAAAGCAATATATTCAATGTAATTACAGTGCATGTCAACTAACCTACTCTCTTGTTTTTAACATATGATCCCTTAATTTGTTTGATTAAGTTGACTTACTGTCTGTTAAGATTCCTATTATGTCACTTTCCGTGGGCTTCTTGTTCCTTAACAGCACTCAGAGCTTACCTAGAGTCCTTTACATTGGTTTGTAGAATTCATTAATCTGATGTTTATCTGTTATATTTCTTACCATGCTGTGCATCATTTCTTTCCCTCTTCTTATTACCTCAAGAGTCATAGAATGCCTGTTTCACTAAAACAACACATGTTACCAGGGCTCAGGAGTGTGTTGTCATAACAGACATGCAATTGATACCAAACTTGATTTGCCTGTTCTGTCTTCAATTAAATCTAACACCATATTCAACTACCACATCTATAGCAAGAAGATTACTTTGAACCATATTTTGTATTAATCTTTATTATTCTCAATTATGTATCCACAGTGAAGACTCTGAATATACTATTAATTTAATTTAAGGAGTGTTCAATTTCATGAGGCTGCTTTTTTTTTCCTCCTCATGACTAAACCTGAGGCATACTCTTTGTTGAGCACTAGTAAGGTTCCACAAATTGCATTTTTAATGCCATTGGCTGAAGAGTCAGTAGAATCTATGCATCTAATTGATCATTTTCTGATACAGTTAAATTAATATGTAAACTTATATTGGATTTCTGAACTATTCATATCAACTTTTTATCTTAATTTTTACATGTTAAATGTTATAATCTCTGAGAGCATATAAATATAGTCTAATAATACAAGGTGTACTGGCTAGTTTTGTGTGTCAACTTGACCCATGCTGGGGTTATCACAGAAAAGGAGCCTCAGTTGTGGAAATGCCTTCATAAGACCTAGCAGTAAGGCATTTTCTCAATTAGTGATCAAGGTGGGAGGACCCAGAACATTATGGGTGGTGCCATCCCTGGGCTGGTAGTCATGGGTTCTATAAGAAAGAAAGCTGAGCAAGCCAGGGGAAGCAAACCAATAAGAAATATCTCTCCTTGGCTTCTGCATCAGCTCCTGCTTCCTTACCTACTTGAGCTCCAATCCTGACTTCCTTTGGTGATGAAACAACAACATGGAAGTGTAAGCTAAATAAACCCTTTCCTCCCCAACTTGCTTCTTGGTCATGGCTTTAGTGCAGGAATAGAAACCCTGACTAAGACAAATTGGTATCAGCATAGTGGGGGTAATCCTGTGACAACCTGACCGTGTTTTAGGGAGGACTGTGGAAGGACTTTGGAAATTTGAGCTAGAAGAACTATTGGGATGTTAAGAGTTTCTGTAGAAGCTTCAAAAATAATGTTGAGAACAGTACAGAAGATGGAGGCCTGGCTTGTAAAATTTCAGAGGGAAGATTAAAGACTCTTATCAGGGCCATGTTGTTTTGATTGTGAAGATTCTCTGGTTTTGGTTAGCTGGGGCTGAAGAATCAGCTGTGATTAACAAGATACCAGAACTACTAAAGCAAACCTTTGAGTTACTGGGACTATTGATGCTGCAGCTAGAGCTAAGAAATTAGCGGTGATTAAGAAGAGATAAGCATCTGAAGGGGCTCCAGACCCCATATGAACAACAATGCCAAGCAACCAGAGCTTCCAGGGACTAAGCCACTACCTAAAGACTATACATGGACTGACCCTGGGCTTCAACATCATAGGTAGCAATGAATGGCCTAGTAAGGGCACCAGTGGAAGGGGAAGCCCTTGGTCCTGCTAAGACTGAACCCCCAGTGAACGTGATTGTTGGGGGAGGGCGGCAATGGGGGAGGATGGGGAGGGGAACACCCATAATGAAGGGAGGAGGAGAGGTTAGGGGATGTTGGCCGGAAACCGGGAAAGGAATAACACTGAAATGTAAATAAGAAATACTCAAGTTAATAATAAAAAAAAAGAAGAAGAAGAAGAAGAAGAGATAAGCATCACTGAAATCTTCTGGGAAGTGTTTTCTGAGAGCACAAAGAGACTATGTTCCAGAGAAAACCAAGGTAGTATCTCATGCTGTGACTGGATTTGGTAGTGTGTAAGCATCACCCAGATGGTACTGATTTTGAAGACATGAAGGGGTCATGAAGAACAGCTGAGGCTGGGCACTGTGAGAGGCCATGGAAGGCATTTTCTCAACTAGTGATCAAGGTGGGAGGACCCAGCACATTGTGGGTGGTGCCATCCCTGGACTGGTGTTCTTGGGTTCTATAAGAAAGCAAGCTGAGCAAGCCAGTAAGAAACATGGCCTTTGCATCAGCTCCTGCTTCCTGACCTGCTTGATTTCCAGTCCTGACTTCCTTTGGTGATGAAACAGCAGTGTGGAAGTAAGCTGAATAACCCTTTCCTCCCCAACTTGCTTCTTGGTCATGATGTTTTTGCAGGAATAGAAACCTTGACTGAGACAAAACATATAAAAAACCCCACTACATTTAAACAACGAATTTTAAAGGGTGTCAAACCCTTTTGTTTAAAAGTATGAGTATGCCTTTCACTTGATATTACTGGAAGTAGAGTCTAGTCCTCACAAATGCTAAACCAATGTTTTATGCCAGAGACTACATCATCAGCCCAAGCTTGCTGTCTTTACTAGGAGAGTGTTTAATTAATTATCCTAATGTCAATTTACGAACATACATTTATATATGTGTGTGTACATATATATGTGCTTTTCCCAGCCTCATTTGTTATAAATTTGTGACATCAATATAGTGCTAATTAACCTCTAGTAGTTATATCAAGTAATTCACTAGTCTTCTACTTGTTAGTTTTGTGCTAACTTTAAAAGAAGCATTTTATTAAACGTTGTAGTCATGTGATACTGAATATTTTGCAAAAATTATTTTAAAGCAACTGACAACTTTGTGTATAGTTGTTTAAACTGTACTATCTAGAGAGAAGGTGGCTTACATAATTATACTATGAATTTATTTAAGGAGTCAGAGTCCCAAGTTAAAGTAAACCTTATTTTCTAGAAAGCAAAGGCAGAGGTTCACAGAAAATGGCTGGGTTCAAATATGCCACTGATTTTTAGTTAAATACGTATTCAATTATTCTTTCTAAAAAATGTGTCTTGAGGGGCTGAGATGATTCAGAGGGTACGAGCCTTGCTCTAATAGCCCTATGACCTGAGTATGAATCCCAGACAAGCACATAAAAGCCCAGGAATGAGTGCATGAATGCAACCCAACACTGAGATGAAATCCAGGCCTGTCCTTAGAGTTTGTTGGCCAAGCAGCCTAGCCGAAACTGTCCATTTCCAGTTGAGTGAAAGAACCCATCTCAATGGAATAGGCGGAGAGTGCTATAGGACATCCAGTGCTCATATTTTGCTTCTGTGTTTGTGCATACACATGGGCACTCATTTATTTACACACACACACACACACACACACACACATAAGTAAAACATGTCTATGTATTAACATACACACACACACACACACATACACACACACACGGAGAGAGGGGGATGTTCTGGAAATTTGGTTTAAATCCAGTTAAAGTCATTCTTGAATTATTGAGGACACCTGCTTAGGAAGCAGCCTTTGTATGATGACTGACTCAAACATCATGAGGTATGCAGCATGTGGCAGGTCAGTGCTCAGGTTGTTCTAACATAGCAGCATTATATTTATCACTTTTTGAGTTATAAAAGTGATGTATGAGTATAACCAATACTTGCAACACAAGATGTACTACGCTAATTCACTACAAGGACGGAACCTTAAGATTGCATGTTTTACCTTAAGCATAGAAATTTTATCTCTGAAGTCAGGTTCATTACATATGAACATTGTAAAAAAAATCTCTTTGACATGAATGCACATATCTCTGCATATATACTTTCCTCTCTGCAATTCTTTAACATTGCAACTATCTAAAAATAATAATTATTTAACATCAGAATAACAATAGTGGCTTCATTAGTATTGTTTACAATGCTGCATGGACGAGTCATGGACTTGGATAATTCATGAATAGCATGCTCAGTGATGACAGAACTTTGAAGTTTAAGTGATTTGAGGGATAAAGTGTACTGAGGCAAATGATATCATAGTTATGCATTTTCAAACTTAGCATTTCCAAAGCATTCCCTTAGATTTTTAAAGAAATATATTCACTATATGTGTTAATTAATTTTAAATTATTATCATGCTTGTGTTTTCATGTATTAACTGGACTATTTCGAATACTCATATAAAGATAATTGTATTTTCAAGAGGCTAGTATCGTTTTAATTTTGTCTTAAATACATCATTTTATATTTGCAATTCGTTTTCATTTTTGAATGCTATTACAAAAAGTAAGAAATGACAAAAGGAAAACAAAAACAAAAGCTATCCCAGCATTAAAAGACTAAGATGCTTAGTTTTTCTTTTTTACACTTATATATACTTCTTGTGTGCCCATGTAGAAAAACTTGGTGCATAGTAAATGTTGAGTGGCTGTTGGATAGCACATCACACTTGCATCTGCTCAAGTTTGATGTATTGCACTCTATTTCATATGGCCAAGCTGAAAGGTTTATTAACTATTCTACATTCACTAAAGCATATTAGAGTCCCTATGCTAATATTAGTCTAATAAATTATCTTCTGCGCATATATCATATATGAAATACACAGGTGATAATTAGACACGTTGGACTTTAAAGATGGGAGACTGCTGAAAGATATACAATCTTTGCCCATGAAATTAACATTAAAAGTTCAGATGTCAAAGAGATTCATTTTCCAGGCACAAATCAACTTCCTATAAATGGTCCTGAGAGAGGCATAATAAAGGTATATATATATATATATATATATATATATATATATATATATATGCACAGGAAGTTACATTTAACTAAAAGCATGTTTAAGACGGGCATTAACAAATTATTAGAGAATGGATCACTCCTGTTTTACACTCTCAAGTACTTAATGTGAATGGACTTACAAATCACATTATCAGCACATTCTGTACCTTCATCAGATGTCATAGCAACAGCTGTACCAGTAACTTGGAGAGTGCCAGAGGCTAACAGAGACATCTGTTTGCTGACAAGCTCAGATCAAATGACAAATGGTAGACAGAGACATCAGGGCTTGGCAAGGTCAGAGGCCTTAACTATTTGGTTGTTTCAGTTGTAGACAGAATTTTTTTTTCTTTTGATGGACAGACAGGAAAATGACTAACATAGAGATAGTTAATAATGATTCTATAAAATTGAGTGTGATTTGGAAAGAAAAATGGCCCTCTTGTGCTAGAAGGTATTTGTGGAAACATTAGAGTCTGTGTCTACTTTCATTGTGCTTTGAAAATAACTAAAGACGTTTATTTTAGTTTGATCAAAAAAGGCTTAAAGATCACAGATGTAGTCTACTATTAACAACAGAGAGTAGTTTTAATTCTAACTTTGAAGGTGTTACTTACCTAAGAAATTAATCCTGTTATGTTATACAAGCAAAAGCCAATTTTATGGCTCTCATACACTGTAGTTTTATTATTATCATTGTTATTATTAATCATTAATATCATTTTATTCTATATGCTCTTCATTTGAGCTACAACTCTCAGTACTGAACACTGATATTTTAGTGAAGGTAAGAATAGATATCTCAATTTTCTGGTTTCAGTCATTTTAAATTATTTTTTAAAAATCAATTGAGAATCTTAGTTCTCTATCAAATTATTTCTGAAGTATAATGTGCTATCCTTCCCTGTATTGTTTTCCTCAAAATGGCAGAGAGATGTTGTCTTTCTTAGTGCTTAAAGAACGATGCCAGAAGCCTTTTCTGTTAATTTTGTTATGTTTCATCAAGTCAGCTTGAGATGCCAGTGTTTAGTGACTGATGCTTGATGGTTAAGAACGATTATACAGCTTTCCTGTAGAGCTGTTCTTTTTCTTTCACAGTCCATGAGTTAATTTTATGATATTTCTTGGTTATTTTATACTCTATTTCCATGTTTCTATGTTGCTTATGATACTGGTAATCTTTCTTGACTCTAATGTAATCAATATAATTCAGTGATTTATTGGCCCTATTAAAGAGCAATTAATAGTGACATCCCTTGTTCTAAGAGGTTTATTATGTGCAGATGAGCTTATCAATTAGATGGAGACATGCATTTAGAATTTCACTCTTTTTTCTCCAAATCTCTGTATTTATGTATTTATTCAGTCCATTAAATCCCTGATGTATGAGCAAAGGTTTAAAGCAAATAACTTTTTTTATCATACCCAATTATTCATTTATGAACGTGTTTTCTTTAGGTATTTTTCACTTTTTACTTCCTGCACTGTTTTCAGATTTGTTTTACTTTATATTTTAATCAATGCAAAATAGCTCCTCTAAAAAATAAGCCTTGTTTTTTCAATACTAAGGTAATAGTACATTTTGTCATTTAATTTAAAATAAACCTGATGAAAAATCTGCATTAATATTAAGAACTCGTACAGAAGTATGATCAATGCCTTAATATATTTTTAAAAACCAAAATAAATTTTGACCTTAAGTATTTGAATAATATTAATGCATTTGAATAATATTAATGCATTTAGCTGAATAATAAAGTAAGCGTGAAATAGTGCTTAAATTCATTTATATTTGGGTAGTTTTAGAAATATTTTATTTGCATGCAACCCTTAAAATATGATTCTCATATCTTAGGATATACTTAGCTGTCCTTTACTTCATACTTACTTTTAAACAAAATGTGATTCAACTATTAGACCTGCTATTGTCTTTATCCTGTGTATATTGCTGTATTTTTGCATTTACATATCTGCATTAGTCAGTTTTCTTTAAAGAATCAGAACTGATAGAATTAACTGAGTGTTGTCTTTTGTTATTGTTGTTAATTGGCTCATATAATGGGCAGTCTAAGACCAGTTTTATACTGAAGAGGACTAGAATCTGGTAATTGATCCGTCTATTTGGCTTGATGAGTCAGTAGTCCCTGTTTGACTCTGAAGGAGGATTCCTGTAGGGCTACTGATCTTCAGATTGTCCTGAAAGACTAAAGAACCTGGTTCTAAACTTGGTATGAGAATACCACAGTAACTGAGTAGGTAAATTTGTCATCAGTAGTGAAAGCAAGCAGTCAGAGTGCAAACCTTCTTCTCTATATCCTTTCATCTCAACTGCCACCAAATGTTGCCACCCACACTTATTGTGTGTCTTTCCATGTCAAATCACCTGATCTTTTGGATATTTTGTAAGCAATAAGATCAATTTAGCCAATGGAAAGTTTATTTTGGCTTAAATATTTGGACTCTGCAGCTCATAGTTATTTGTCACCAATGCATTTGCTTCTATAGTAGGCAGTACACCATACAGGAGTGGGAGACAAGGGAAACTCCCATGGCTAGAAACAAAAGAAGAAAAGGAAATGTTTTTGTTTCATGGTCTTCTCTAAGGGAACATCAAAACTGACCCCTACCCTGACCCTGATTTTCAGCAAATCAGGTTGAAAATAAACCCCGTGGTGGAATGAACCTTCAAGAAGCTGAACATTTAGGGTCCTCAAAGATTGAAAGAGCATGCAAGTTCTGGACCTAGTTCTGCCCCCAAAATATGTAGATAATGTGCAGTCTGGTTGTCATGTGGGTTCCCAAAAATGGAAGTTGGGGTTTGGTTGGAGAGGCTTACCCTGACTCTGTTGCCTGACTCTTAATCCTGTTTCCATAACAGAGCTGCTTTGTCTGACTTCAGTGGGAGAGGATTGCCTAATCCTGCAGTGACTTGACTTACCAGGGTGGGCTGGTACCCAGGCTGAGTGACTTCCCCTTCTCAGAGGTGAAGGGAAGGTATGTTGGGGGAAGGGGCCATATGATGGGGGGACTAGGAAAAGAGAGGGGCTATGATAGGAATGCAAACTGAATAAATTAATTAATGGGGGAAATGTAGCAGACAGGAATAATGAAACTTAAATTAGAAACCTTTATTTTTCATTGCTACTTAAAACTCATGCATATTGTCACATGCAGACAATATCAAATGGTCAGCCCTAAACATAAACACAAGTAACATTATGCAGGCTGAACATTTTGTATTTATGAACACATATGTATGTACATTTATTTATGTAAACAAGAATTAAGGAACAAGAATAAATAAACCATGAGTTTCAAAGATGCCAAGGAGGGATGTGTAGGAGGGCTTGGAGGGAAGAAAGGAAAAGGGGAAATGGGGTAATTATAATCTCAAAAACTCAAAGAAAAGGAAAGAAACTAGAAACAATGTTCATAATGTCAATAGTAGCCACCTACAAAAAAAATAAAAAATAGTGGGCTGTTTTATTTTGATCAACAATATTTTGTGTTTTCATGAATAATACAAAATTCTTGTTTTATGTACATCATGGAAGAATTCTTCTATTTTAGTGATTTCCCCACATCTACTTTTTCTTATTAATAGCTATAATGTATAATAAAGATGAAATCCAAAGCAGTTTGCATATACTTTCCATAAAATAAAATATACATACTTTTATTTTATTAATATATTTATTTCTTAAGGTACAGCATAAATGCAGTATCTTTATCTCATGAATAGGAAGGACCAAGGGTATATCCCAATGTGTACCAGTATCAAAGAATTTTTTTTAATCAACATGATCATTTAAAATGCACTATTATTAAACTGTCATTGCATTCTCTTGATTCTATTGATTTGAAAAATCTGTTTATTTTTCATTTGCTTGCCTAAAACAAATTGTATGTGAATATTTATACATTTTACAGTCAAAAGCCATAAAATTATGACATTCCTTTGTGTGAGGTGAAGTATAAGCTATTTACTGGCTTGTTGCATCTTCTACTTCTGCATTCATTACCTTAATACTTGTCTTGCTTGATCCATTTGAAATTGCCTTCAGTAGATGTGATTTCTATTACCCAGTATAATGCAGCCATCACAAAATGTCATCTCACATGATAGAGCTGTAAGTAGGTTACTGAAATAAATTATACATGCATTTACGAAGAACATAAATAATGGTTTTCCAATGCAAATCTGAATGCTAGCAGAATTCTGAGGCATATTTGTTGCCACTTTTATTATTGTACTCTAGTAGGTAAATATATCAGAAAATGTTTGGCACTAGCAAAGATATCAGTCTCAAAATATCATCTAAATCTAAGCATTATTCTATCCACCAAATTGCAGATTCTACAATTTGATCATTTTTCAAGTATGTATTACTGTTTTCTCCTCATCTGGCAATTTGATTGGGTCCTTTTGGCAGTTATAGATTGTTACCTATATACAGAGGCTGTATTAAGAGCTAAGTGAGTTCTCTGTACAAATTGGTCCAGTCTGTGACTTCTAGTATTTCATAGTGATGTGAATACAAAAATATTTATAGTGGGGAAAAGTCCAGGGTATGTGTAGGTAAGATCTACAAAATGCTAAGAAGCCAGCATAAGTATAGGATCTGAGTAAGTCTGTATAATACAACTGAAAAAGCAGATCTGAGTACGACTATGTAAGACAACTGCAGATGAGGTTAATTGATGCTTAAGCAGGAGTATGGACAACTTGTCATGGACGTGATTGATTTTGAGAGCCATAAGAAAATAATGTGCTTAGGGGCATGGCTAGCCATAGAGAGAGAAGGGTTATGGGAAACTTGGATGGCAATGTGAATTAATTCTCTTTGGCTATAACATATTTAATATAATACAGAAATTTTTAAATAAATGTACATTTCAATTCTGCCTATATTTAAAGCATGAATCAAGTCATTTAATACTTGTGAAACTAATTCTCTCAATAGGATTAAGATAACTGCTCTGGCATTAAATGGCTGGTGAAATGATAGGTGCTTTCGATGTGAACTATCAAATATAGTGATATGGTCATAGAAAATGGTCACTAGAGGGAAGTAAGTATTATGGCTACTCTAAAGGGAAGAAGTTCTGAGTTTGCTTTAAGTGGCTTGCTCAGGAAAATGTGAGTGATGGCACAATTTTCATCCTGAGTCAGGAAACCTAGTCACAAAAGAACACACATGGTATATACTCAGTGATAAGTGGATGTAAGATTCAGAATACCATTGATACAACTCACAGACTTTATGAAAGTCAAGAAGATGGAAGACCAAAGTATGGATATTTCAGTCCTTCTTAGAAGAGACAACAAAATACTCACAGGAGGTAAATGTTGGGGTAAACTTAGAATCAGGCATGGGAGGAAACAGGGCTGATATGCAGAGGGTCAGAAAATTGAACAGGGTATGTAGCAATGGGCGAAGGGGAACTGGGGATAGACACCAGAAAGTCCCAGATGCCAGGAAAGTAAGAGACTCCCAGAACAGAAAGGGGATGAGATTAGTTGAAATGCCCACAAAAGGGGAAGGAGAACCTGTAGAGATCATATCCAGATTTAGGCCAGGTTTCCAGTTGGAGAATGGGGTCACCCACTAATCTCCAATTTTGTAAGCCATAATTGCTCCAGTTTAAAGGAAATACAGGGACAAAATGTGGAGCAGAGACTGAAGAAAAGGCCATCCAGAGAATGCACCATTTGGGGATACAGTCAGCAAGCCCAGATATTATTGCTGATGCCAAGAAGTGCTTGCTGACAGGTGCTTGATATAGCAGTCTTCTGAGAGGCTCAGCCAGAGCATGACAAATACAGAGGCGATGCTTATTGCCAACCTTTTGACTGAAAAAGGGACCCCACTGGAGGAGTTATAGAAAAGACTGAAGGAGCTGAAGGGGTTTGCAGCACCATAAGAAGAACAACAATATCAGCAAACCAGACCCCACCTGAGCTCCCAGGGATTAAACCACAAATCAATGAGTACACATGGAGGGACCCATGAATCCAGCCACATATATAGCAGAGGATGGCATTGTCCAGCATCAATATGAGGAAAAGCACTTGGTTCTGTGAAGGCTGGAAGCCCCAGTGTAGGAGAATTCCAATATGGTGAGGTGGGAGTGGGTGGATGGGTGGGTGGGGGAGCACCCTCATAGAAGCAGGAGGATGGGAAATTGGATACGGGGCTTGCAGAGGGGAAACCAGAAAAGGGGATAACATTTGAAATGTAAATAAATAAATATCCAATAAAAATTATCGTAATATTCTTTGGTGTTATGCTTGTTCCTTTTGGAAAATGGTTCCCCAAGTTTCTCAGTGTGTTTTGTAATTCTCAAAATGAAAAGATGATTTTAGTTCTTCATACAATTTGATTAGCATTTGTGAATTCCATTGATTGACCACTTTCATTTTTGGTGTCAGGGAAACAATGTTTGCTGAGACTATGAATGTCAATGTGTGTGTGGATGAAGGCAGAGCCATGCCCTGGGTTAAATTCCTTCATACTTTTTACACCTTTGCATATGTTGTGTTCTTGTAAGATGGAGATGTCAGTGTCAAGCAAGAGCTATTTTTGGATTATGTTGATGTCAACTATGCTTTAAATTTTCAAAATAACTATATAACTACATAACTTTTGTACATCCCAAGGTAAAAGTAACTTATTGATAACAAATCATGAAAGACAAGAGCACATCTTAAAGATCTTTCCTGTCAAGTCACAATGGAAGGAGAAAGTATTCCCCCTTGTCTTCAGCAGCGCTAACCATACAGAAGCACACATGTGATGCTTTAGGACAACCTACCTCACCTCCAGCTATAAAATCCATTGCACTTTCAAACACGCATGGGCCTCAGTAAGAGATACTGAATGTGTATGCATGCTTCAGCCTTCAAAACCCCACTCACTGTTTTACATGCTTGCCTCATCTTGATTGATGTTAGAGTATGCAAGTTGTTACATAATAGTTTATAAACTCAGAAGGAGATGCCCATACATTTATCAAATACATGTGTGGGGATATCAATTAGTCAGGTACCATAAACAAAGGAGGCATGTTGCTCTGAAGGCTTTTGAGTTAGAGAAAGTTATGGTTCTACAAAGAATACAACCCAATCGTTTTTACTTCATATTCAAAAGAGATCTTTTCTCTAATACATATGTGGACACTAACATACTAAAGACCAACCATTCAAGATGATAACTCTTGATATGCAATGTTCTAGCTCTCTGCGGTGAAGACAGTCTTAGATTCTTTGTAAGGCTGTGGCTTTTTCAGGGTACTTTATTTCATAGAATTCATCACGTTGCCCATCATGAGAGAGAGGGGGAGGGGGAGGGGAAAGGGGAGAGGGAGAGAAAGAGAGAGGAGAGAGAGAGAGAGAGAGAATTCTTAAGGCCTTCCATAGTCCAGGGCACTTCCTTAGGTCTTCACTTTGACTTTCAACTCCTTGTGTTTGTTCTGTTCTTATTGCTACTGGGTTGGCAATCCTATTCTCATCATCATTTTGGCCTTTTCTCAGGCAGGTTCTAAATGTTTCTTTCTAACTTCTCTGTGGGATATTGTATTTGTTGCTATCACACAGAATTTGATCCAAAGGGGGAAAATCATATTAATGTTTACTCCAAGATTTGGAAGATAAATTTTGTCATTTCTTTGTGGAAATAAGAGTGTAAATGTGTCCTTATATGTACATATGCATGTGGGTACCTAAGGATGGAAAAAGGATTCAAACCTCATGAATCTGGAGTTGTCAGTAGCTGGGAGCTACCCTGAATGGGTATTGAGAATCAAAGTCAAGTCTTCTGAAGGGACAAGAAGGATTTTTATTTTCTGAACCATCTTCCTAGCCTCCATATTATTTTTTCTATTACGAGCTTATCTCATCCTCATCAAACTGAACTCCCATTGGTGTTCAACAGCAACTTCATGACACTCCACCTTCCTTCAGGCTCACCTCTGTCCAGCACTGTGTAAAAGTAGATAATATCACTTTCCTTCCAGACTTTTCCTGCTTTTCTAGGTTTGACCTAGTTACTTGCTATCTGCTGAGATGGCAACCTTTCTCCATCTCTTCCCGTTCCTCTAACAGAACTCCAGAGGTGAGAATGAAAAAGATAAAAGAAACAATGAAAATACATTACTCAAACCTCTACAGGTAGGGAGTACAAGGTCAGTGCAACAACAGTTTGTCAGCTTGTCTCCATTGCAGCCTTTGAAGTGCTATCTAAATCTTCCTTCCTCTACATAGGTGGAACTGTTTGTCTTCACGTAGAAGAATATCAAAAGGAAACAGTTACTTTTATGAGCACTATTTACAGGAGCATTAATCATTAATGAGGAAGGGTGAAGTTCATAGGATCTAAGCCTCACCCACCAGCTCCCTTTCCCAAAAGTGTGACACTAGAGAAGTTTCTAGCAGCTAAGTTTTGAGGGGCATGTTGTAATTGTACCACAATGCTTTCAGGACGCCATCTTTCTTGCCAGGCACTCCTGAATAAATTAGATGCATATCACATTCTTCCACAAAATGACATACATATCCCCATTGTAGAAAAGACTATGTTGTCAAATAAGACTCTCTTCACATTTCTGTTGCAAGCAATGCCCAGATCTTAGAGGTAACACTCATGTTCTGTACACAGAGCCACCCCTGGCTACAAACTCCAAACACATTAAGCACTCACTCTGTGAAAGGTAATTGCAAGAAGGATCTTTAAAAACAGCAGACATTTTTCTTCACAGTCAATTGATCCAGCATTTGGGTCAAATTAATTGACATATATGGTTATATATTATTTAACAGAAACACAATACATTAATTGTTAAACATTTTTAACAAAACTGATAATGTTCTTGTTTTGTCCAGGAATCATTGTATAAAATAGTTGCTATTACAATTACATGTATATGAAAATAATGAATTATTCTGCAAAAAAATGGGTAGGAACATTTGAATAGTACCATCTATGTTCTTATGTGATACAAGGTCAGGAGGGAGATGTCATGAAATAAACATTATGCAATAAGCAAAAAACTGTAGAGCTCTGGTTTAATTTTTCAAAACTCTATTCAATGTCTGCTTCTAATTTACTTCAGCTTGCTTCTTTCTTCAGTTTCTGTGTGAGCTGTGCTCCTCTCAGGATGGCTACATATGGAGCTGCTTCTGATAAATCCTCCATAGCTCAGAGCAGCCAAGTGGCTCCCCTCCCATACTTGCCGTCCACTCCATGTCTCAACGCATCCTGACCAGATGCTTACTCTTAGCTAAGAGTGGGTTGCTGAGAGAAATATTCAACTCCAGCCTTATGCAACCACTGGCCATCTGTCTTGCTATTGCTTTAAGAGGCTGGCAATTCAGTTTCCAGGAATTTCATTCTCAGAGCGTACATTCAATAAAAGCATCAAAGATCTTTAGATTAGCCACGTTCTGCCAAATTCTGCTTACAGGCAATGCATTGAGAATTAGTGATCACATTACAATAGAAAGTCAAAAGTGACGCTGTCATTCATTCATGCAGATGAATACTTATCTTCTTAATATTTATGGGGCACAATATATCTTTATAAATATTAACATACTGCCAGCTCATTATAACTATTGTTGATGCCTGGGTGGACTTTATTAATATCATTTTTCCCACTTATATAGAAGGAATTTTTCAAACTCTAATACATGATATTTCATCCATGTTGCTATATTTATAAACAAATTTTTATAAGAGTTTAAGTTTAAAAACAATATCCCAGTTGATAAGGTACCATAATACTTTTTAATGGATTCGAGGAAGGAAGAATAAAATATTTAATTAATTGATATATTACAATAGATATATTCTGAACCTCTTTGTACTTGGTACTACTTGTCTGCAGTCATCAATCACTGAATATAGGGTAAATATTACATTGTTTTCTGACAGTGGAGAAAACTGACATGCATAATACACACATCATCTTCCCCAAATCATGAGCTTAGCCTAGGAAAGATAAAGCAGGATTTGACTCACTAATTTTGTACAAATATTTTTATAGTTCTTTTCTTTCTAACACAGCTTTATTTAAGGTGCCAAATTTATGCTGTAGTTCATGAAAATCTCATAAAAAGTGTTTAATTTTGATAAAATTGTTATCAAGTAAATGACAAATATTTATTGTAAACTCTTCTGTATTTTGATGTAAGTATCCACATAAAGAATTTACTATGATGAAATGTTGAATAGATCACTCTTAACTTTTTCCATGATCCATTTAACTGCTTTTCTCTGACCATTCTCGATTGTTGTTTCTATTCTGCTCATTCTCTATTGACTCTGTTTTCCCCATTATTTGGATATTTCATTAGGATTGCTTTTAAGTGTTTTAGGAAATTTTTCATACCATTTTCCAAATGCCCAAATGCCCCCCACCCAATTCTAGCTCTATCTCTTTCCCAACTGATCTTCCTTTTCCAATACCTCATGCTACTAGCCTACCCACAAAATCAATTCTATTCTCTCCTCTCAGGGAGATCCATGTTCCCCCACCACCATCAGTCTCTTTCTTTATACACAATCTTTTGGAAATGTGGATATATTGTTATATTGTTCATAATTGGCTTAGCTATTTGTGTGTGTGTGTGTGTGTGTGTATGTATGTATGTGCGCGCACATCTGTGTGTGTGTGCGTCTGCATGTGCACGTTTCCCATATGAAGTTGAGAATTTCCCTTTCAAAGCCTGTACAGAGTTGTATTGGAGTAGAAGGCCATTATTCCTGTGTTGTTATTACTGGTCCCTGAACATGAGAGATCTTCAATTCTTTTCTTCAAAGACTTGAAGTTTTTTTTTTTTTTTTTTTTTTTTTTTTTTGTTTTTTATTTTTTT
Source organism: Rattus rattus (assembly GCF_011064425.1). Classification (NCBI taxonomy): domain Eukaryota; kingdom Metazoa; phylum Chordata; class Mammalia; order Rodentia; family Muridae; genus Rattus; species Rattus rattus. The sequence continues at coordinate 77,693,208 of NC_046166.1, read as the reverse complement.
TGTATTTTTTTTATTAACTTGAGTATTTCTTATGTACATTTGGCAAACATCCCTTCCTCCCCCCTTCCTTATGGGTGTTCCCCTCCCACCCCTCCCCCATTGCCGCCTCCCCGACAGTCTAGTTCAAGACTTGAAGTTTTAATCATACAGTTCTTTCACTAGTTTGGTTGGAATTATGCTCAAATATTAGTGTATTAACTGAAGCTATTGTTTTTTTTTTTGTTTGTTTGTTTTGTTTTTTGGGTTTTTTTTGTTTTTTGATTTTGTTTTTTATTTTTATTTATTTATTTTTTATTAACTTGAGTATTTCTTATATACATTTCGAGTGTTATTCCCTTTCTCCGTTTACGGGCAAACATCCCCCTCCCCCTCCCCTTCCTTATGGGTGTTCCCCTCCCAACCCTCCCCCCATTGCTTCCCTCTCCCCAACAGTCTAGTTCACTGGGGGTTCAGTCTTAGCAGGACCCAGGGCTTCCCCTTCCACTGGTGCTCTTACTAGGATATTCATTTCTACCTATGAGGTCAGAGTCCAAGGTCAGTCCATGTATAGTCTTTAGGTAGTGGCTTAGTCCCTGGAAGCTCTGGTTGCTTGGTATTGTTGTACATATGGGGTCTCGAGCCCCTTCAAGCTCTTCCAGTTCTTTCTCTGATTCCTTCAACGGGGGTCCTATTCTCAGTTCAGTGGTTTGCTGCTGGCATTCGACTCTGTATTTGCTGTATTCTGGCCGTGTCTCTCAGGAGAGATCTACATCCGGCTCCTGTCGGCCTACACTTCTTTGCTTCATCCATCTTGTCTAATTGGATGGCTGTATATGTATGGGCCACATGTGGGGCAGGCTCTGAATGGGTGTTCCTTCTGTGTCTGTTTTAATCTTTTCCTCTCTATTCCCTGTCAAGGGTATTCTTGTTCACCTTTTAAAGAAGGAGTGAAGCATTCACATTTTGATCATCCGTCTTGAGTTTCATCTGTTCTAGGCATCTAGGGTAATTCAAGCATTTGGGCTAATAGCCACTTATCAATGAGTGCATACCATGTGTGCTTTTCTGTGATTGGGTTACCTCACTCAGGATGATATTTTCCAGTTCCAACCATTTGCCTACAAATTTCATAAAGTCGTTGTTTTTGATAGCTGAGTAATATTCCATTGTGTAGATGTACCACATTTTCTGTATCCATTCCTCTGTTGAAGGGCATCTGGGTTCTTTCCAGCTTCTGGCTATTATAAATAAGGCTGCTATGAACATAGTGGACCACGTGTCTTTTTTATATGTTGGGGCATCTTTTGGTTATATGCCCAAGAGAGGTATGGCTGGATCCTCTGTCAGTTCAATATCCAATTTTCTGAGGAACCTCCAGACTGATTTCCAGAATGGTTTTACCAGTCTACAATCCCACCAACAATGGAGGAGTGTTCCTCTTTCTCCACATCCTTGCCAGCATCTGCTGTCGCCAGAGTTTTTGATCTTAGCCATTCGGACTGGTGTGAGGTGGAATCTCAGGGTTGTTTTGATTTGTATTTCCCTTATGACTAAAGATGTTGAACATTTCTTTAGGTGCTTCTCAGCCAGTCAGTATTCCTCAGCTGTGAATTCTTTGTTTAGCTCCAAAGATCATTTTTTTATCTTTATGTGAGTTTGAATATAATGAGATAGTGTTTTCTTTCATTTTAGGAGGTAGTTTACATTTATTTATTTTTCTTAGTGCAAACAATCTCTACATCACTGGAATAAAATCAACTTGATCATGGTGGATAACATTTATTGATGTGTTCTTAGATCTGATTTTATTGAGTAGTATCTGTGTTCATAAAGGTAATTGGTTATAATTTGCTTTCTTTCTTTTCTTATTTTTTTTTTTTTGGTATTTATGTGATTTGGTTATCAGGAGAACTGTAACCTCATAAAAGTAAATGAACAATGTTCTCCCTGTTTCTATTTTAGGAAATAATTTGAAGAGTATTGGCATTAGCTCTACTCTGAATGTCTAATATAATACTGTGCTAAAATCATCTGACACATGGCTTTATTTTGGTTGGGAAACTTTTAAGTATCTTCTAATTCACTGAAGATTTTTTAAATTTTATTTATCTTGGACATTCCATGCATCTACATTGCAAATATCATCCCCCTACCCCCTTTTCCCTCCCTCAAACCCCCTCCCTCTCTCTCCAAAAGGATGCTCCCACACACACCCACCCACTCAATCCTCAAAACTCATGAACCACCTCACACTGGGGAAACAAGCCACCACAGGACCAAGGGTTCCTCCTCCCATTGATGCATGAGAATGCCATTCTCTGCCACACATGTGGCAGGAGCCATGGGCCTCTCCATGGATACTCATCTGTTGCTGGTCTAGTCCCTGGCAGCCCTAGTGGGGTCTGACCAAGCAACACAATTGATCTTCCCATGGTGTTGCAACCCCCACCCCAGCTTCCCCAGTCTTTTTTCTAACTCCTCCATTGGGTTTTTGTTCAGTCCAATGGTTAGCTGCAGCCATCCTCATCTCTATTAGTAAGGCTCTGGCAGAGTCTCTCAGGAGACACCCACATCTGGCTACTGTCAGCAAGCACTTGGCATCAGCAATAGTGACTGGGTTTGGTGTCTGCATATGGGATGGATCCCCAAGTGGGGCAGTCTCAGTCATGCTCCACTCTTTGTCCCTATATTTCCTCCCATGAGTATTTTGTTCTCCCTTCTAAGAAAGAATAAAGCATCCATATTTCAGTCTTCCTTCTTTTTGGGTCTCTTATGATCTGTGAATCTTTTCTTAGGTATTCCAAGCTTTGCAATTTTATGAGGTTCCATTTGTCAATCCTTGATCTTAGAGCATAAGCCATTGGTAATCTGTTCAGGAAATTTTCCCCTGTTCCTATGTGTTCAAGGCTTTTTCCCACTTTTTCTACTATTAGTTTCAGTGTATCTGGTTTTATGTGGAGGTCTTTGATTCACTTGTACTTGAGCTTTGTACAAGGAGATAAGAAATGGGTCAATTTGCATTCTTCTACTCACTGACCTACTGTTGAATAAGCACTATATTTTGAAAATGTTGTCTTTTTTCCATTGGATATATTTAGCTCCTTTGTCAAATATCAAGTGGCCATAAGTGTATTCGTTCATTTCTAGGGCTTCAATTCTATTCCATCGATCTATCTTCCTGTCCATGTACCAATACCATGCAGTTTTTGGTTTTTTTTCCTTTTATCACAATTGCTCTGTATTACAGCTGGAGATCAGGGATGGTGATTCCCCCAGAATTCTTTTATTGTTGAGAATTGTGTTTGCTATCCTAGGTTTTTTGCTTTTCCAAATGAATTTGCATATTGCTCTTTCTAATTCTATGAAGAATTGAGTTGGAATTTTGATGGGGATTGCATTGAATCTATAGATTGCCTTTGGCAAAATACTATTTACACTATATTAATCCTGCCATTTCATGAGCATGGAAAATATTTTTCATCTTTTATTGGGGATTTTATGATTGTTTAGATCACTTATCTGATCTAATTTAAATTTAGTAGTTGCTAAATTTCCAATTTATGTAGTATTTAAAAATGTGTTTACATGACAAGAACCCAAAAATGGATATCCTAAATCCTAGGGTGAAACAAAGTAATAATGGTCTCAAAAATTTTAATGATAAAGTGATCCCTAGTGATAATTTGCTTTATAACTTTTACTTTTGTTCAGTAGGTTTTTTAACAGGTTGTTTGATAATCTTATTTAATTTTTTTCTGTCATCACTGTTTTTGAGTAGCTTCATGAAGGCCATAATTGTATATTTTACCCTTCTCTTATTCATATGGAAATCTGTTATTAGATACAGGGATTTAGAAGGTTTATTTGATAAATGGTGACCTTTATTACCTTGAAGTGATTTGCTTTTCCACAAAGACAATTTTTGTCTTTTTGTGGTATTACCTTGTACACAAGACTACTTTTTTATTAGAGCCCCTTTTCTTCTGTTTTTTTTTTAAATTTATTTCGATAAATCTATTTTGAATCACTATATTAAAAGTGAAGACAAGATGTGGGTCAAGATATTCTCCAAACAATCACTCTTTTAATTGTCTTATGCAGCATTATATCTAAGGGTATTGTTTCCTCTTTGGTTTCTTTTTGGGTTCCTTCTTCCTTTTCTTTGTACTCATAATGAACTACAGATTGCTTTTGACGACATTTTTATCTCCTTCATTGGTTTTGAACAATACCTCTTTGTTTTGGTATTTAATCAGTTTGTGGGGCTCATATTCCCCTACAAATTGTCATTATGACAACTCATTTCAGCTGATACTATATCATTTTATGTGTAGAAAACCATGCAGTGTAGAACCTGCAAAGCCACTTACTAGAATTGGTGTAAGATAGCCACACATTTTAAGTCATAGCCTTCATTTTATTTCTGATAACTGTCCTGGAAAATATTTACATAACAAAAAATCAATTGCCTCATCTATTTATGTCATAAGTCACAAAAGATAATGAGATGATATCTCCTTAAGAACAATATTTAAAGGGTTACTAAACAATTGATAAAGTAGTGTTGTTAAGGAGATTGCTGAGTGGTTAAGAATGTGCACTTTTCAGGCAGAATATCAGAGTTCAGTTTCTACCATCAACACGAGGTAACTCACAACCACCTATAACTCCAACTCCAAAGTGATCTTATGTCTCTTGCCTCTGCAGGTTCCTCCAATCATGCACAATAAACCCTACACAGTCACACATATATGTACATAACTAAAAATGAAATAAAGCTTTAAAAAGGGTTAAAAGAAGCACCAAATTTCTAGAAAAGGGAATTATGCTACATGATATATTTAATATTAAAATTAAGATATATATATAAGCAAAGAAATTCCATTTTATGAAAAGAATTGTCTGATCTTCCATACTTATATTTTTAGCCTCATATAGGGGAAGCATTAAACAGCCTGTGTACCTCTCAGCTACTGTGTTGAGGAGGAAGGTGGCAAGTTGCTTTCAGCTGCTTCTGTAGACATTTCAAACTGATTATAAGAAATAAAACAATGTCTATTTTGTTGCCTCCTCTGAGTGAGATTCAAGCATCCTCCCATGTGCCCTCCTCGTTTCTTAGCTTCTTTGAGTCTTTAGATTATAACATGGTTATCCTGAAGTTTACGTTATGGTTATTATCCACTTATAAGTGAGTACATAACATGTGTGACTTTACTGGGTCTGAGTTACCTCATTCAATATGATATTTTGTAGTTCTATTTATTTGCCTGCAAATTTCACAATGCCTTTGTTTTTAATAGCTGAGTAGTGTAAATGAACCACATGTTTTTATTCATCATTCTGTTGAGAGACATCTAAGTTGTTTCCAGTGTCAGGCTATTACAAATAAAACTACTATGAACATTGGTTAGCAAGTGTTCGTGTGTGATAATGGAGAATATTTTTAGTATATGCCCAATAGTGGTATAGCAGGATCTTGGGGCAAAACTATCCTGATTTTCTGAGAAACTGCCAGATTATTTTCCAAAATAGTTGTACAAGTTTGAACTCCCACCAGCAATGGAGGAGAGTGTTACTCTTACTCTACATCCTCACCAGCATGTGCTGTCACTTGAGTTTTCAGTCTTAGACTTTCTGATGGATATAAGATTAACCCTCAGAGTCATGTTGATTTGTACTAAGGACATTGAATATTTCCCTAAGAGCATTTCAGCCATTAGATATTTCTTTGTTGAGAATTCTCTGTTTAGCTCTGAACTCCATCTTTTAATTGAGTTATTTGGTTTGTTGGTGTTTAATTTCTTGAGTTTTTTTAATAGTTTTTGAATATTAGCCCTCTGTAGATATTGGATTGGTGATCATCTTTTTCCATTTTGTAGGCTGCCATTTTGTCCTCTTGATAGTGAAAGGGGGAACTGGGTGGGAGAGGAACAAGGGTGAGGATAAGGTATTGGAAGACCAGAGTTGGTGGTAGAGAGAGACGGCTAAGAGAGAAAGAACAGAAATAGGTAGTGTGGGCATATCACTGAGACAAGTAGGAGACTTAGGACAGAGGAGACTCTTTAAAGTCTACGGGGGTGACCCCTAGCAATGGGGTATATGGAGCCAGAAGAGACTACTTCCTAGCCAAATGGGACTTCCAGTGGAGGGAGAGGGACACAAACATACGTACAAAAAATTGGCGCAACATTTGCCCTGACTATTAGATATACAGGAAGAAAGATTGAACAAAGAGTGGGGAAACGGATAAATAATGACTGGCCCAACTTAAAACCCATCCCATGAGAGAAAGCCAACCAACTCCTGACACTATTAATGATACTCTGCTATGGTTGCAGATATGAGCCTACCATTACTATCTTTTGAGATGCTTCATTTAACAGCTGAAAGAAACACATGTAGAGACCCACAGCCAAACAATATGTATAGCCTGAGGAGTCCTATGGAAGATAGTGTGAAGGATTGAGGGAGCTGAAGGGCTCAAAGTTAGGATAATACCTAAAGAGTAAACTAACCTGGGCGCGTGGGACCACCAAACAAAAAGCATGCATGTGGTGGACCTAGGGCCCCTAAACATTTATAGTATATGTGTCAGCCTGGTCTTCATCTGCATCCTCTAATAATTGGAGCAGTGAGATGCTGAGAAAGCATTTGACAAACTTCAATACCACTTCATGATAAAAGTCGTGGAAAGATCAGGAATTCAAGGCCCTTATCTAAACAGAGTAAAAGAAATATACAGCAAACCAGTAGTTAACATCAAACTAAATGGAGAACAACCTGAAGCAACCCCCCTAAAATGAGGGAATAGACAAGGCTGATCACTTTCTCCCTACTTAAGTACTCAAAGTCCTAGACAGAACAATCAGACAACGAAAGGAGGTCAAAGGGATACAAATCAGAAGGGAAGAAATCAAATTATCACTATTTGCAGATGATATTATAGGATACTTAAGTGACCCCAAAAGTTCCACCAGAGAACTACTTAACCTGATAAATAATTTCAGCAAATTGTCGGGGTACAAAATTAAACCAAACAAATCAGTAGCCTTCCTCTACTCAAAGGATAAACAGGATGAGAAAGAAATTAGGGAAATGACACAATTCACAATAGTCCTAAATAGTATAAAATATCTTGGTGTGACTTTAACAAAGCAAGTTAAAGATCTGTATGACAAGAACTTCAAGTCTCTGAAGAAATAAATTGAGGAAGATCTCAGAAGATGGAAGGAAATCCCATGCTCATGGATTGGCAGAATTAATACAGTAAAAATGGTCATTTTGCCAAAAACATTCTACAAATTCAATGCAATCCCCATGAAAATTTCTACTCAATTCTTATAGAGATAGAAAGAACAATTTGAAAATTCATTTGGAATAACAAAAAGCCCAGGATAGAGAATACTATACTCAGCAATAAAAGAACTTCTGAGGGAATTACCATCCCTGACTTCAAGCAGTATTACAGAGCAATGATTATAAAAACTGTATGGTATTGGTACAGAGAAAGGCAGATAGATCAATAGAACAGAATTGAAGACCCAGAAATGAACCCACACACATATGGTCACTTGATATTCAACAAAGGAGCTAAAACCATCCAATGGAAGAAAGATAGCATTTTCAACAAATCGTGCTGGTTCAACTGGAGGTCAGCATGTAGAAGAATGCAAATTGATCCATTCTTATCACCCTATACAAAGCTTAAATCCACATGGATCAAGGACCTCCACACCAAACCAGATACACTCTAACTAATAGAAGAAAGAGTAGGGAAGAGTCTCGAACACATGGGCACTGGGGAAATTTTCCTGAACTAAACACCAATGGCTTATGCTCTAAGATCAAGAATCGATAAATGGGACCTCATAAAACCACAAAGCTTCTGTAAGGCAAAAGACACTGTCATTAGGACAAAATGGCAAGCAACAGATTGGGAAAAGATCTTTACCAATCCTATATCTGATAGAGGGCTAATATCCAAAATATACAAAGAACTCAAAAAGTTAGACTCCAGAGAACCAAATAACCCCATTAAAAATGGGTTATGAAGCTAAGCAAAACATTCTCAGCTGAGGAATATTGAAAGGACGAAAACCACCTAATGTTCAACATCCTTAGTCATCAGGGAAATACAAATCAAAATAACCCTGAGATTCCACCTCCTGCCAATCAGAATGGCTAAGTTAAAAAAAAAAACAAAAAAACACAGGTGACAGCAGATGCTGGTGAGGATGTAGAGAAAGAGCAACACTCCTCCATTGTTGGTGGGATGGCAAACTGGTACAACCAATCTGGAAATCAGTCTGCAGGTTCCTCAGAAAATTGGACATTGAACTACCTGAGGACCCAGCTATACTACTCTTGGGCATATACCCAAAAGATGCTCCAACATACAACAAAGACACATGCTCCACCATGTTCATAGCACCCTTATTTATAATAGCCAGAAGCTGGAAAGAACCCAGATGCTCTTCAACAGAGGAATGGATTAAAAAAATGTGGTACATCTACACAATGGAGTACTACTCAGCTATCAAAAACAATGACTTTATGAAATTCATAGGCAAATGGAATGAACTAGAAAATATCATCGTGAGTGAGGTAACCCAATCACAGAAAAACACATGTGGTATGCATTCATTGATAAGTGGATATTAGACCAAAAGCTTAAATTACCCAAGATGCAATCCACAGACTACAAGAAGCTCAAAAAGTATGACCAAAATGCGGATGCTCCCACTCTTTCTTAAAAGGGGGAAAATATCCATAGGAAATATGGAAGCAAAGTTTAGAGCAGCGACTAAAGGAACAGCCATTCAGAGCCTGCCCCACATGTGGCGCATTTATATACAGCCACCAAAACTAGATAAGATTCATGAAGTGAAAAGTGCATGCTGAAAAGGACAGGATATAGGTCTCTCCTGAGAGACACATCCAGAGCATGTCCAATACAGAGGTCAATGCTAGCATCAAATCACTGAACTGAGAAGAGGACCCTATTCAGTGGAATTAGAGGAAGGATTGAAAGAGATGAAGGGGCTTGCAACCCCGTAAGAACAATAATGCCAACCAACCAGAGCTTCCAGGGACCAAACCACTACTGAAAGACTATACATGGACTGACCCAGGGCTCTAACCTCATATGTAGCAGAGAAAAGCCTTGTTGGGGCACCAGTGGAAGGGGAAGCCCTTGGTCCTCCCAAGGTTGAACCCCTAGTGCAGGGGAATGTCGGGGGTGGGGGGACAGTAAAGGAAGTGGAGGTAGGAACACCTGTATGGAGGAGGGGGTGGGGATGCCAGCTTATGGATAGGAAACCAGGAAAGGGAATGCCATTTGAAATGTAAGTAAATAACTATATCTGACAAAAAAAAAAGAAAAGAAAAGAAAACAATTGGAACAGTGGATGGAGGGCAACCTCTAATGCTATTGCCTGCTTTAGGATCCCCTTCCTCTCACTGGAGTGCCCTGTCTATTCTCAATAGTAGAAGATGTGTTTAGTCCTGCTTGACTTGATGTGAGGAAAAGGTGGGTGACAGTTAGGGGAAATGGTCTAAGTGTAGGACTGGAAGGAGAGGAAAGAGAGGATGCTGCAATCAGAAATTAAAAATAGACTTAATTTCAAGGAAAATATTGCTGTGTATTTTGAGTCAAATTATCCCTAATACCTAAGATCAAAAACTCAGGTGACAGCAAATGCTGGCGAGGATGTGGAGAAAGGGGAACACTCCTCCATTGTTGGTGGGATTGCAGACTGGTACAACCATTCTGGAAATCAGTCTGGAGGTTCCTCAGAAAATTGGACATTGAACTGCCTGAGGATCCAGCTATACCTCTCCTGGGCATATACCCAAAAGATGCCCCAACATATAAAAAAGACACGTGCTCCACTATGTTCATCGCAGCCTTATTTATAATAGCCAGAAGCTGGAAAGAACCCAGATGCCCTTCAACAGAGGAATGGATACAGAAAATGTGGTACATCTACACAATGGAATATTACTCAGCTATCAAAAACAATGACTTTATGAAATTCGTAGGCAAATGGTTGGAACTGGAAAATATCATCCTGAGTGAGCTAACCCAATCACAGAAAGACATACATGGTATGTACTCATTGATAAGTGGCTATTAGTCCAAATGCTTGAATTACCCTAGATGCCTAGAACAAATGAAACTCAAGACGGATGATCAAAATGTGAATGCAGATCGCTCCTGAGAGACACAGCCAGAATACAGCAAATACAGAGGCGTATGCCAGCAGGAAACCACTGAACTGAGAACAGGACCCCTGTTGAAGGAATCAGAGAAAGAACTGGAAGAGCTTGAAGGAGCTCGAGACCCCATATGTACAGCAATGCCAACCAACCAGAGCTTCCAGGGACTAAGCCACTACCCAAAGACTATACATGGACTGACCCTGGACTCTGACCTCGTAGGTAGCAATGAATATCCTAGTAAGAGCACCAGTGGAAGGGAAGCCCTGGGTCCTGCTAAGACTGAACCCCCAGTGAACTAGACTGTTGGGGAGAGGGCAGCAAAGGGGGGAGGGTTGGGAGGGGAACACCCATAAGGAAGGGGAGGGGGGAGGGGGATGTTTACCCGGAAACCGGGAAAGGGGATAACACTCGAAATGTATATAAGAAATACTCAAGTTAATAAAAAAAAAATACAAAAAAAAATTATCCCTAATACATATTATATTTATATATTTAACTGAAAATAAGAATCCTTAGTATATCAGACTTTTTTGTAAATGCCCTTTAAATGAAAAACTCTGGTTTTATAAATTTCTACTTTGTTTAGTAGAATAACACTGAAGAAAAACAAGCAACAACAAATAAAATTCATACCGTGAATAGAAGCCCATTATTAAAAACATTCTTTTGATCCCTTCCGAAAGAAAATTGTCACTTAAAATATATCTCTTATTTGCTTAAAATGGATAGTCATAGACAGTGTAGCAAAACTAACACCAGTAACAGAAGATGCAATGTGAAAAACCACTATGTAGTTATAAGATACATATTGAACCAAGTGGGATTTGTCATAAGGCAGCAGAGATTTTCTTCTTCATAGAATCGTACCCATTTATCATCAAAACATTATTTGTGTGCTAATAATTAGAAATAGATTATAATTATGCCTAAACACACAAAAATTTATTTTTAGATAGTTTCTGGTAGTGAATTTTATAGTCTAGATTTAAGTAAATGCACTGAGTTTTTTGCCTTGTTAAGCTGTTTTGTATTATGGATTCAGCAAGATTAGAGCTTGCATTTGTGAAACAGAAGTACATTGTGCTATCTCTGAAACTAATGCTATTTGTTATCAGTTACCCCTTTCGATGATTTTTTTTTCCATTTTGAATATTTCCTTAAGTTTCGAAAATTAGCAATGGTACTATAATAAAAATTATTTTTCTTTTTTTCTTGTTTTTATTGGACTTTTTTATTTACCTTTCAAGTGTTTTTCCTTTTCCCAGTTTCCCGGATATAAGCCCTCTATCCATCCCTCTCCCCTTCTCCTATAAGGGTGGTTCTATAAGGAGGGTTCTTTTATAAGGAGGATCCTCAGAAAATTGGACATTGAACTATCTGAGGACGCAGCTCTACCTCTTCTGGGTATATACCCAAAAGATGCTCCAAAATACAACAAAGACACATGCTCTACTATGCTCATAGCAGCCTAATTTATAATAACCAGAAGTTGGATAGAACCCAGATGCCCTTCAACAGAGGAATAGATACAGAAAATGTGGAACATCTACACAATGAAGTACTACTCAGCTATCAAAAGCAATGACTTCATGAAATTAGTGTTCAAATGGATGGAGCTAGAAAATGTCATCCTTAGTGAGGTAACCCAATAAATCACAGAAAAACACACATGGCATGCACTCACTGATAAGTGGATAGTAGCCCAAAAGCTTGAATTACCCAAGATACAAAACACAGGCCACATGAAACTCAAGAAGAAGGATGTCCAAAGGGCAGATGCTTCACTCCTTCTTAAGAGGGGGAACAAAATTATTAATAGCAGAGCAGGGGATATGGAGGCAAAGTTTGGAGCAGAGAATGAAGGAATGGCCATTCAGAACCTGCCCTACACGTGGCCCATATATACACAGCCACCAAAACTCAATTAGATTAATGAAGGTAAGAAGTGCATGCTGAAAGGGACCAGTTATAGGTCTCTCCTGAGAGACACATCCAGAGCATGTCAAATACAAAGGTCAATGCTAACAGCAAACCACTGAATTGAGAACAGGACCTTCTTTGGGGGAATTGGAGGAAGGATTGAAAGAGCTGAAGGGTCTTGCATCCCCATAAGAACGACAATATTAACCAACCAGAGCTCTCAAGGACTAAACCACTACCCAAAGACTAAGCATGGACTGACCCATGGCTCCAACTGCATATGTAGCAGAGGGTGGATTTTTGGGCACCAATGGAAGGAATAGCCCTTGGTCCTGCCAAGGCTGGACCCCTCCAGTGTAGGGGAATGTCGGGTGGGGTGAACAGGGAGGGGAATATTCTTAAATTATTTTTTACTGAAGGAAATAATGGAGTCAAATGACTAAGTCAACTTAGAGTTTTTGAGAAAAACTAAGAATGAAAGTTAACCTGTCATACTACTTAATATTCATAGAACATTCCAATTTTATAAATATTGGATCCTGAGTCTTCCCTTTCCCCATTGCTGATACTTTACACAGCTACAAACAATATAAGGAAAATGATATCAGACTGTATGTAGAACATTTTCATATTCTGCCACTTTTAGAGACACCTGTGCCTCTGAACTACTGTTCACTGCCAATGCAAATTCTCTTCTTAATGTTATACTCATGACAAAGAGCTTATCTTTCCCTGGGGATCTTTATGGTCTCATAAGAAGCTTAAACCTCTGTGTTCATTCACCCATTTTATCTCTATAATCTTATAATTTAAGAAATTTTATGCAGTGCAGTAAGTGGCTAAAAAACATTCTATTTAACATAAGCTTTAGATCCATCCTAGAAACTCTAGGGAAAGCTGTCATAGCTGTTGTTGGAATTGTGTTTATAAATAGTTTGTTATGGTGTAGCCTAGTTTCTTTCACCATGTATGGAGATGAAATTTACTTGTTAATTGTATATACCATCTCAGATAATATACAAGTTAATATGTTCAAGTTTTGAGTTAACATAGGTTTTGGTTGTTCTATTTCTTTTCCTGGGTCACAGAATTGGTAAACTCTGATATAGACAGACAAAAGTACATACATCAGAATGTCAGGATAGCTTAATAAGATTCCTTGTTACCCATCTGTCTTGGCTTTATGTACTAGCTTTCAAATCAATACCCATGAGGAATTCCCTGAAAAGCAGCAAATTGAAATGGTAATGATCCAGTTCCTACAGATTTTCAATTCAGTGTGTATTAGTTATTACAGTTTTTAGGAATTTGGGCACATATAAGTTTAAATATTTTCCTCTAGAATAATTGTTGAATTTCACCTCTTGTGAACTATTCATCCTTGACTATATCACATTGTCAATAATTTACCATGGTTTATTTCATTTTAATGATCTTTAGAAGGGAGCACATTTAGTTACTTAAGGCAATATTAAAAATTATTTATACCAATAGGCAATCAAACAAATTTTATTGAGAATGATATCTTTTATATAATTTGCTGCTTTTATATTGCGGTATACTTACAAACACACCAGGGGAGGGCTTTAATGAGGCACAGATATTCAGATGAAAAGCACAGTGCCTAAGTTTCCTTATGTCTGCACAATTTAATGGCTAACTGTCAAAATTAGCCAAACTTGTTTCCATTTAAAACCCTAGGGGTATTGAAATAACTTAAGTTCTGGTTCCAGACAGGATATAAAATGTGTTGAATATAATGAAGAAGGAAACCTCAAAACCACCTTCAAAACACAATGAAACCCTAAAATATTACAGAACTTTTAAAGAGTCCCAAGAGGAGAGAGAAAAGTCTGGGGATATTGTCTTAAAATGAACAGATGAGAGAGCATTCTCTGGCCACATCCCTCAGGCCAAATAGACTGTGTGATTTTGCCTATGGTACCATTTTCACTTTCTGTTTTGCTTAGCTCCAGTACATTTAATAAAATGTAATAAAGAATAAATATTTGCTTCAGTGATCTTACATTCTGTTGCTCTCCCAGTGTATACAGCTTATGAAAGTATAAATCTTTTAAAATATTTAGTTTTTATATATGTATGTGTGTGGGTCTGTGTGAGTATATTCTGTGTGTTTGTGGGTTCCTAGAGATTCCAGGGAGGGCATGGGCTCTCTTGGAGCTAGAGTTATAGGTAGTTGTGAGCCACCTTATATGGGTTCTAAGAAAGGAAATTTGATCATCAGTAAGAGCAGCAACACTCTTAAATGTTGAGCTACTTTCCATCCTCATTTTTTATCGTTATAATTAATATGCTTGGAATTTCTCATTCATTATTTCACCTATTCATTTTCTATAGAATGCTTATATTTATTGATATGTCACTAATCTTTTTTTGAGATTGTGGAGTTATTCAGGAAAATAAAAGACATGAATTTTATGAGACTTATTAAATCACATATACTGACTCTGTAATAAACCAGCAAAGTAATGTACAGAATAATTTCAGATAATGTTAATTTGGAGATAATGAAGTGGGTCAGGGTCTGAGATATGGCAGATGCACTTTTATAGGTAAAGAGGTAGTCCCCTCTGACTGGATAATTGGAGAGATGAAACATAGACAAAAAGAGGTGATTAGCATACTTATTTTTGGAAGACTTTTTTAAATCAAAAAACCAGAAAGCTCTATGGCCCCATATTAGACCAAGTGATCTCTCTCAAGATAAGATTGTGAGTTGTGTGTGATATGTGGTTTTACTGACTTATCAAAACATTTAGACTTATGAGAAGTTGATTTTAATAAGAAGCTTCAAAGTCTATTTAATCTCCCTCCCAAGTGTCATTAGTTGATTGCAGAACCATGTTGTTTCAGTAGGTAAATGTCTTCACATATGTCCTTTTAAAAAATTTTTTATTGATATATTTCTTTTTATTTACATAACTAATGTTATTTTTTCCCAGTTTCCTGTCCATAATGATCCCTTACCTCTTCCTCCCCAGGGTGTTCACTCCCCATCCATCCCTTCCCATCCTCCCCCTGACATTCCCGGACATTGGGGGTCCAACCTTGACAAGACCAAGGGCCTTCTTATTAGTGTGTTCATACCTCAAAGCCAGAAATAAATCCTCTGTCATATCTGAGAATGTGTGTGTGTGTGTGTGTGTGTGTGTGTGTATGTGTACTAAGTCAGGTCAGAGTCACATGAATGCTAGTGAATATTATATTTCATATTACTTGAGATAAAGCAACAAATAATTTTGCCTTTGTTCTGCAGAACCTGAGCAAGTTTTTACCTCAACCTAATTCGATGTGTAGAATACCTTCTTATTTTAAGAAAATAAAACCATTCAATTAGAGGTGTATATTTTTAATTTATTTAGACTGAATGTGGAGTTTGTAATATCAATTGGATGTTCAATGAACTTGAGCTAGTAAATCAGGTGCTTAATTGTGACTAAAAGGAATAAATTAGTAGGACATGAAAAAGTGTCAGAGGGATTTTGCTCATCAATAGGTCTTGAAGAACTTGAATGTGAGTTCTATCATCATTTAACAATATGTTTATCTGAATAGTTTGCCCTGGCACATACAAAAATCATATGCTAAAGCCACAGCTCTGATGTGATATAACTTGGAGGGGACCATGAGAGGCACTTGAAAGTTAGACATCCTTCTGGAATTATGCCTTTTCCAAACAACAACAACAACAACAAAAACAAACAAAAACCATTTGTCCATGTGAGCAAAGAGGCCAATTACCATATAGTAAGATAACAGAAGCCCGCAAACCAAATGAATGTAATCAAGGGAAAGACATATTAAAGAGCCATCACCTTGACTTTTGACTTCTAGCCATTGGAATTTTGAGAAAACAAACTTCTCTTTTAGAACTAGGCAGTCAATGAAGATTTGTATAGCAATCCATACAGAGCATATTTTATTTTCTATTTTACATACCTTACATATTTTCAGGACCATATTATGGTTGAATGTGTACCACAGAAATTTCTCTGCCTTAAACAAATTAATATGCCTGTTGCAAATGCACCAACAGGAGGGATCCCAGAAGGTTGTCAAGCTTTAATTCCATTCAAATGCATACCTCTTTTCTTAAGTGCTCCATTATCATATTCCATTCGACAAAACTGGGTCATGTATCAGTAACCTTTAGCAAGTCTGGGAGGATATGCATCATATTGCCAGAACACATAGCTCTTGTTAAATAAGCTGGAGAGATCTACACAATGTGGGAACCTCGATTATAGATGCTTCTTACAAAGGCTTTGTTAATACATCTAATAAGACTTACTGTGTAAATGGAGAGCAAGAGAAAGATGAAGAAGGAGAGAGAGAGAGAGAGAGAGAGAGAGAGAGAGGGAGAGAGAGAGAATGAATGAATGAATGAATGAATGAATGAATGAGGAACTATTATATGGAGGAACATGACCAGATAAAAATGAAGTTCTTGTGTGGTACTGTGAAGTTCTGGTGTGGTACAGAACAATCCGAGCACTCTGAAGTAAAAGATAGGTATAACTCTTGAGTTCAAGGCTAGCTTGTAAATGAAAACCTATCTCAAAGCAAAGCCTGAAAACAAGCAAACAAATAAAAAGTTATAAATTCATATGAACAAAGTGTCTCAGTGAAAACTCTTTCTTCATATTAAAAAAATTAAAGAGAAATTCTCTTATCCCAGATAAAAAGACACTCTTGTATAAATATGTATATATTTTCTTTAAAACAATTATCCTCGTAGCTCATAGTAAGACAGTATGTTCATTAATTTTTATTAAGGAACATACTCTAGACAGTCTGCTATATTAATATCTCAAATAAAGTGAGAAGCCTTAAAATAATAACAAAATTTAGGAAAACAAAAAAATAAATCAAAACACTTCAATTTATTTTATTAACTTCTCATGGTAGCACATACAAATTAATATATCAAACACAATCACAAAATTGATTTTACACAGCCTTCTTTTTAATGTCATAGAATTTTTCAGCAGTTTGGAGCACCAAGAGGAAGGTGCTTCACACCAACAAGAGTAGACTTTGGAGAAAGGCCGCTACTCTCCTGGGCTCTTGCCCATCTTAGGCACACAACAAAGCCCACAGAAGCATAATATTTGGCAGCTGTCACATTTCTAACACTCTGAATTTAGGACATCAGTAGAGTCCAAAGTCATATTTAAGTGATCATTGACAAGAGGAGGGAAAATAAAAATCAGTTGGTTTCTGATCTTCAATAAAGATTGAGTTCAAGTTGAATATCAATTCCTCAACAAAGCAAAGTATTTGGCAATTTTATCATTCCACTTAGACCTAATTCTCAATGCACTCTTATTTATCAATGTACTCTTTTAATCCTAGTGATTAATTACTCTATTTGAGAAACATTCCTTAAAATAAGTTAGTTAATGGATTGATTCTTATTAAGTTTCTAACAAGGCATCAGAAAAACTTTCTCATTATAGAAAATATTTTCTTGACCATGAAGAAAATTAGGTACACTTATTTACTATGTAGTTTTAATATTATATTATTTTATTTAAACATTTGTATTATTGCTATTTATTCCCCTGTTATGACCTTTTTTGTCTTCATTTAGTTCATAGAACATATTTTATGCAGGATGGTGAAACCATGCACCAGGGAAGGAGACGTTGGTGCATTTAAATAAGGCAAAAATAAGGGAACACCCTGATAGCCTGGAGGCTGCAGAAGTGGATCTGGAGTGTATGGAAATCAGTTCATAAATTATACACAACCCAGCCCTTTTCACCTGAGGCAATTGCAGAAAGTCCAAAATACATCTAGTTTAGGACACACCCATCAGTGGCTTGAGCCAACCTCATGGTCCATTAGAATCAACATAGAAATGGTCTAATCCTTTAGACACAGTTGCCTATTGACAGTAAAAATTGTTGAAGCATTATAACCTGCAGCCATCAACATACTGTTTGTCTGGCTTTCACCATTGACTCACTCACTTCTGTCTGGGGAGCCTTTTCACCAAAAATGTTTAGGATATTTTATCTCAATGAAGAAAAATGGATGTAAAAATTAAAAACAACATAAAACAAAATAAACTGTATTTGTGTGTGTGTGTGTGTGTGTGTGTGTGTGTGTGTGTGTGTGCTTATATGGATGAGTGCAGATGCTATTTGCCACAGCCTGCTTTTGGCTGTCACAGGGCAGCCTTGGGTGAGACAAGTCTCTTGCTCTTTATAGCTGTGTATGTCATGCTAGTTGACCCACAAGCTTTCAGATATTCTCTAACTTGGCCTTTCACAATGGCATAGAAAAAGTGAGACTGTGAAAGCTTGCTCCAACTTCAGTTTTCATGTGGGTTCTTGAAACCTAAATGCAGGCTCTTATACTTGTATCTCAATTGCTTCCCTCACTCATCTGTCTCCCCAGTCTCTCATCCATTCACCTTTGTTGTCACAGAGTCCTAGAAGTGAAAGAGAGAAAGCAAACTTCAAGGAATCACCATAAACAAGGTTCTGGTGAACTAGAGTTCATAAGTTAAGATCAAATTTTTAATACCCTTACTCTTCTTGTCCTTCTTAAAGAAAAATGAAAAATGAAAGTCTAGTAAATTTCTAGATGAAGTGAAATATGGCACTGCTTTAATCTAAATATGATTGCTGGACAATTGGGGAAATTTTCTATTCCTGCACTTTTATGTATAAGGATTACTGGGTTTCAAAGTAATTCATCTCAACTATCCTAGAATTTTCCATTCCTACAAATTATTTACTGAAAGGTTATTTACTTTGCTAATATTTGTGTCTATCCCAAAACTATTAAGGAAATGGAGGTTAGTGATGTGGAAAATGGATTGGAGATCTAGTGACCTGATTTTGATGCCCAACACCAACATAGGGAGGAAGAAAATAAATCTGCCTCCTGTAAATTGTCCTCTAACCTCCACATATATACCATGGTACATTGGCACATCCATTGTTGTGTGTGTGTGTGTGTGTGAGAGAGAGAGAGAGAGAGAGAGAGAGAGAGAGAGAAATAAGTAATAACAGATGATGATTAGAACCAACGTTCAGTGAAACCTGAAATGTGTATGAAATACACAGCATCTAAGAAGCAACATGGGAGATGTCGGAATAACCACTGTACTGGCTAGTTTTCTGTGTCAGCTTGAC
This sequence comes from Rattus rattus, assembly GCF_011064425.1. Classification (NCBI taxonomy): domain Eukaryota; kingdom Metazoa; phylum Chordata; class Mammalia; order Rodentia; family Muridae; genus Rattus; species Rattus rattus. Next base: position 77,673,919 of record NC_046166.1, on the reverse strand, counting down.
ACCAGCTGGGTTATCACAGAAAAAGGAGCCTCGATTGTGGAAATGCCTTCATGAGACCCAGCTGTAAGGCATTTTCTCAACTAGTGGTCATGGTAGGAGGACCCAGCCCATTGTGGGTGGTGCTGCCCCTAGGCTGGTGGACTTGGGTTCTATAAAAAAGCAAGCTGTGCAAGCCTGGGGAAGCAAGCCAGTAAGAAACACCCCTTTATGACCTCTGTATCAGCTCCTGCTTCCTGACCTGCTTGAGTTCCGGTCCTGACTTCCTTTGGTGATGAACAGCGACATGGAAGTATAAGCTGAATAAACCCTATCCTCCCCAGCTTGCCTCTTGGTCATGATGTTTGTGCAGGAATAGAAACCCTGATTTAGACAACCATTAAACATTTGGGACATTACTTCAACTGATTCTTTGTACTTTCTATCGCTGGCAGGCCATTATTTTATTGGGAAGTGTGTTCATTATTATAGCTTGTGTGTGATATGATTCTTTATTTGAGTTTTTATTAATTTTTGATTCTTAATTTTGTGGTTACTCTGTGGCAAGTTCTACAAACTATTTTGTTACTAATATTTAGTCCCATATTTGAAGTCTGTCTCTAGGCTTTCCATCAGGTGACAGTTAACTCTGGATAAGGCAATGGTAAACAGATATGATTCTGTAACCATCCAACTCAGTGATGACTCCTTGAGTTTACTGGGGTTATGTGCAGGAATATGGACAATTTAAAGGCAGCTATAGTACCAGGAAGTCCCATTGACAACTTATGGGAAACTGTTCAGTTGAAGAGCCATGACCCATAAAAAGTACCTCCTAGAAACTTACGGGTAGAATCACAGCCAAAAGCTTTCCTTCCAATCAAACTTCACTTCCTACAGAAGGTATACAGTGGAGGGGCCTGGTAGGGATCTCGTGATGGCTCCTGAACTCTGTGAGCTGTCTAAGTCCTGTCAGTCTCATAAGTCTTATTGGGTGACCAATCTCTCCTTGTTAATAGGTCTGAGATCTTGAGAGCACGATGTGGGTGATCACAGTTGCTCTAATTCAAGAAAGGGATGATGGCATGTAATTCTGATGAAACAGATACCCAACATGCTGGAACAAAGGTTTATCTTTATGTTTTCATAAACTATCCCCTCCTGTTACTATTTAAAGCTTCCCGCAGTTTTCTCTAAAATGCTATCCATGTCTGACAACTTTCTGCTCATACATCAAGAAGATCATGTATATATCTCTCATATATTTATTTTCAACCTTCCAAGAAGCTATACATTCCAAAATTCTGCATATTTGACTTTTCTTAATACACCATATGCTTTTCCTTTCAACATCCTCTTGGTACCCTTGGTGATTATTGAGTTATAGCCAAGACAGAAGTATTAACCATGAACTTCTATCCGCTTGTTCACTGCTTTACATTCTTTTTTCTCAATTTAAAACCAAAGGGTGACTTGAGATTCATCTTTATCAAATTCTATAGCCCTGGTATTCATCCAGCATTCAAGTATTTTCAGATAACCTGAATCTCAATTTTGTCATCTATTACTTATACTTCCAAGTTTTAAATCATCTCAAATTTGGAAACTGACACGTTCAGCCTTGTTCATAATATGCACCCTGAATCTTCCTCACAGCTGGGGCCAATTGATCGGTGTCAGCAGGAAAGGACAATTGCCTATTCTGAGACCTGTCTTATCTTTCCTCAACAGGAAATGTTTAAACAGTTTCAGTCTCAATTTGGCAGAAATCTCCCTTGGTAACATATGGATATTATAGAGGATTACATATGAAATTTGGACATGCTGTGCAGCAATTAATATTGGTAGCTAAATGGTAATGCATGTAATTATGAATATTGAAGAGATTTAAAGAACATTATATGTTACTTTAGTGTGCAATTGTGGATATTCAATGCAAACTAAAATACTAGTTTCACTATATTTGTTTAAAGATTCTGAACCTAAAAATCAAACAATGCACATCTTAAAAATAAACTTGAAAATAGTAAACAAAAACCTAATTCCCTTTAAATATAAAATTATGTGATTTTTTTTCCTAGAATTTATGAAGTCAGTCAGATTAAAGTTAGCTGTCTGCTAATCAAAAGACGAGTAATTTATTTAATATAAGCTATTTAACAAGGAAAAGTGTTCCTTGTTGCAGATTTGAAGTCATTTCAGATGTTGAAAGAAGAGAGTATTCTCTGACCTCATTTACAGAAATGCATGTACTTTATGTTTTAGCATGAAAAAGTTGGCCTGCTGTTGGCAGAATGGAGTTACCTCTTCTCTTACAACAACAATTCTTGATTGTTTCCAACTTTCTCCTCTCCCTGTCTTACTGAGATTGCAGAAGAGGTAGGGCTACCCTGAATCATTGAGCTTTTTGGGAATCCCACCTCCTCCAGTACAGAGAGGTCATTGATTAATACTTAAAAACCAGTCCTACCACTCAAGTTGTTATGTTTATCTCTAACTGAGTAAAAATGGCCATCATTTTAGCTCCCACCCCAACTTCATTTAATTTTACATTTTATAATTTTAATTATTTTTATTACAAATAACTAATGTGAGATCTGATCTCTTAAATTCTATAAACACATACTAAAATATTATGTCCTTTATATCTGCCCAGTTTTCCAAGTTATATGCATTATGATTTAGCTAACTAACATGCTATATCTCATTAGTTCTAAATTGCAAACTTTTCAATTGCTAAAATTACATCTGTCTTTCTACATCATATTATTTGTTGAGAATGCTGAACTATACACCAGATTTCTAAAGCCTATTTACTTTACTAAACTAAGTTTATGCCATTTGAATAAAAAGAGAAAGAAAGTTGCATATGTATAAATAACAATGCATAACAAATGTTAGCAAAACTCTGTCACACCCCATGATCAATATTTTAAAGTTGGAATATTGATACTTAACAAATAATGATTATTATATACTGGTAATATATTTTGTCTCTTTTTCAATAAACAATATTTTACATACTATTTGCACTACATATTATAAAGCATTTTTCATGCTTTAATGACGAAATGTAAATTCATAGAAATATGACTTGTGCCAGATACCACTTGACTAAATATTTTCTTGTACCAAAATAATTATTTAAGAATGACTACATGTGGGCCAGACTCCCGGACCAGCGGAGGATCCCTGCCTTCAGCAGCTCTCTGCTCCCAGGCCCCCTGGAGGGGAGTTCTTGCCGCCTGGTCGGGCGGGCTCTCCTGAGGCAGCAGAGCGGAGGAGACCACCAACGCTGCCCACCCCTGCCCACATCCCTGGCCCAGGAGGAAACTGTGCTCGGCCTCTGGGTACCCAGAGAGGAGGGCCCAGGAGCAGCAGATCCACTGCGTCTGAGACACCGCACCTGAAGGGACCGACCGGATAGACAGTTCTCTGCACCCAAATCCCGTGGGAGGGAGAGCTAAACCTTCAGAGAGGCGGACACGCCTGGGAAACCAGAAGAGACTGCACGCTGCACACAGTACTGACCCCAGAGGAAAACAAAAGCTATCTGGAACCCTGGTGCACCAAACCTCCCGGAAGGGGCGGCGCAGATCTTCCTGGCTGCTGAGGCCGTGGAGAGCTCATAGGCAACACCCCGCGAGCAAACTTGAGCCTGGGGACCACAGGTAAGACAAACTTTTCTGCTACAAACGACTTGCCTGGTGAACTCAAGACACAGGCTCACAGGAACAGCTGAAGACCTGTAGAGAAGAAAAACTACGCGCCCGAAAACAGAACACTCTGTCCCCATAACTGGCTGAAAGAAAACAGGAAAACAGGTCTACAGCACTCCTGAAACACAGGCTTATAAGACAGTCTAGCCACTGTCAGAAATAGCAGAACAAAGTAACACTAGAGATAATCTGATGGCTAGAGCAAGCGAGGAACCCAAGCAACAGAAACCAAGACTACATGGCATCATCGAGCCCAATTCTCCCACCAAAGCAAAACACAGAATATCCAAACACACCAGAAAAGCAAGATCTAGTATCAAAATCATATTTGATCATGATGTTGGAGGACTTCAAGAAAGACATGAAGAACTCCCTTAGAGAAATACAGGAAAACATAAACAAACAAGTAGAAGCCTACAGAGAGGAGTCACAAAAATCCCTGAAAGAATTCCAGGAAAACACAATCAAACAGTTGAAGGAATTAAAAATGGAAATAGAAGCAATCAAGAAAGAACACATGGAAACAACCCTGGATATAGAAAACCAAAAGAAGAGACAAGGAGCTGTAGATACAAGCATCACCAACAGAATACAAGAGATGGAAGAGAGAATCTCAGGAGCAGAAGATTCCATAGAAATCATTGACTCAACTGTGAAAGATAATGTAAAGCGGAAAAAGCTACTGGTCCAAAACATACAGGAAATCCAGGACTCAATGAGAAGATCAAACCTAAGGATAATAGGTATAGAAGAGAGTGAAGACTCCCAGCTCAAAGGACCAGTAAATATCTTCAACAAAATCATAGAAGAAAACTTCCCTAACCTAAAAAAAGGCATACAAGAAGCCTACAGAACTCCAAATAGATTGGACCAGAAAAGAAACACCTCCCGTCACATAATAGTCAAAACACCAAACGCACAAAATAAAAAAGAAAGAATATTAAAAGCAGTAAGGGAAAAAGGTCAAGTAACGTATAAAGGCAGACCTATCAGAATCACACCAGACTTTTTCGCCAGAAACTATGAAGGCCAGAAGATCCTGGACTGATGTCATACAGACCCTAAGAGAACACAAATGCCAGCCCAGGTTACTGTATCCTGCAAAACTCTCAATCAACATAGATGGAGAAACCAAGATATTCCATGACAAAACCAAATTTACACAATATCTTTCTACAAATCCAGCACTACAAAGGATAATAAATGGTAAAGCCCAACATAAGGAGGCAAGCTATACCCTAGAAGAAGCAAGAAACTAATCGCTTGGCAACAAAACAAAAAGAGAAGAAAAGCACACAAACATAACCTCACATCCAAATATGAATACAACAGGAAGCAATAATCACTATTCCTTAATATCTCTCAACATCAATGGCCTCAACTCCCCAATAAAAAGACATAGATTAACAAACTGGATACGCAACGAGGACCCTGCATTCTGCTGCCTACAGGAAACACACCTCAGTGACAAAGACAGACACTACCTCAGAGTGAAAGGCTGGGAAACAACTTTCCAAGCAAATGGTCGGAAGAAGCAAGCTGGAGTAGCCATTCTAATATCAAATAAAGTCAATTTTCAACTAAAAGTCATCAAAAAAGATAAGGAAGGACACTTCATATTCATCAAAGGAAAAATCCACCAAGATGAACTCTCAATCCTAAATATCTATGCCCCAAATACAAGGGCACCTACATACGTAAAAGAAACCTTGCTAAAGCTCAAAACACACATTACACCTCACACAATAATAGTAGGAGATTTCAACACCCTACTCTCATCAATGGACAGATCATGGAAACAGAAATTAAACAGAGACGAGAAAGACTAAGAGAAGTCATGAGCCAAATGGACTTAACAGATATTTATAGAACATTCTATCCTAAAAGCAAAAGGATATACCTTCTTCTCAGCTCCTCATGGTACTTTCTCCAAAATTGACCATATAATTGGTCAAAAATGGGCCTCAACAGGTACAGAAAGATAGAAATAATCCCATGCGTGCTATCAGACCACCACGGCCTAAAACTGGTCTTCAATAACAATAAGGGAAGAATGCCGACATATACGTGGAAATTGAACAATGCTCTACTCAATGATAACCTGGTCAAGGAAGAAATAAAGAAAGAAATTAAAGACTTTTTAGAATTTAATGAAAATGAAGATACAACATACCCAAACTTATGGGACACAATGAAAGCTGTGCTAAGAGGAAAACTCATAGCGCTGAGTGCCTGCAGAAAGAAACAGGAAAGAGCATATGTCAGCAGCTTGACAGCACACCTAAAAGCTCTAGAACAAAAGAAGCAAATACACCCAGGAGGAGTAGAAGGCAGGAAATAATCAATCTCAGAGCTGAAATCAACCAAGTAGAAACAAAAAGGACCATAAAAAGGATCAACAGAACCAAAAGCTGGTTCTTTGAGAAAATCAACAAGATAGATAAACCCTTAGCCAGATTAACGAGAGGACACAGAGAGTGTGTCCAAATTACCAAAATCAGAAATGAAAAGGAGACATAACTACAGATTCAGAGGAAATTCAAAAATCATCAGATCTTACTATAAAAGCCTATATTCAACAAAACTTGAAAATCTGCAGGAAATGGACAATTTCCTAGACAGATACCAGGTACCGAAGTTAAATCAGGAACAGATAAACCAGTTAAACAACCCCATAACACCTAAGGAAATAGAAGCAGTCATTAAAGGTCTCCCAACCAAAAAGAGCCCAGGTCCAGACGGGTTTAGTGCAGAATTCTATCAGACCTTCATAGAAGACCTCGTACCAATATTAACCAAACTATTCCACAAAATTGAAACAGATGGAGCACTACCGAATTCCTTCTATGAGGCCACAATTACTCTTATACCTAGACCACACAAAGACCCAACAAAGAAAGAGAACTTCAGACCAATTTCCCTTATGAATATCGATGCAAAAATACTCAATAAAATTCTGGCAAACCGAATCCAAGAGCACATCAAAACAATCATTCACCATGATCAAGTAGGCTTCATCCCAGGCATGCAGGGATGGTTTAATATCTGGAAAACCATCAACGTGATCCATTATATAAACAAACTGAAAAAGAACAAAACCACATGATCATTTCATTAGATGCTGAGAAAGCATTTGACAAAATTCAACACCCTTCATGATAAAAGTCCTGGAAAGAATAGGAATTCAAGGCCCATACCTAAACATAGTAAAAGCTACATACAGCAAAAAACCAGTTGCTAACATTAAACTAAATGGAGAGAAACTTGAAGCAATCCCACTAAAATCAGGGACTAGACAAGGCTGCCCACTCTCTCCCTACTTATTCAATATAGTTCTTGAAGTTCTAGCCAGAGCAATCAGACAACAAAAGGAGGTCAAGGGGATACAGATCGGAAAAGAAGAAGTCAAAAATATCACTATTTGCAGATGATATGATAGTATATTTAAGTGATCCCAAAAGTTCCACCAGAGAACTACTAAAGCTGATAGACAACTTCAGCAAAGTAGCTGGGTATAAAATTAACTCAAATAAATCAGTAGCCTTCCTCTACACAAAAGAGAAACAGGCCGAGAAAGAAATTAGGGAAATGACACCCTTCATAATAGATCCAAATAATTTAAAGTACCTCGGTGTGACTTTAACCAAGCAAGGGAAAGATCTGTATAATAGGAACTTCAAGACTCTGAAGAAAGAAATTGAAGAAGAACTCAGAAGATGGAAAGATCTCCCATGCTCATGGATTGGCAGGATTAATATAGTAAAAATGGCCATTCTACCAAAAGCGATCTACAGATTCAATGCAATCCCCATCAAAATACCAATCCAATTCTTCAAAGAGTTAGACAGAACAATTTGCAAATTCATCTGGAATAACAAAAAACCCAGGATAGCTAAAACTATCCTCAACAATAAAAGGACTTCAGGGGGAATCACTATCCCAGATCTCAAGCAGTATTACAGAGCAATAGTGATAAAAACTGCATGGTATTGGTACAGAGACAGACAGATAGACCAATGGAACCGAATTGAAGACCCAGAAATGAACCCACACACCTATGGGCACTTGATTTTTGACAAAGGAGCCAAAACCATCCAATGGAAAAAAGATAGCATTTTCAGCAAATGGTGCTGGTTCAACTGGACGTCAACATGTAGAAGAATGCAGATCGATCCATGCTTATCACCCTGTACAAAGCTTAAGTCCAAGTGGATCAAGGACCTCCACATCAAACCAGATACACTCAAACTAATAGAAGAAAAACTAGGGAAGCATTTGGAACACATGGGCACTGGAAAAAATTTCCTGAACAAAACACCCATGGCTTATGCTCTAAGATCAAGAATCGACAAATGGGATCTCATAAAACTGCAAAGCTTCTGTAAGGCAAAGGACACTGTGGTTAGGACAAAACGGCAACCAACAGATTGGGAAAAGATCTTTACCAATCCTACAACAGATAGAGGGCTTATATCCAAAATATACAAAGAACTGAAGAAGTTAGACAGCAGGGAGACAAATAACCCTATTAAAAAATGGGGTTCAGAGCTAAACAGAGAATTCACAGCTGAGGAATGCAGAATGGCTGAGAAACACCTAAAGAAATGTTCAACATCATTAGTCATAAGGGAAATGCAAATCAAAACAACCCTGAGATTTCACCTCACACCAGTGAGAATGGCTAAGATCAAAAACTCAGGTGACAGCAAATGCTGGCGAGGATGTGGAGAAAGGGGAACACCTCCATTGTTGGTGGGGTTGCAGACTGCTACAACCATTCTGGAAATCAGTCTGGAGGTTCCTCAGAAAATTGGACATTGAACTGCCTGAGGATCCAGCTATACCTCTCTTGGGCATATACCCAAAAGATGCCCCAACATATAAAAAAGACACGTGCTCCACTATGTTCATCGCAGCCTTATTCATAATAGCCAGAAGCTGGAAAGAACCCAGATGCCCTTCAACAGAGGAATGGATACAGAAAATGTGGTACATCTACACAATGGAATATTACTCAGCCATCAAAAGCAATGACTTTGTGAAATTGTAGAGGCAAATGGTTGAACTGGAAACTATCATCCTGAGTGAGCTAACCCAATCACAGAAAGACATACATGGTATGTACTCATTGATAAGTGGCTATTAGCCCAAATGCTTGAATTACCCTAGATGCCTAGAACAAATGAAACTCAAGACGGATGATCAAAATGTGAATGCAGATCGCTCCTGAGAGACACAGCCAGAATACAGCAAATACAGAGGCGTATGCCAGCAGGAAACCACTGAACTGAGAACAGGACCCCTGTTGAAGGAATCAGAGAAAGAACTGGAAGAGCTTGAAGGAGCTCAAGACCCCATATGTACAGCAATGCCAACCAACCAGAGCTTCCAGGGACTAAGCCACTACCCAAAGACTATACATGGACTGACCCTGGACTCTGACCTCGTAGGTTGCAATGAATATCCTAGTAAGAGCACCAGTGGAAGGGGAAGCCCTGGGTCCTGCTAAGACTGAACCCCTAGTGAACTAGACTGTTGGGGAGAGGGCAGCAATGGGGGAGGGTTGGGAGGGGAACACCCATAAGGAAGGGGGGGGGGAGGGGGGGAAGTTTGTCCCGAAACAGGGAAAGGGAATAAAACTCGAAATTTATATAAGAAATACTCAAGTTAATAATAATAAAAAAAAAAAGAATGACTACATGTAAAAGTTGCCTTATACTGCGTTCTAGCAATTATAATATGTAAATATTTCCATATACATGAACACTGTTGCATAAAGAAAAGATTCCTTCTGGGGTTTTCAGATTCTCTATAGTCCTTAAAATATGAAAATTTATGACTTTAAGGATTAAGGATTAAATTCGTTAAGAATTTTCTTAGTAATAACCAAAATTTCAGAGTATTGTTTGTTTTTTTACTAGTTTGATGAGTAATCTATATTTTAAAACAATACATTGAGCCATCCAAGTAACCAAACATCATTCATTTTTGTCTCTTTGATTTGTTCAATATTTGACATCCACATTGCTGTATGAATTTATTTCATTATACAGAAATCAAGATTGGTTGTAGTAAAGAATCAGGAAATGTTACTTATTTATATTTCAGTGTCCAATAAATCTAAGCATTTTATTATCAAAAATATTAAGTATTCTTGATGTTACCACATACACTCTAATGTGTGTTTTGAGAAAATAGATATTTTAAAGTACTTATGAAATACTGATACTTATTACAATGGCTTCTCAATGATTTACTGATAAATTGATCAATGGGAAACACATACCTATAGATATCTGATCATTGATAAAGAACAGAAAATACACCCTGGGCTGGGAAGGCAGCATCTTCAAAAATGTTGAATTTAAAATTGGACGTCTGAATGTAGAAAAATGCAATTAGCTCCATATTTATCACCCTGCACAAAGCTTAAGTCTGAATGGATTAAAGACCTCAATTACCAGATACATAGTACCTGTTAGAAGAGAAACTGGGGTATAGACTTGAACTTATTGGCACAGAAGACTTCCTGAGCAGAACATCAGTAGCACATGTACTAACATCAACAAGTAATAAATGAAATTTCATGAAGATGAAACTGAAAAGCTTTTGAAGGCAAGGACACTATCATTCAGATAAAGTAAGAACCTATAGAATAGAAAAAAGATTTTTACTAACTCCATGTTTGATATGGACTAATATCCAAAATATATAAAATACTTAAGAAACTAGATATTACAAAGCCAAGTAATCCAAATAAAATAGGGAGTACAGATGTAAGCAGAGAATTCTCAATAAAGGAAACTCAAGTGGCTGAGAAATACTTAAAGAAATGAACATCATCCTTAGTCATCAGGGAGATGAAAATCAAAAGTACTTCAAGACTCCACCTTATATCTGTCAGAACAGCTAAGATCAATAATACTAGTGACAATTCATGCAGGCAAGGATACGGAATAAAGTAAATACTCTTCCATTGCTAGTGAGACTATAAAAACTGCTCAAAGTCTATTATCTTCTGCTTAAGGAAGGCAATGTTCACCACATTTCCAATTTAATAATAGATTCTCCATCTGTAACCAACCCTATAATCCCTCTCATTTATACCTCATAATCATTTTTGCACTCCTATAAGTGCCTAATATTAATAACACAAGTGACTACTTGTTCTGGCAAGAATGTGGAACAAGGGGAACACTCCTTGATTGCTGGGGGAAGAGCCAATTAGTACAAGAAGTATGAAAATCAATATGGCAGTTCTTCAGAAAATTGGAAATCCAACAACTTCTGGACTCAATTCCATTCAGGCAGTACGCAAAGGATACTCAATCCTACTACAAGGACACTAGTTCAACTATGCTTGTTGTGCTTTTTTTCATAATAGCAAGAAAGTGAAAAAAATCCCGTTGTCCCAGTATTCTCTTCTATTCTGGACACTAAAGCCAGAGCCACATGGTAGAAACTGCTATATTCTGCTACTTGTTGGAGTTGAACCATGCCCCCTTCCTCTTATTTTATTACCAGCCTTCCTTTTTCCAGCTCCCTCACTGCCTAAGCTTGGCTTTCCTAGAACTTGCTTTGAAGATTGACCTTGAACTCAGAGATCTGCATGATTAGCTTCTGGGATTAAAGGTATGTACCGCCATGCCTGGATCTAAATTTATCTGGATGGGATCTTGCCCCCAAATCCCTTAATTTGTTATCTCCTAGAACATAGGACTCAGCTCCATTTCACTTCCTGGTGCCCCTTTAATACTGAAATCATATATTTTATATTTTTCCTTTTTAAGCTTGCCATGCTTGTTCAAAATATTCTTCATGAAACTTAACCAGACAACAAAATCTCTGCTGGGTTTTTTGGAGACTTCCTTTGTCAGTGCAATTAATATAAATCTCTTTACCTTAGACTCAGGTAGACTCTTCAAACAAGGGCAAAAAGCAGCCACATCTTTCACCAAAATACCACAAAAACAGTCTCTAGTCCACATACTGAAATTCTTCTTCCCCAAAACTACTTGGTCACTACAGTTCAAATTACTCACCGAAACAAAGTCTTCCATATTCCTTCTAGGATAGCCTATTAAGCCACACTTAAAGCATTCCAATGCTTTCTAATTCCAAAATCCCAAAATCAACATTCTTTCAAACAAAATATGGTCAGGCCTGTTACAGCAATACCCCAGTCCCGATACCAACTTCGGTCTTAGGGTTTTACTGCTGTGAATAGACACCATGACCAAGGCAAATCTTCTTTTTTTAAAGATATTTTTATTGGATTATTTATTTACTAACATTTTAAGTGTTATCCCCTTTTCCAGTTTCCCATCCATAAATCCCCTCTCCCATCCCCATTCCTCCTTCTTCCACCCATCCACCCACCCATTCCCACTTCCCTGCCCTGACATTTTCCTATACTAGGGGGTGGGGAAGGTGTCAAGCCTGACCAAGGCAAATCTTAGAAAAGACAATGTTTAATTAGGGCTGGCTTATAGGTTCAGCGGTTCAGTCTAATATCATCAAGGCATGAACATGGCCTCATCCAGGCAGGCATGGTACAGAAAAGCTGAGAGTTCTACATCTTCATCTGAAGGCTGCTAGGTGAGTACGGACTTCCAGGACATAAGGTGAGGGTCTTAAGCCAATGCCCACAGTGACACACCAACTCCAAAAGGCCATATCTTCTAATCCTGCCACTCCCTGAGCCAAGCATACACAAACCATCACACCCTTTGTTCTACTACCTCCCTCCAAGATATGCTAGAACCATGGTGGCACAAAAATTGTGGGAGTAGCCAAAAAATGTCTAATTTGGCTTAAGACCCACTCCCTGAGACAGAGCCCAACCTCACAATACTTTCAAGGATCAGACTATATAGCCAAGAGATCTACAGTAAAACTAAATACTAGTCTAAAAAACAGGTATCAATAAAACAGCTTCTAATGAGATTCTACTGAACTCACATATACCTCCCTTATTCCATCATCATCAGAGAACCATCTTCCTATAGCAAAAGGGAACAGATGCAGAGATCTACAGCCAGGCATGAGGTAGAGAGAGAGAGTCCTAGGAACACATATCTATAAACGGAATATCTCTATTGAATCCCTCCCCTTCACGCTTGGGAACACCAAGCAAGAGGAGGTGAAAGAGTGTGAAAGCCAGAGGAACAGGTCCCTCTGAATCAACTAATGAAAAAGGAAGCACAGGGCCTGCACAATCTACATCTTTGCCTCTGCAAATATATAATAGCTTTCACCTTACTATTTATATGGGAGTCCTGTGTGTATGAATGAGTGGCTCTCTGATTCCTTTGCCTGGTCTTGAAACACTTCTTTTGTTCAGTTGCCTTGTCCAGCCTCAATGTGATGGTTTTGTTTTGTTTTGTTTTGTTTTTTTCTAATTATATTTTATCTTGTCAAAAATAAATAAATAAATGCAATCATTTGTAGAAAGGAAGAAATATACAAAGAAAGAAAGAAAGAAAAGGAAAATATAAATAAAGAAAAGTCTGGAAATTTTACTTATTGCAGTGTTATTCTTTTAAAATAATTAGGGATTTAATTATCTAAAATATTAAGCATTCTTGATGACACTATATGCACTGTATACTACAGTACACAATTTGAGAAAATAGAATATCTAAAGTACTTTTTAAATACTCACACATTACAGTTACTTCTTAATGATTGACCATTCATGATTATGACTGTTCCTTTCTTTTTCATTAAGACTGTTTTGACTTTTATTTTATCTGTTAAATGTTAAGGTGTTAAAATGGAGAAACAAAGTTCAGAAGTGCCCAGCTGGAATTTCCCATAGCAAACAAAATGCACACAACAGGTTTGCAAAGGTGAAAGCATCTCAAAGAAAAGTTATTTTTGTAACAAAAAAATGAAACGAGACATTTGTCATCACAGGACCTGTTCTTTCCATATTCTAATAAAATAAAATCTTTTCATTTAAAATAAACTTAGTCATGTAAATGTTAGTTAAAAAGAACAAATTGTAGATCCCACGTTTACTTTTTTAAAAATAAGTAATATATTTCATCACTTTGTCACTTCATTTTGATGGAAGTGAAATAAAGTACCAAGATTGCAACTTTGATTTTATATGAAAAACAAAGAGAGTAAGCTTTTGCCTCTCTTATGTGGAAATATGTTTAAATGAGTTAGAGAAAGCAAAACTGGGGTCTATGCTGCTGGGCCACAAGTGAAGTTAATAATTTCACAAAGATATCAATCTACTTGAAGACCAAGAAATTTGACATCCGGGTGAGTTATGGAAATCGGTATTTGGTGCTTTGGCCTGTCTAACTGGGAGCACAGGCCTCAGGATGTTAGAGACCCACACAAAACCTGGGCAAGCGTGAAGCAGGATTGGGACAGAGACCGGCTTTCTGCCTTGCTGGCAGCAGGAATCCAGCACTGAAGCCACTTTTGACTTTCCCGCTAGGGAGCACACTTTCCTCAGGAATTACCCTGGGACAGGAGACACAGGAGGCTTCCCATCTGCAAGTCAGCTCCAGGCAGGGAGCCAGCGACTGCTGCATGGGAGTGACAAGGCTCCCAAATATGACAGCGCCAATGGTAAACAATGACAGGTCTGTCAGGAATCTGAGAGGCTTTCATACCTTGGCATGTGCCGAAAAAGAAGCAGAGTTATTTTATTTGTGGCATATAAAAATGACAGCATGAACTCTTCACCCTCTTTTCCCCCTTTTAAACAAATCAAAATTAGAGCGTTAGCAGGTTTATAGTTATAGGAATGGAAAGGAGGCAGCCTTAGGAATTTGAAACTTAAAAAAAAAAAATGTAAGTCCTTAACTAAAAATAAAAACTTACATTAGCTATCTTTCTAATTTGACACTGTTTGCAATGATCTTTATATAACCATCTCATTTTTAAAGACAATGTAAATACTATCTGGATGACACAGAACAAACAGGTACACAAAGGACATCTGATATGATGAACCCTGAAAAAGTCAAATCCTAATGAGAAGAAAGCAGGATAGGATTGGAACCTGATTACCTACAATGGAAAGTCAAAATGAATTCTTTCAAGAATTTGTTATGTGCCTATGAGAAACATCACCTTATACTCTTAGAGTCAAGGTAGAAGTCTTCTGCCAAGAGCTAGCCATTTCTGTGAGGGAAAGAGGAGTAGGTAAAATGTGCATGATATGGTCAAATAAAGGATCATGGAGAGTTATGTATTAGTAGGCCGTTTCTACAGGACATCATGGAAGACATTAGGAATGAGCAAGACTAGAAAGATGCAGCACCAGACGACAAGTAATATATAAGTCAATGACAAAATTATAAATCTGTGTTATAGCTTTATTGAAAAGGAAAACATCACAATAAAATGGCAGACATCAAACAGAGAAGAAAGGTTGTGACATGGCATCCCTGACAACAGAACTAAGCTAAAAGCGACAATGTCACATGTCTAAAACAAATTATCCCTTGTCTCTTCAAAAATATATATTAAAATAAGAAAAGAATATTAGGTGGCTGCTAATATATCAAAGCAAACATACACATAACCATGCACATCTACTCAAAATTACTCCTTCCTTGGTTTGTATCTAACCAAAATGACTCCTCCTTCTGGTTTACCTTCACAGACTCTTACTTGTTTGTCTAGAATGCCTTTCTGGAGGTCAGTGAACTCCTTTTTGAGTTGTGGTTTGGGAGGTTGACATTTATACCTGCTCTTGGGAGGGCAGGAATGCTACCTAGGTTTCCAAACCACAAATTAGATCAGATACAAAAGACACAGCCAAATTAATAAAACTCTTTTCTTGTAGTTTTTAATCTGAATATTGAAAGGTTGACTGTGTCTCTTTCTACTGGGTTTTAACACTGATAGCATATATTAATACTCTTTAGCCTGTACACCCTCCCTACTCACTGCATAGAGGGCAATTCTGGGCAAAATAAAGGAGTCCAAATCTTAGTGAGGTTGGGTCTGTGACTGCATGCTTGAGTCTAGTGTCATCTAATAAAATATCAGTAATTTTCAGGTGAGTTCCTGCCATCTGTAAATTATGGATAATAGTTGAGTATATGAATAAACAAGCCCAACTAATATATCAGTGCCTCAAGGATGAAAACGTATATGGTAACAGACTACAACTATAATACTAAGATCCAAATGATGAACAGAATTCCAAAGTGTATTATGAAGAAGGAAGAACTCTGCACACAAAAAATATTAACAGGAAAAATAAAATTACAGGATAGCTGGATCATGCACATCCTAGTATTGCTGGAGCAAGCTGACTTTTATGCATGTGGCCTCTGTTTCATATTCCTTGATTTTTGTAATAGTTTCCCAATCTTCATATTAAATCACATGCTCTAACATACCAACTTTCATGTAATCAGGTTACCAAAAAATTATGATCAAATTTTTGAACAATAATATGTTATATATTGAGGATCAAAAGGGTTATGCTTGTCAGAAAAAGGTTTGAATTAAAATTCTTAATAATATTAGGTAACTAGTCAAATTTGGACTCATATGTTAGGGAAAAAATGCCTGAGAAAATTTATTTTGCATTTGGCTATCAAAGGTTAGGGGCCAAAATCTCTTACTGGTATTGTTTCTTGCAGATTTGTGGGGTGGCCATCAAACGTCAAGAGGAAATTTGTGTGTGTGTGTGTGTGTGTGTGTGCACGCGTGCACACGCACATGTGTGTGAGTGTGTGTGTGTATGTGTGTGTTATTTGTTTGTGTCTGCCTCTTCTTCTAATGAAGTCACAGACTTTTAAGTATGAAGTCTCCACTTCAATAATGTTATCTAATCCTAATAATTTCCCAAATACCTGGCCTCCAGATTCCTCAGTCTGGTGGAATTTCCAGCCTTTTCATATCTGATACTGAACACTGAGTTATGGAGGGGGCATGAAAATTGTTTGTTAAGGCTCGAATGTGAACTATAACCCCCACCCCAAGGCTCAGATGCTAGAATCTTGGTTTTCCTAGGGGCTGTTAGAATGTTGGTCCTAAATAGAAGTAGATCACTGCAGGGTCATGCCTTTGAAGAATTATCAGTCTCTGTCTCTTTCCTTTTCTTTAACAAATCTCTCTTTTTCTGAATAGTATAGAGTAACCAGCTGTTTTTCCATCTCATACATTAATGCTCATGCATAACTTTAACCAGACCTCTGTTCTGCTCAGAAGTGATATACTTCATATCTATTTCCTTCTTATTTTCCCCAATATACCTTGTTACCACTGGTTACTTCCAACAGCTGAGAAATACAGGAGTCATATTTCGAGGGATATAAAATGGCTATATTAATAATTGAGAGAGAAAAATACTAAAATGAATTGGGGGCCACAGACCAGCTGATGCATGCTGCCTGGTTGGTGGCTCAGTGTGTGAGAGATCTCATATGTAGCAGCTGACTTCCTGGTTTGGCCTCAGTGGGAGAAAATGCACCTAACTCTGGAGAGACTGGAGTTCCTAGTGGGGAGCCTGGTGGGGGTGGGGAGTCCAATTGGAGGCAGTGGCGGGGTGGGGAGGTAGAATTGGATGAGGAACTGTGAGAGGGCCAAACAGGGCAAGGTAGCACTAGTGGACTGTAAATAAGAATGAAGATAATAATAAAAAAATTAAATGAAGAGAAGGTAATATTAAGCACAGAAAAACTACAATATTTTACAAATGTTATTTTATTTTAATTTTTATTTAATATTTTTAGTTTACATTCCAGATTTCATCCCCCTCCCGGAGTCGACCCTTTGACTGTTCCCCATCTCATAATTCCTCCCCATTACCATGTCTCCAAAAGGATGTCCCCCTACTCTCCCCCCTCCAGCCCCGACCTCTCACCTCCCTGGGGCTTCCAGTCTATTGACTGGCTTGGTGCATCTCCATGACTGAACCCAGACTCATCAGTCCTCTGCTGTACAAGTGTGAAAAAACACAAAGTACTTGTTCAAATATACAAACTCTTTAGATGCCAAACTCTATTACTTGGCACAAATATTAATGTTAGAAAAATCCTACTACAGAATGAATCTTTTACAATAAATGAACTCTATGATTAATTTTAGGAATAAAATATTTCAAATCAGATATTCATGGCATGATATCAATGCTATTGAACCTTCCATCAGTATTCATCCCTCAATTATTGACACATACAACTTGATTTCTAATACCTAGTAATCAGCAATATACTACTAGTTCAGGACAACATACAGCCTGACAGCTCTACTTCGTGCTAAGCAAATATGTTAATAGTGTCATTTGTAATTCCTTGTATGGAATTTTCATATTCCCATCCATCTCATTCAGTTCTAGCCACAGACTTTAATTTAGTTGTTGATTCCTCTATTTTCCTGTTAAACTTTATAATCCCTTATTTTTTGAGAAATTTGGCAAAGTCAGAAAATAACCACCTGGTTGTAGAGCAGACATTTATTTTTGATGGCCTAGTTAGCATCCCTAGATTTATAAGCTGTCAGAGTCTGACCTCTTTACTGCTGATAACACACTGAATGTTCTGCATTAACTGCACAACTGGTCGCTTTCAATACAGAAAGGAAAGTGTGACAGAACTTGAGCTGATTTTTGTGTCTATGATGCTTATATTAAGAAGATGAATTCAATTGTTCCTATTCTGTTGGGCTGCAAAGTAGATAATGCAAGTATCAAAATTCCTTCTTGTTACTTAATTACTCTATGTGGGATAAAATTTGTTTCAGGATATTTAAAAATACTAATTCTTACTTGGTCCTAGAAAGTTATTACTTAATTTCAAGTGTATCGAAAGTGAGTTCTTGCTTTTTTTATTTTATTTTATTTTTTTGTTAGGGATCTGTGTGGATTAATGTACAATGGATGTGAGATAAATAATACTTTACAGTACTTACTTTATATGGTAATGAAAACTCTATAGCCAGTTAGTAAGCTTGTTTATATTTTTTTCACCTTTAAAATCAGACACTAGGACATACAGGAAAGAAATATTGATTGGTGATCAAAATATTTAAGATCAAATATTCACTATACAGTTAGGACTTCATTTAAAGGCAGATTCATGGATGGTATTAGCTCAGTGGTGATGACTCTCGGCTCTTCCAGGGAACCCCAGTTTATTTCCTGAAACACAAGTCAAGTGTATCTAACTATCTTCTTAGTAATCTATGCCCTCTCCTGACCTTTGTTTTCACCTGCACACAATACTTTCACACAGACACATAAATGAAACAAAAAATATTAAAAATTACAAACTATAATATTTTAATTTAAAGAATAATATATAAATATATATTCATTGTGTTTTATTTTTGTGAATTTTGCTAGAAAAACATTTCCCATTTATTTTGATCTTAATTTGATAGTTTTTAATGATTGTTATTTGAAACATTTCTATATGAATGCCAACCATAAATTTTTGCCCAGTCAATGACAACAAGGTTTAACATCTCTTTCCCTTGTTGCTGTAGACTTTACAATTGCAATCACAGAGTTTAAAAGCACCAAACTTGTAATGACTTCCTAATGGCACAGTTTTCATTTCATTTCATTATATCAATATGATCTTAGGAGCTGGTGGAGACATTTGCATTTGCTTTTATAAATCTCAATGCAAACTGTACTGTTAGATTAAACTCTGTCTCCATCATCTAATGGATGATAAAATGTACAAATGAATTTTATGGCAGATTAGCTCCTTTGCTGTCTCAGGAGAGACTTGTCTAGTTGTCAGCATGCAAAATTCAGCAGCTGTGTTATAAGCATGTCAGGTCTGTATTTGTCCTGTTAATGGGGGAAGAATTTGCTAGAGTGCTAAGTGCTTCTTCGAGTTTGGCCGCCTTTCTACCTACACTTAAGTTTCTAAAATCACCATTTTGTAGTAAATAAGGTAGAATGTCGGTGGTTAGTCTTAGGAACATTGTTCATTTTCAACTGAACTTTTTAAATTCAATAGTTTATTTTACTTCTGTTCCCACAATACATAAGATAATCACCATACTCATATATTCTGTTCCAGAATTTTTAATAGAAATTCTTTGTTACCAGGGTAATTTATCGCATTACACACTGAGATCCTACCCTCTGATACATTGCATGTAACTTCATTTGGTTCTCAATTTTGACTTTATAAAATGAGCATGAAAGTTGTTTCATCTGGGAAAGCCAACTGATCTGCCTAGAAGAAATATTACACTACAGTAAATGTTAGACTCAAAGTAGGTCAGAGTGATCTCCTCAGTTCGATGGCATACTATGTTAGACTCCTGGTCCTCATTTTTAGGTGTTTTCCCTTATCAGTGACTTAAGCATTTATAAATGCTCAAGATTGTTTTGTTTCCATAGTCAGCAAGTTAAACTCAGTTCTAATATTGAATCTGTCTGCTTTGTTTTCCCATCTACTCCTGACTGCTTGAACTTACAGCTTCATACAAGACCAGATTTCATTCGTATTGTGGTCATTAATTAAATTTGTGCTGCTGATCATGCTCAAAGTTTAATCCATTTATGAGTAACAAAGGTGAAATACATGTGTGAGATTTTTCCTGTATTTCTGTTATTCATGCAATGTGTGAGATTTTTACTGTATTTCTGTTATTCACACAATCTTTTAAGTGCTGTGAATGTAGAGAAAATGTTACTTATTTCAACTTTGGTAAAGATGTATCCAAACAATTATATAAAAGTTTAATCACACATTTGATGCAGTTTAGATATATGTCCACACACACACACACACACACACACACACACACACACACACACACACACACACACACACACACACAAAGCATTTTGGCTATAAGTATCTGATTTACTTTAATAGTGAACTTTAGATTTATCCTTTAATTATCTTTGTTGTATCTGGTTTGAAATGAATTTTTAGTTTACCCTAAGTCCAATTTCTGCACAATCTTTTAATAACTTCTCATATTCAAGATGAAATAAAATATTATTATCAAATTTCCAGACCATTCTCAACTCTGCCTTTTGTGATTGTTCCTTGTAATTATATAGTGGGTTAATTGGGTTAACTTCACTGACTGAGATTAATATTTCAGCTGTCCCTTGCTATGATGTAGAAGCCACTACTGTTAGTATTTGATCACATCAACCTTAACACTGATCTCTACAGCATAAAAGATTCAGTAGATACAATAGTCCTTGCCAGATTGCTCAGAAAAGTTTTGTTGTTAGGAACAAAGATGTGCATAATTTCAAATTCATATATTAATAGTTAAATTCTCTCCCTTGTGATATTCAACATAGGTCTGGTTGCATGTAGTGGCCTACTTTAACTTGAGGGTCACTAAAGCAAGAAATGTCTTTGTCGATCCTTTCATGCTCATTGTGTTTCCTTTGGCATCTAACCGCTCAGCACATCTGTTCAGATTTCAAACTTCTTCTAAATCTTCTTTTGTTGCCATATCTAACTTAGGTATATGATCTCAGCTTTCTGTGTCTTATAACCTTCGAATCCAATCAGGATGCTTAGGGAGATTAATTCCGGCTGTCACTCAATTCTATTTCTGTGTTTCTGTATTCTAGGACCAGCTAGGGGAAAGTGCAGTCCATACTGTTCAGATCTTACTTCTTCAGTTAACCTAATCACGACAACTCCAACCCTCGTTGGTGTGTATACCAGAGGCCCGTATACCAGATGACTCTGATTTTGCTAAATTGACAATTAACATTAAGGATTATGGGAATATTTGGTTGAATGCACACACACAGGTAAACCCACATAAAACACAAAAGTGGGTATGTGTATACATCATTGTCTTTGTACTCAGGTTTAAATTCCACAAAATTGCTTGTTGTTTATTTTAATTTTACCTTCAATAAATTTTCTTAATTACTTTGATAAGTAATTTTATTAGGCTGTGTCTCCCACATTATATAGACATGTATATGTATGTATAGAATATATAAATATAATCTATAACATAAATATAATCTATAACATAGATTATATTTAATCTGTATTAATATCATGTAAATTTTGGTCAACACTTGCTGAGAACATGCTATGATCATATTTAGTTTTGTGAAATTTGCTTGAGAAACTGCATTTGCCATTCACTTTATTCTATTAATTACTATAATGTCTAATTTCAGAATTTATTAAACATTTTATGAATGCTAAAATATTCCATTTTTCTCCTAAAAGCTTTCATTGTGATGGTATTAACTTTCTAAAATCTTGAATGTCTGCTTTCTCAGGCTATGTACAGATATTGTCCTTTGTGTCTCACCATTTGCTTTTAGAATATGGTCTATTATTTTCCAGACATCATGTACTCCTGTCTATGGTATAATTCTCCATTTGTCTCAAACACATCTTAAGGTAATTTTCTAGGAAATGGCACATGGGATTAAATGTATCATACATTGATTATCTAAAAGTACACCATTCCTGCCTAACTCAGAAAAAAATCTTCTATACCATGATGCAAAAACATTCCCTTTTCAAAATTCATCATGTGTCATTACTGATGAAGCAGGAGAAAAAAGATAGACAATTTGATAGCTAGTCTATATGGAAAGTCTGGTAAACCAGGGTTAAGTATTGAGACCATGACTACTACATCCCCTCTTTCCTTATCTCATCTTCTCTCTGTCTCTTCCTGCCTCTCTCTCTCTCTCTCTCTCTCTCTCTCTCTCTCTCTCACTTTGTGTGTGTGTGTTTGTGTGTGTGTTTGTGTGTGCGTGTGTATGTGTGTGTATGTTCTAGAAGTAGCTTGGGTGCATAAATAGCAATATGAAAATAATAAATTTATCTAATAATATAGGTTTGGATGCTAAGTTCATAAACTTTTGTTAGAAAAGAAGCAGATTTATTCTTCACTTCATAAGCAAAGAATATTTCTATGGCAAGATATTTTCTACTTCAGCTCATTTGCACCATAAATCAGAACACATTAAGTACCAATTAGGAAATAAAATCATTTTTAGCACATATTTTAAGAATAGTTCCTTACAAGCTAAATTTGTCTGGCTTTGCTAATCAATTTGAACATCATAAAGTGTCTGAGATCTGTAAAATGAAGTAAGAAAATATGAGTGATCATATCATTTGAGAACCCTTTTTGTAGCAGCTGTTACTGTCTGAATACATGCAAAGAGGAGCAATGATGGAAAAGAGCATAACTTACTCAACAAAAAGAAGTGGTACTCTCCCCCTGAAATGCATAGTGCAAACTAACTTATGTGAATGACAAATAATTAAAAATAAGCTGTCAAATAACATTGAGATTTATGAAAGTACCACCTTTTAAAATAATTACATTTCTATAGAAAAAACCCTGTTATAACCAAGCAGGATTAGTTTTGTTAAGACCCATTTAAAAACCAATTTTTAACAGAATGTGTAATTGACTCTTTTAAGTACTTTTATGAAGGCAGGACCAGTGCTCCACCCACAAAATAATATATGTTCTTGTTTGCTTATCTTTGAGGTTGGAATTTCAAAGTATGAATCCAGAAGTACACGAAGATTTATATCATAGCAGATATTTCATCTCTATTTCTTTTGTTCTATTGATTAGAGTTACTAACAAAATGACAGATAGAATGGCATAAGATGACAAACCTTTCTTTCTCCAACATACAACAAAGATACATGCTCCATTATGTTCATAGCAGCCTTATGTATAACAACCAGAAGCTGGAAAGAACCCAGATGTCCTTCAACAGAGGAATGGATTTACAAAATGTGGCACGACTTCACAATGGAGTACTTCTATGACTTTATGAAATTCATAGGGGAATAGATGGAAGTAGAAAATATTATCCTCAGTGAGGTATCCCAATCACAAAAAAATACACATGGTATGCACTCACTGATATGTGGTTATTAGCCCAAAAGCTCGAATTACCCAAGATACAGTTCACAGACCACATGAAGCTCAAGAAGAAGGACAACCATAGCATGGACGCTTCCGTCCTTTTTAGAAGAGGGAACAAAAATATTCATAGCAGGAGATATGGAAGCACAGTTTGGAGCAGAGACTGAAGGGATGGCCATTCAGAGACTGACCCACCTGGGTACATAGCCCATATACATACAGCCACCAAACCCAGAGAAAATTGCCGATGCCAAGAAATACATGCGGACAGGAGCCTGATATAGCTGTCTCCTGAGAAGCTCTGCCAGAGCATAGCAAATACAGAGGAAATGCTTGCAGCCAACCATTGAACCAAGAATGCAGTCCCCATTGAGGGAGTTAGAAAAAGGATTAAAGGAGCCGAAAGGGCTTGCAACCCGATAAGAACAACAATACCAACCAATCAGAGCCCACCATCCAAAGAGTACACATGGACAGACCCATGGCTCCAGCTGCATATGTAGCAGCTGATGGCCTAGTTGTGCACCTGCCGGAGAAGTCCTTGCTCCTGCCAAGGCTGGACCATCCCCCCTTTGTAGGGGAATGTCAGGGTTGGGAGGCAGGAAGGGGAGGAACACCCTCATAGAAGAGGTAGGAGGGGAGTGGGATAGAAGGTTTATGGACAGGAAACCGAGAAATGGGTACATTTGAAATGAAAATTTAAAAAATACAATTAAAAAATAGAATGCCAATAAGCCAATATAAGCCTTGAATTCTTGAGACTGATTTCCTCAGAGATTTTGCAGTCTGAGGAGACAGAGAACCACTACCCAAATCTGTTTTCAATCTTATCCCCAGCTACCATAGGGGATTAAAAGCAAGGGGCCAAATCCTCCATGGTTTAATGTTGGTCCTCTAATTATATGGTCAGTCTTGCTATTAAGACATTTTGTCTATACCTCTGACTCATACAGTTTTATGGTACAAATTCATACAATCAAATACAAATTGAGTTGAAGTTGTTTCAAGACACTTGTTTTGAGGGAAAATATTATTTTAGATATTTCAAGACTTTCTTATTAATTTAATAATAGGATTTCCTTTTTATTAATATTTTTATTATGTATTTTGATTATGTTAACACTCACCCCCAACTTTTTCTAGATCCTTTCTATTTTCTTTTCTATCCAACTTTATATTCTCTTTCTTTTTTTAAACTTAAATGAATATAAAAACAATAAAAACCTATTAAGACAAAATGCCAAAACAAAAAGAAACAAAAAGATCATAAAAAGAAAAACAAAATACCAAAAACAGAAAAGTGGAGTTTATTTTGTACTGCCCCGAAGTGTGTTTGATATAGACTAATATTTCCTAGATATTTTCCAACAAGTTTGTATCAATTACTCATGACATATGTGTTAGTGATGGGACTACATTTCCACTTCATCCTCTCAGTGCTAAGACAGATATGGCATGAACCAGTACAGGGCTTGTGCATTCTGCACAATCCCTTTGAATTCATATGTGTGTTAGTACTGATGTGCCTTAAAGATGGTGCCATCCATGCCCTCTGGTTCTTACAATCTTTCCACCTTCTCTTGGTTTTCTTTTGTAAAGCAATGAATTTATAGAAGGAACAAATGAACTCCATTTTCTCTAATATTATCAAGGGAAATGATAAAAAAATCAATAATATCATAGTTGAAATTAAATTAAGCAGTATGATAAAACATGTCCACAAGTGCCACTATAATTGGTTCATATGAATTATGTTGTTACTTCTCAGAGAAGAGAGTGAAGATAATATTGCTTATTATTTATATTAGGATTAACACTATTATGAACTAATCCAGAACTACTGAATATGGATCTACTTCAGGATATGATGCTGTTTGTCAAAAAATTCTTTCGCTGCTGCTGCCAAGCTGAGATCATAGGATCAGCTAAAAAAGGAGAACCTAAGGATTGACACCATGATACGGGATTAAAGTTTTTTCTTTCATCAACATGAAATAACTGTACAAAATAAACTATACCACTGTGGCATATTAATACTCCTTCTTATTATTGCTTCATTCCTCTAATCTGATGGGTATATTTCTAATTTTATTACTGTATTTTTCTCATTGTTGCCATTGAAAACATGGGAGAAGTAACATAAGGCATTAAGAATTTACTTTCACTCATGGTTGCAGTCTACTGTGCCTGGGAAAATAAAGGCAGAGATATCAAAGTGGCTTTGGGCTTTTAAAATCTGTAGCTGGGAAGCAGAGAGAAGAATGTTGGTGTTCAATGTTGTCTTTCTATTTTTTTTCCTTTTTTATTTAGTTTAGAGCTTTTGGCCACATGATAGTAACCTCCACCATATATGGAGTGATCCATCCTCAGTTAAGCATCTTTGGAAATGAATATAGCCAGGGCTGAGTCTCATAGGTAATTGCAAACTCAATCAAGCAAAGAAAGATTTATCATCAGAACTCTATCACTTGTAACTAGATACTCATAGGAGTTATTTTAGACTGTAACATTCCACCATTTGGTCCCACAAATCTCATGATAATATTATCATGAAAATACCTTTAGTCCATTTTTAAAGATGCTACAGTGTCAATAGTTTTATCACTGTTCGAAATTCTAAGTATTGAAACTTCATTGAGACTCAAGCAATATGGTCACTGTGTGCTGAAAAAAAAGTTTAATATTCTCACAAGTGAATGGGACAGAACAAGAATTCTCAATTTAAAATAGAAAACAAACAAGTAAGTCTGTGGTCTATATGTGGGATATGTTCTAGCTGGGCTGCGTTGTCTGGTCTCAGTGGGAGAGTAAACAGCTAGCATCACAGATTTGAAGTATCAGAAGTTGGGGGGTACCCAGAGGGGCCTCCACCACTCATAGGAGAAGAGGAAGGGGGTATGGAGCAGGGACTGTAGGAGAGAGAGACTGAGGTGGGACCAGTGGGCAGGATGTAAAGTCAGTAATTAAAAAAATAACTAAAAAATAACAAGAAGAAGGAGGAGGAGGAAGAGGAGGAGGAGGAGGAAGAGGAGGAGAAGGAGGAAGAGGAGGAGGAGGAAGAGGAGGAGGAGGAAGAGGAGGAGAAGGAGGAAGAGGAGGAGGAAGAGGAGGAGGAGGAGGAGGAGAAGGAGGAGGAAGAGGAGAAGGAGGAGGAGGAGGAGGAAGAGGAGGAGAAGGAGGAGGAGGAAGGAAGGAAGGAAAGAAGGAAGGAAGGAAGGAAGAAAGAGAAAGAAAGAAGAAAGAAAGAAAGAAAGAGAGAGAGAGAGAGAGAGAGAGAAAGAAGAGAAAGAAAGAAAGAAAGAAAGAAAGAAAGAAAGAAAGAAAGAAAGAAAGAAAGAAAGAAAGAGAGAAAGAACTAATTGGAAGGAATAAGCATTAACCCAATCAGGAAATCAAAATCCTAAAGGTCTGTGTCAAGTATATGGTGATATTGTTGGTATCCCTTTCTTGGAGAGCCCTACCCCTTCATATTGGCCATGTGGAGAAGACATAGGAGACAAGGAGTCTTCCTATTGGGATGACTCATTTCCATGCTGGCAGCTTTCCTTAGTGGATGTATCATGATCGTGGCATTTCCAACATCTCCTTGCTTTCTTCATATTTACTTAGATTCCAACCATATGAATCATACAATTGCCTATCAGGTCCCCCCCCTTGCATGATATGAAACCCTGCTACATACTGCCTGACCCTATTAGCTTACTGTAACTTTAATGCAAATCTCCATGATCCCATGTTACCCTTTTACATCCTTAGTGCTTTTAAAAACAGCACCATATGGATGGGGGTGCAAAGTTCTGCTACAGCTCAGGATGCAGTCTTCTTTTCTGCCACAAATATGGTGGACTCTGCACCATGGCGGCAGAACATGGGTTTAGAGAAGATTTTCCTTAGTGGTTGCTCGTGAGACTTTTTTTTTTCAGAGATATTCTCTATGTTTTCTCATTTCAAATGAGTTAATATGTACGTATATGTTTTATTTTTAATTATGTGTATGTGTATGAAAATGGGAGTATAGACACATGAGTCTATATATTTAGAGAAAGTAGAAGTCATTGGATTCCTAATGCTGGAGTTGTATTTGTGAGCAAGTCAACACGAGTCTTGAGAACTGAATTTATGTCCTCTGAGAGATCAATATGAACTCTTAACTGCTCACTCTTGTCTTCAGTCTACATTTTTTCCAGAAAGTATCGTATATGACTAATAATCTAATTCTCAATAGACTCTTTGTTCCCTCTGAAATTTCATGAACGCGGTCTTTCCTCTGTATTTTTCTTGGCCCTCTGTTCTTTGAGTTTCCTCCTGAAACTCCTATTAAGCTTTAGCTATAGAATTCCAAGGATTCTGTATTCTTTAGGTCCAAACTTTTCCCAATTCCTCAAACAAACCATATGTAAAGACTTATAAACCACGTGGTAGTTACGGCAACATTCCAACATCTCAATTCAACTTTACTGTATTCACTGATTTTATCACTGCTACAACACAATATCTGTCAAAAAAAAAAAAGGATTATGGAAGAACAGGTCTGTTTTGGTCAGTGATTAAGGACTTACTCCATTTCATGTGGGAAGACTTACCCATCCAGAAGCATGGGTAGCTGGTTAGATTACATCTGCAGGTTCCATAAACTGGCTCTTTTGGTACTGATAAAATTAGCACAGGGAACACAAGTATCTCTACTACAAGATAATAGATATCATGTTTTTCTGTTATGTGCCCAGAATTGTATAGCTAGATTATACGGAAGCTCTTTCTGTGGTTTTTCTAAGGAACTTCATGCTGATTCACAGAAAACTGCAATTAAATCACTCCCCCACCACTGCTCTATAGTAGCACCTTTCTGCCACCTTGTAATCACTTGTTTCCTATATGACAAATGTTCTGACTTCAATAAGGTGCAGTAGCAGTGAAGTTTTGATGTGTTTTCCCTTTATGGCTCAATAAATGAAATATTTTTAATAAATCGCATTTTGAGACCTCTTCCAAAGTAATTTGTCCTTCTTTGTAACACTCAGATACTTGTGACGTCTCACAATAGTTTGGAGTGTTTTGTCAGTATGTGTTTAGTAGAAATGTTGTAAAACTCTTCTTGTGAGCAAACCACACTGGCTTATCATTATCAGTTGTATTATAAAGCAAGTCCTTACTCTCAGGAGAAAAAGGCAATTGGGGGTTATATGAAGTTGTGTGTTTATAATAAATGTTTTATTTATTCAAAGCCTATCCTGGGCACTAGTCTCATCAAAGTACAGTACAGTTTTGAACCCCAGGAAAGGCATTTGGTCCATTTGCTTTCCAAAACTTATGGGAAATAATTAGTAAAAGGTTTCTAGCTTTTTGACTTATGGTGTCCAATTAAATCCAAAGGAAAAAAATCCATCAAATTAAAATGTTTGTATATATCTGTATGCATAAAACAGTTATCACTTTTCAAATAAGTATCATTTTAGAAAAATAAAGTAATAAAAGCTATTTTCAGACCACAAAGAACAACATGATTGTGTATATTGATATCTAGCAACATACACAAATAATGTTTTACGATCCTGAGAGTCTATTTTATAAGCAGGATTATCAAATGACTATGCTGGACGTTAGAGATTTAACAGGAGTTTTCATTGAATCTAGATATGGTGCTAGAATCTTATGAAAACAATTTATTTCCTTTGAAATATGTTTGCAATTGAGTCTTTACGTATTTGCTTTGATAGGATATTGTGTGTCCTTCTGGGTTGAGTCCATAATGACATTATAAGTCTTGCATATTTTATTGAGGTGGGGCTATTCACAATTTCCAAACTCCAGTTTCCAAGAGGAACTGTTCCTTAGATGAATATGCAGAAAAAGTATTCATTCTGAGACTCTCTAGCCCTCCAGGATCTCTGGCATTTGTTTGTGTGCTTATTTTTCTGTTATTGAAGAATGTCATAGGCTGAACCACAAACTTTCAAGTCATGTGAAGGAGCCTTAACACTCAGTGTCCCAGACAGAACTGGATTTGAATATATAGCTTACTGGGCTTGAACCCAAATTCACTGAGACTGTACTGTGTGTAACAAGGGGAGAGGCATGTGCACAGGAAGAATAGAATGCAGAACACAGTGCAAGGACGACTATCTACTACACAGAAGGCTAGGCTGACTCCATGACAGATTGGCAGTTAAGGAGACTATGCCCATATCTCTGTTTCCAAGAATTGGGCAATTCCAAGCAAGTCCAGGCCTCAGAAACTGTTCTGTGAGTGGGGTATGTTATATCAACAGAGTGATAAAGGATGATCAAGTACCAAAACACCTTGATAGGGGACATCAACCATTTTTGAGAAATTGAATTTCTGTTGCTCAGACACACCATTAAGCAATTGGCTGTTTTAGCCCATGATAGTCCTCCAATCCCACAATTTTCATTTCTATATGCATACAGTATTTTTGTTACATACAGTATTTTTTCTTAAAATTATTTATAAAATACTTTCTCATTTTTTTAAAAATTTTATAGCAACTGTCTCAAAACTGATCATTCTATGGTACTAGAAAAGTTTTTGCATTTTTACTTTAATAGTTTTCTTATTAGAACACAGTTCTCTGATTATTCTTTTCATTATTATTAAAGTTTGAGCACTGAGCTGTATTGTTTTGCATCAACATTTGTCAGTACAAGCCTCACTATTCTAAAATACTCAAAACCATTTCAATAGAAAGTTTTGAATTTTTTAAAAAAATAAAATCTTACTTTTTTAAGCTTTTGTACATATATAATTTAAGATAGTTTTGTTTGTTAAGTTTTGGTTTCATTTTTTAAAAAAAATAAAGCACTAGATTAGACCGTACTATGTAGTCTAGTGGGAAAGGTGATGGTGGTTTAGGGCAAAGAGTTAGCTGTCAACTGGGGACATACAAAGACCTCCTTGCTTCAGTTTGGGACAATTATGAGAGACAATAGAGGTTTACAATTCTCCATAATGTCAAAGAGACTGTAGCCCATTTCTTTCTGCCTAACCCTCCTTCCCATTCCTCCATATCACAGATTCTTAGATATTAAATTACCAATCCTCCATATTAAATTTTATCTTAGTTTGCAAACTCTGGAATCTGCAATATCATTTTTCCTACCAAATCATTATACATTATCGCTGTGGTATTAGACTTTTCTCCTTACATTATTATTACAACTAACGAATCTAAGTTTAAAAGAAGCTTTAATAATAAGTGATTAGTTGAAATCTATTGTAACTACAAGGTCTATTAGAGAAGTATTGCTAAGACTAGGTAGCTAGCAAGTTCCATATAAAGTAGAGGGAAAGACCAAGATATTTTAAGTTAAACTAGCAAGATGTAGATACTGTTTTTAAAAGAAGACTATTCTTATAAATAAATAAAATAAAAAGACGATTGAAGTTAAATTTAAAAAAAAAAAGAACATTTAGAAAGTCATTGCCTTAATCTCTCAGGTTAATGCATGCATAATGATGCCCAGGTAAAAGCTGTGGCTGTGGTACTTACATTCCATTGTATATTTCTGCTGAGTATTTATCATTATTTACTGAGATGTGTTTATTTACATGTATGGGTGTTTGTCTTAGTCAGTGTTTGCATTCCTGCACGAAACATCATGACCAAAGAGAAAGTTGGTGAAAAAAGGGTTTATTCAGCTTATACTTGCACATTGTTATTCATCACCAAAGAAAGTCAGGACAGAAACTCACATAGGGCAGGAACTTGACAGCAGGATCTGGTGTAGAGGCCATGGAGGGTGCTTCTTGCTGGATTGCTTCCACTGGTTTGCTTTCTGTTAGAACCCAGGACTACCAGCTCAGTGATGGCACCTTGCACAATGGGCTGAGTCCTATCCCCTTGATTATTATCTAAAAATATACCTTTTAGCTGCATGTCATGGAGGCATTTCCCCAAAAGAGGCTACTTTCTCTGTGATAACCCCAACTTGTGTCAAGTTGACACACAAAACTAGCCAGTACAGGAATCTCGTGGAATGGATTCCAGATGGTGGTGAGCACATATGTGAGTTATGGGAACTGACTCAGATGTTCTACAAGAGTAACAAGTACTTTTAACCTCTTCAATCCAATATAACTCAGAAAGCATCATAATTATGACATATTAAGAAATAAATTCAACTTTAATTGTATGGTGAAATTTTGTTGTTTTTATTATTGGTTTTGTACAAAGGAGAGATTTACTAATAATACTGATTTTAAATTTATCATATAATGGCTTCTCTGATAAGCGGCCTGTTCTGACTACCATAAACTCGTATTTATCATTCCATGTAACCGCTTTAGACATTATAAGATACATCTCCTGATAGTTCATTGCTTTCTTCAGGGGCATCGTAATATGATTAATTCATTGTATTCTTGTAGCATAAGAATAACATCCTGGCTCTGGGGCCGGACACTTCCGGTGTTTGGCCAGACTCCCGGACCAGCGGAGGATCCCTGCCTTCAGCAGCTCTCTGCTCCCAGGCCCCCCGGAGGGAAGTTCTGGCCGCCTGGTCCGGCGGGCACTCCTGAGGCAGCAGAGCGGAGGAGACCACCAACGCTGCCCACCTCTGCCCACATCCCTGGCCCAGGAGGATACTGTATACGGCCTCTGGGTACCCGTAGAGGAGGGCCCAGGAGCAGCAGATCCACCGCGTCTGAGACACCGCACCTGAAGGGACCGACCAGATAAACAGTTCTCTGCACCCAAATCCCGTGGGAGGGAGAGCTAAACCTTCAGAGAGGCGGACACGCTTGGGAAACCAGAAGAGACGGCACGCTGCGCACAGTACTGACCCCAGAGGAAAACAAAAGCTATCTGGAACCCTGGTGCACGGAACCTCCCGGAAGGGGCGGCGCAGATCTTCCTGGCTGCTGAGGCCGTGGAGAGCTCATAGGCAACACACCGCCAGCAAACTTGAGCCTGGGGACCACAGGTAAGACAAACTTTTCTGGTACAAACGACTTGCCTGGTGAACTCAAGACACAGGCTCACAGGAACAGCTGAAGACCTGTAGAGAAGAAAACTACTCGCACCGAAAGCAGAACACTCTGTCCCCATAACTGGCTGAAAGAAAACAGGAAAACAGGTCTACAGCACTCCTGAAACACAGGCTTATAAGACAGTCTAGCCACTGTCAGAAATAGCAGAACAAAGTAACACTAGAGATAATCTGATGGCGAGAGGCAAGCGCAGGAACCCAAGCAACAGAAACCAAGACTACATGGCATCATCGGAGCCCAATTCTCCCACCAAAGCAAACACGGAATATCCAAACACACCAGAAAAGCAAGATCTAGTTTCAAAATCATATTTGATCATGATGTTGGAGGACTTCAAGAAAGACATGAAGAACTCCCTTAGAGAAACACAGGAAAACATAAATAAACAAGTAGAAGCCTACAGAGAGGAATCGCAAAAATTTCTAAAAGAATTCCAGGAAAATATAAATAAACAAGTAGAAGCCCATAGAGAGGAGTCACAAAAATCCCTAAAAGAATTCCAGGAAAACATAAATAAACAAGTAGAAGCCCATAGAGAGGAGTCACAAAATCCCTGAAAGAATTCCAGGAAAACACAATCAAACAGTTGAAGGAATTAAAATGGAAATAGAAGCAATCAAGAAAGAACACATGGAAACAACCCTGGATATAGAAACCAAAGGAAGAGACAAGGAGCTGTAGATACAAGCTTCACCAACAGAATACAAGAGATGGAAGAGAGAATCTCAGGAGCAGAAGATTCCATAGAAATCATTGACTCAACTGTCAAAGATAATGTAAAGGAAAAAGCTACTGGTCCAAAAACATACAGGAAATCCAGGACTCAATGAGAAGATCAAACCTAAGGATAATAGGTATAGAAGAGAGTGAAGACTCCCAGCTCAAAGGACCAGTAAATATCTTCAACAAAATCATAGAAGAAAACTTCCTAACCTAAAAAAGAGATACCCATAGGCATACAAGAAGTTTACAGAACTCCAAATAGATTGGACCAGAAAAGAAACACCTCCGTCACATAATAGTCAAAACACCAAACGCACAAAATAAAGAAAGAATATTAAAAGCAGTAAGGGAAAAGGTCAAGTAACATATAAAGGCAGACCTATCAGAATCACACCAGACTTTTCGCCAGAAACTATGAAGGCCAGAAGATCCTGGACTGATGTCATACAGACCCTAAGAGAACACAAATGCCAGCCAGGGTTACTGTATCCTGCAAAACTCTCAATAACATAGATGGAGAAACCAAGATATTCCATGACAAAACCAAATTTACACAATATCTTTCTACAAATCCAGCACTACAAAGGATAATAAATGGTAAAGCCCAACATAAGGAGGCAAGCTATACCCTAGAAGAAGCAAGAAACTAATCGTCTTGGCAACAAAACAAAGAGAAGAAAAGCACACAAACATAACCTCACATCCAAATATGAATACAACCGGAAGCAATAATCACTATTCCTTAATATCTCTCAACATCAATGGCCTCAACTCCCCAATAAAAAGACATAGATTAACAAACTGGATACGCAACGAGGACCCTGCATTCTGCTGCCTACAGGAAACACACCTCAGAGACAAAGACAGACACTACCTCAGAGTGAAAGGCTGGAAAACGACTTTCCAAGCAAATGGTCAGAAGAAGCAAGCTGGAGTAGCCATTCTAATATCAGATAAAATCAATTTTCAACTAAAAGTCATCAAAAAAGATAAGGAAGGACACTTCATATTCATCAAAGGAAAAATCCACAAAGATGAACTCTCAATCCTAAATATCTATGCCCCAAATACAAGGGCACCTACATACGTAAAAGAAACCTTACTAAAGCTCAAAACACACATTGCACCTCACACAATAATAGTAGGAGATTTCAACACCCCACTCTCATCAATGGACAGATCATGGAAACAGAAATTAAACAGAGACGTAGACAGACTAAGAGAACTCATGAGCCAAATGGACTTAACGGATATTTATAGAACGTTCTACCCTAAAGCAAAAGGATATACGTTCTTCTCAGCTCCTCATGGTACTTTCTCCAAAATTGACCATATAATTGGTCAAAAAACGGGCCTCAACAGGTACAGAAAGATAGAAATAATCCCATGCTTTCTATCGGACCACCACGGCCTCAAAACTGGTCTTCAATAACAATAAGGGAAGAATGCCCACATATACGTGGAAATTGAACAATGCTCTACTCAATGATAACCTGGTCAAGGAAGAAATAAAGAAAGAAATTAAAGACTTTTTAGAATTTAATGAAAATGAAGATACAACATACCCAAACTTATGGGACACAATGAAAGCTGTGCTAAGAGGAAAACTCATAGCGCTGAGTGCCTGCAGAAAGAAACAGGAAAGAGCATATGTCAGCAGCTTGACAGCACACCTAAAAGCTCTAGAACAAAAAGAAGCAAATACACCCAGGAGGAGTAGAAGGCAGGAAATAATCAAACTCAGAGCCGAAATCAACCAAGTAGAAACAAAAAGGACCATAGAAAGAATCAACAGAACCAAAAGTTGGTTCTTTGAGAAAATCAACAAGATAGATAAACCCTTGGCCAGATTAACGAGAGGACACAGAGAGTGTGTCCAAATTAACAAAATCAGAAATGAAAAGGGAGACATAACTACAGATTCAGAGGAAATTCAAAAAATCATCAGATCTTACTATAAAAGCCTATATTCAACAAAACTTGACAATCTGCAGGAAATGGACAATTTCCTAGACAGATACCAGGTACCGAAGTTAAATCAGGAACAGATAAACCAGTTAAACAACCCCATAACTCCTAAGGAAATAGAAGAAGTCATTAAAGGTCTCCCAACCAAAAAGAGCCCAGGTCCAGACGGGTTTAGTGCAGAATTCTATCAGACCTTCATAGAAGACCTCGTACCAATATTATCCAAACTATTCCACAAAATTGAAACAGATGGAGTACCACAAATTCCTTCTATGAAGCCACAATTATTTTATACCTAAACCACAAAGACCCAACAAAGAAAGAGAACTTCAGACCAATTTCCTTTTTATGAATATCGATGCAAAAAATACTCAATAAAATTCTGGCAAACCGAATCCAAGAGCACATCAAAACAATCATCCACCATGATCAAGTAGGTTTCATCCCAGGCATGCAGGGATGGTTCAATATACGGAAAACCATCAACGTGATCCATTATATAAACAAACTGAAAGAACAAAACCACATGATCATTTCATTAGATGCTGAGAAAGCATTTGACAAAATTCAACACCCCTTCATGATAAAAGTCCTGGAAAGAATATGAATTCAAGGCCCATACCTAAACATAGTAAAAGCCATATACAGCAAACCAGTTGCTAACATTAAACTAAATGGAGAGAAACTTGAAGCAATCCCACTAAAATCAGGGACTAGACAAGGCTGCCCACTCTCTCCCTACTTATTCAATATAGTTCTTGAAGTTCTAGCCAGAGCAATAAGACAACAAAAGGAGGTCAAGGGGATACAGATCGGAAAAGAAGAAGTCAAAATATCACTATTTGCAGATGATATGATAGTATATTTAAGTGATCCCAAAATTCCACCAGAGAACTACTAAAGCTGATAAACAACTTCAGCAAAGTGGCTGGGTATAAAATTAACTCAATAAATCAGTAGCCTTCCTCTACACAAAAGAGAAAACAGGCTGAGAAAGAAATTAGGAAATGACACCTTCATAATAGATCCAAATAATATAAAGTACCTCGGTGTGACTTTAACCAAGCAAGTAAAAGATCTGTACAATAAGAACTTCAAGACTCTGAAGAAAGAAATTGAAGAAGATCTCAGAAGATGGAAAGATCTCCCATGCTCATGGATTGGCAGGATTAATATAGTAAAAATGGCCATTCTACCAAAAGCGATCTACAGATTCAATGCAATCCCCATCAAAATACCAATCCAATTCTTCAAAGAGTTAGACAGAACAATTTGCAAATTCATCTGGAATAACAAAAAACCCAGGATAGCTAAAACTATCCTCAACAATAAAAGGACTTCAGGGGGAATCACTATCCCAGATCTCAAGCAGTATTACAGAGCAATAGTGATAAAAACTGCATGGTATTGGTACAGAGACAGACAGATAGACCAATGGAACAGAATTGAAGACCCAGAAATGAACCCACACACCTATGGGCACTTGATTTTTGACAAAGGAGCCAAAACCATCCAATGGAAAAAAGATAGCATTTTCAGCAAATGGTGCTGGTTCAACTGAGGTCAACATGTAGAAGAATGCAGATCGATCCATGCTTATCACCCTGTACAAAGCTTAAGTCCAAGTGGATCAAGGACCTCCACATCAAACCAGATACACTCAAACTAATAGAAGAAAACTAGGGAAGCATTTGGAACACATGGGCACTGGAAAAAATTTCCTGAACAAAACACCCATGGCGTATGCTCTAAGATCAAGAATCGACAAATGGGATCTCATAAAACTGCAAAGCTTCTGTAAGGCAAAGGACACTGTGGTTAGGACAAAACGGCAACCAACAGATTGGGAAAAGATCTTTACCAATCCTACAACAGATAGAGGGCTTATATCCAAAATATACAAAGAACTGAAGAAGTTAGACAGCAGGGAGGCAATAACCCTATTAAAAAATGGGGTTCAGAGCTAAACAGAGAATTCACAGCTGAGGAATGCCGAATGGCTGAGAAACACCTAAAGAAATGTTCAACATCGTTAGTCATAAGGGAAATGTAAATCAAAACAACCCTGAGATTTCACCTCACACCAGTGAGAATGGCTAAGATCAAAAACTCAGGTGACAGCAAATGCTGGCGAGGATGTGGAGAAAGGGAACACTCCTCCATTGTTGGTGGGGGCAGACTGCTGCAAACCATTCTGGAAATCAGTCTGAGGTTCCTCAGAAAATTGACATTGAACTGCCTGAGGATCCAGTTATACCTCTCTTGGGCATATACCCAAAAGATGCCCCAACATATAAAAAAAGACACGTGCTCCACTATGTTCATCGCAGCCTTATTTATAATAGCCAGAAGCTGGAAAGAACCCAGATGCCCTTCAACAGAGGAATGGATACAGAAAATGTGGTACATCTACACAATGGAATATTACTCAGCTATCAAAAACAATGACTTTGTGAAATTGTAGGCAAATGGTTGAACTGGAAACTATCATCCTGAGTGAGCTAACCCAATCACAGAAAGACATACATGGTATGTACTCATTGATAAGTGGTTATTAGCCCAAATGCTTGAATTACCCTAGATGCCTAGAACAAATGAAACTCAAGACGGATGATCAAATGTGAATGCAGATCGCCTGAGAGAGACACAGCCAGAATACAGCAATACAGAGGTGTATGCCAGCAGAAAACAACTGAACTGAGAACAGCACCCCTGTTGAAGGAATCAGAGAAAGAACTGGAAGAGCTTGAAGTAGCTCTAGACCCCATATGTACAGCAATGCCAACCAACCAGAGTTTCCAGGGACTAAGCCACTACCCAAAGACTATACATGGACTGACCCTGGACTCTGACCTCGTAGGTTGCAATGAATATCCTAGTAAGAGCACCAGTGGAAGGGGAAGCCCTGGGTCCTGCTAAGACTGAACCCCTAGTGAACTAGACTGTTGGGGAGAGGGCAGCAATGGGGGGAGGGTTGGGAGGGGAACACCCATAAGGAAGGGGAGGGGGGAGGGGGATGTTTGCCCGGAAACCGGGAAAGGGAATAACATTCGAAATGTATATAAGAAATACTCAAGTTAAAAAATAAAAAAAAAAAAAAAAAAAAAAAAGGAAAAAAAAAAAAAAAAAAACAAAAAAAAAAAAAAAAAAAAAAAAAAAAAAAAAAAAAAAAAAAAAAGGAAAAAAAAAAAAAAAAAAAAAAAAAAAAAAAAAAAAAAAAAAAAAAAAAAAATAAAAAAAAAAAAAAAATATACAATCATAAAAAAAAAAAAAAGAATAACATCCTGGGGGTCCTGTTCATGGGAACTAATTCTAGCAATATAGCTACTTCAGTTAAGGAATGACAATTGTGTAAATGTATGATAAATGTTCTCCCTTATTTTATGATGATAATGGCTGCTGAGATCCCCTTGCATTGTACCATATGCTTGAGAAGAAACTTTGTCCGTA
Organism: Rattus rattus; assembly: GCF_011064425.1. Lineage (NCBI taxonomy): Eukaryota > Metazoa > Chordata > Mammalia > Rodentia > Muridae > Rattus > Rattus rattus. Next base: position 77,635,228 of record NC_046166.1, on the reverse strand, counting down.
CAGATATGAGCTTAATTTTTTAGCATTCAGTATCCAAAGTTAAGTTTTAGAATACTTTTTGAGGTAGGTTTAGTTGTATAGCCCTGGTGGACTATTAACAATATGTGGCCCATATTACCTCCTTCTATATCCTGAGCTCTGGGATTAAAGGCATGTACCCCCACATTTTGATAATTTTAGAAAAGTTTTAAGAATATGTTTTGTGAGATAAAAAAAGAATATGCTTTGTCCTTTCTTATTTATAAAATTTGGCTTTTTATCATATACTCATATCAAATCAATATTCTCTCAGAACTTAGGGAACTCCCTGGTATGGTGATACAGCTAAAACAAGGACAGGGAGTCATGTAGGCATTATATAGGGAAGTGTCAGACTTAGGAAGACAAATTACTCTGCAAACATCATTTCTAGATTTGTAGATTTATAGCTATGTGTGAAAAGAAATTGCAAATGTGTAGCATTACATCCTGCACTAACTTGATTCTTGTTTTTATTTAACTTGCCCTATGTTGTGATTAATCAGACCTGAAAAGTGAAATAGTAGTGTAGATACTGTTGGCATAAGAAGCAGATCCTTGTATCCAAGTGTGATTCTGACACTTGCCATACGAGCAGCTTCCACCAAAAATAATTACACAAAGTCATTAAAATATCAGTAGTATTAAAAGGAGCAGTATCTGGTATGAGAATTTCTCAGCTTAAAATGTGATTGATAGGCATCTAATAAAATTCAATTTCCAGCCTGTATTCTTCCTGGTGAGTCTTAGAAGGTTAAGCAACTAATCTGCCATTATCCTAGAAGAAATGTATATATATATATATGCATATATATATATTCTTTAAGTAATAGGTCTAACTTTGACTTTTTGAGAAACATACTTAGTTTTAATATAAATGTAAGTTTTAAATATGAGACAGAGGAAATACAGTAAATAAATGCTATTTTGCTTATTTTATGATCAAAGTCAACAATGATGACAACCTAAATTCAGTGATTCATGTAGAAATATTTGTCTTCAAATTTTTATAACAGATTGGAATGAAATTTCACATTTAAGCTGCTAAGTTTGCACTAGAGAAACAATTGTGCCCCTGGAAAAAATTAGAGTACTGCAAGTAATATTTAATGCTATTTGATAATACCATGGGTAGATATTTCTGGTGAAATATATGGTACTATGTAGATCTACAGTATTCTTGACACAGTAACACATTCTGCTGGAAAACTCTGCCTGGCACACATGAGATATTATTGGATATTTATTGAATGAATAGAGTAAAAGAGAATAGAAAGAAAGATTATTGAGCCAGAGAATTTTATAGCTCAGAAAAATATCTTTGGCAATAATGAAATTTGAAGAGTGGCTGCATAAGGGGGAAAAGAGATGACTTTAGAGTTAAGAGCACTGGCTTCTGTTGAAAAGGACCTATGCTCTGTTCACAGTACCTAAATGATGGGCCATAACCACCTGTACAACCAGATCCAGAGACTCAACACCTCCTTCTGACTTCTGTGAGCATCTGACATACATGCAGTCCATATAACTGTGCATGCAGGAAAAATAACCAAAAAGTGAGATAAATAGATCTAAAATACACGGAAAGAATGATAACCTGAGTGCATTTCTGGAGACTCCTAAGTTAAGATGGAAGGCATATGTGACAATATTGACTAAAATTGATAACAAATATAAAGAGAACATTGTAACATTAAATATTTAAATTGTGTAAATAAAATAAATAAGAGATTTGCTAAAGTTTTATATTTCCCAATATATGATATGTCACACTTTTTTTTAATGAATTATATAAAGATCAAGGGTAGATTGCTCATGCATAAGTGGCAAAAACTTAAGAAGGGATTTCAAGACTGCACTAAAAATATAGACATTTAATATACAACAAAAGGGTTAGAAGTTAAAAACATGTCATGGTATTGATGATATCTGCTAAAAGGACAGATTTCAGCATCTCACCATAAAAGCAGGTAAGTGTGTTAAATGAGGGCTGTTTTATTTGGCTCCAATACTGTATTTTATCTCTCCAATAAGCATCAAAATTTTTCCTTTAAATTAAGAAAGGATGAATTTTTTATTGTTTGTAGTTTTATGTAGATACATAATGCCTCCCTACTGTTTTTTTCCACTTCTTTCCCATGGTATCATCAATCCCCTTCCCTTCCAGTTCATGTGTTCTTTCTGAAAGTGGTTGAATCCACTTAGTGGTCCCAGAATGTGCAAGGTGCCTTGTTATCCTCTAGAGTATAAGTAGCCTACCCCTGGCCATATATCTGAAGAAAATTGACCCCCTTTGTGAACTTCTTTTTAAAAGTGTTTTCAAAACAGATAAAACTGTAGAAGAGCATAGTTTTCCTAATGTACAGAGTAATTATTCTAAAATTTTCTTAAATAAAATAACTATTTTCAAATTGTACGTTTTTCCTCTTATTCTATGCTTCCTTTCTTTACGAAGTTTTCAGCAAACGTAATTAACTAATATAAATGGGTGATTAGGCACTGATTGACCTTGTATCTTGAAGAATGCTACACAGAACTTTTTCTCACATATTAGAGTTTTATTATATGCTGACACTGACAGCGAAAGTTATTGCTGAATGGATGGAAGGACAATCTTATTGTAGCGATATGATTGTGTGTGGTGGTTCAGCAGCCATCTCTAAGACAAATTCGCTGTCTTCTACAGCAGTGATTAAGTCATTTTACATGTGGAAAGTTTTATATCAATTTTTCATGACATTTTATCGCTAACAATTAATCTGATGATATCAAAATTGATTTACGTTTACATCTTACATTCCATCTTCGGTTATAGCTAATTAATTTGTGATTTAAGAAACTGCATATGGGGATGTGAATTTGTTCTGCATTTATTCATACATGTGGGCTTACAAGGAACAGTTTTAAAAAATATTTTAATATTTTGAAAAGGAACAAGATATGGAGTGAATAAGTCCATATAAATTATAATTCTCTTCTTATTCGGTAAATATTTGTCAAGCCATTTATACCTGGAACTGAGAATCCTCACAGGTATATTTCAATGTGTCTAAAATACAGAGGTGCTTTTTTCTTCTTATTATTATTTACTATTCTTTCATATACTACATCCAAACTGCAGCCCCTCCTCCTTCCTGTTCCAACCAAAACACACATTTTCTTTCCCAGATCTACTGTTCCTTTGTTTCACTTCAGAAATGAACAGGTCTCCCAGGGATATCAATTGAACATGCCATAAGAAGATGCAATGAGACTAGGCACAAACTTTCATCTCAAGGCTGAATGAGGCCACCCATTTGGAGAAGAAGGATCTCAAGAGGTGTGGCAAAAGAGTGAGAGGTACTTCTATTTTCACTGTTAAGAACAACAACAGAACCGTGAACAAAAGAACCATATTGGATATGCACAGTCCCTGGCACAGACTGGTAATCTTCATAATTCCATCTCTGTGAGCTCCTGTGAACCCTGCTTCTTTATTCTGTAGGCTGTATTCTTCTGGTGTCCTTAACCCCTCTGGCTCCTACAATCCTTTCTCCCCTTCTTCTGAAGGGTTCCCTTAGCCCCACGTAATGTTTACCTGTGTGTCTCTGCATCTGCTCCTATTGGCTGCTGAAGGAAGGCTTTCTGATGAAGACTAGACTAGGCCCTCTTGTATGAGAATACCAGTACATCATAAGGATCGTTTCAGTGAAATTTTACTACAATTGTGATTGTTTCTACTCTAGGTCTCTGGGTCATCCAGTTTCTAGTTCCTAGCCATTCAGGCAGTGTCAAGTATGTGCTCCCTCTCAAGAAGTGGACCTCAAGTAAGGTCAGACATTGGTTGACCATTCCTACAAATTCTTTAACACTATTGCCTCATAATATCCTGCAGGAAGGATAGTGTGACTACATGGTTTTGTGGCTGGGTTAGTGTGCACAGTCCCACCATTGGAAGCCTTGCTTGGTTACAGAAGATGACTGGTTCATATTTTCCTTTACTTAGAAGTCCTTTTTAGGGTTACACTAACTGGTTCCAGGATGTTTTCATTGCACTAAGTTTCCCCATCACTCACCAAATGCCCCCCATTCCAATCATCTCAACCTGTACTCTCTCCCTCTTTCCTTTCTCAATCACATTATTCTTATCACTCCCATCCCCAACAGCAAAACAAAGGAAAAGGATCATACACACAGACACACACACACACGCACGCACGCACACACGCATACGCGCGCACACACACACACACACACACACACACACACACACACACATACACAAACACACCCACTGCCACCACCAACATCAAAATACTAGGAACCAACAATCATTGTTCACTATTAACTCTCAATATCAGTCGACTCAATTCCCCGATAAAAATACACAGCCAAGCAGATTGGATAGAATGGATGTATAATGGAATCCATTGCTCTGCTGCATATAAGAAAGACACCTCAGCAACAAAGAGACATTACTTCAGAGTAAAGGGCTTGAAAAAGACTTTCCAAGCAAATGGACAAAAAGCTATTTGGGGTAAAAATTCCAATATCAAATAAAATAAACTTTTGACCAAAAGTAATTAAGAGATGAGGAAGGACATTTCATACTCATCAAAGGAAGGCTCCACCAAGATGACATTTCAGTTCTAAATGTTCATACCCTAAATTCACAGGCACCCACATTAATAAAAGAAACATTGCTAAAGCTTAAATTGAGTATCAAATTCCATACATTAATAGTGGGAGACTTCACCACTCACTCTTACCAACTGACAGGTCATTGATACAGAATCTAAACAGAGAAATATGAAGCTAACAGAGGTTATGAATCGAATAGAACTATAGATACTTATAGAATATTTCACCTAAACACAAAAAATTATACCTTCTTAGTACCTCATGGAACATTCTCCAAAACTGACCATATTATTTGTAACAAAGCAAGCTTCAACAGATATACAAAAATTGAAATAACTCCACATATCATATCAGACTAGCATGGATTAAAACTGGACTTCAACAACAACAGACACAAATACTTATACTTATAGAAAATACTTATACCCATATACTTATAGAAAATTAACATCTCTATAGTCAATGATCTGTGGGTCAGAGAAGAAACAAAGAAAGAAATTAAGAACTTCCTAGAGTTCAATGAAAATGAGGGTGCAACATACCTAAAATTATGGGACACAGTCAAAGCCGGACAGGACTGCCAGTGGAAGAATAGGGCACCGTTTCACCATCAATCCTTAGACCCAAAATATGTCTTGTCTACAAGATGCACAAGGGCAAAGATGGAACAAAGATAAAGGGAATGGCCAACCAATGCCTGTCCCAAACTGAGTCTCATCCCACGAGCAAAAACCAATTCCTGCACTATTAATGATACTTTATTATGCTTGCATACAGAAGCCACGCATAACTGTCCTCTGTGAGACTCCACCAGGCAATGTAAACAGATACAGATATCCACTGTGAAACATCCTATAGAGCTAGGGGATTCTTGTGGAAGAGTTGTAGGAAGGACTAAGGTATGGACTAAGGAAGGACAAAACATATGGACTCCACAGAAAAACCAATAGCGTCAACTAACCTGAACTCTTAGGGTCTCCCTGAGCTTAAATCACCAACCAAAGAGTGAGCATGGGCTTACTAAATGGGCTGTCTTGTCTGGCTTCAGAAGGAGAAAATGTGGCTAGTCCTGCAGTCTTGATGTGCAGGTTGGGGTGTTAACCTGGGAGAGGGTGGTATAGAAATTTCTTGTTTCTTTGGAGACTCAATTGTGTCATGCAATGTTTTGTTTTTGATTTTGTTTTTGTTTTTGTTTTTTTAGAAGCTGTCTTGTGAGACGATAATTTACTAAGAACAGACATGTGGTGTTTTTCTGGAAGTTGCCTGGACAAAGGGCATGTGATGTTTCAGTAGAGCAGATACTGGAGAGAACACATGATATTTGGATGGGACTGTGTGACAGGGATTTTCCTTGCCTTCTGTACTGACTTTGTAAAGAGAAACCCACCAAAGAATTCCAATGATGTTCTGGCAGCTTCCTGCTGCTTCTGTTGACTTGGATAAATTGGCAGAACCTTGCAGCTTCTTCAGGATTGAGTTGCAGTTCCAAATTCATGAATGATGTTTGTGAGTGTATCAAGCTACTGTTGCTGATTTGTGTGAACTGAGCTGCTGAATTAGTTCTAAACAGGTCCACATCCTCCTTTGCCCTATAAACCTTTCCTTTATTCAGGTGAATGGTCATCTAGAAGAGAGGTTAAGGCATTTAAGTATACTTAAAAGTAGGTTTTACAAACATATAAGCATAAAAGCAGTGGGAGGGGGAGGCAATAGGAGGTTCTCAGTGGGGAAACAAGGAAAGGGGATAACATTTGAAATGTAAATAAAAAATATCCAATAAAAGAAAAGAGAAAAAGAGAGATAATGATAGCAAATAGGTGAAAATAAACCCAGTTAACTGATTAGCAATTTAACAGAAATTTCTCCTATAGTAGCTAAATTTCTTTATCTGATAAACTAATTATACCTTTTCTTTCCAGTAAACTGAGTAGACAATTAAAAAAAAATCACACACACAACCTATATAAAACGTAAGGATGGAAACCTCTTCCTCCTCAGCAGAGAAGGGGAGGGTGGAGTTGGGGATAAAAGTTCTGGAAGAGGGGACAGGGAAGAGAGGGGCTAGATATTATGATGGAAAGTGAACAAATAAATAAACTAATGAAAAACTTAGACTCCCACTAGCAATGGAGTAGTCTTCCTCTTCCTGTACGTTCTTAGAGCATGTGCCTTATGGTATTGATCTTAGCCATTCTGACAGGTGTGAGTGAAATCTCCAAACCGTTTTGATTTTCATTTCCTTGATGGCTAGGGATGTTGAATAATTCTTTAAGTATTTCTCAGCTACTGGAGATTATTATTTATACCATAGTATAAAATAATTCACATATATACAAATAATATCTTTATATATTTAAAATATATATGGTTATATAAACATTTTCTAACAACTTCCTATTTCACTGTCCTTTAGAATATTCATAAACCTGTTTTCCTTGTATCCGAAAATAGGCTTTGTAGCAACAATAGGGTAAAAGGTTTTACCCACATTTTTTCCCTAAAATATGTAAAGAAAAGGGGGTAGTTACATATTATACATAATCATCTAAGAAGTAGGCTGTGTATGGAAGATAAATAGTGTATGTGTTCTAATATTTCATAAAGCATATATAGACTATCATGTTTCTCATCAGATATTAATGACTCTAAAACAATTAGGTAGATTAGGATTTATTGATGAATATAAGTTTGCATTATATAGTCAACATATATTTTGGATAGAAATAAATATAACCATCTCATTTTACATAATGTTATTTGTGTATATGTTTCAAGGTTGTTCATTTGATATTTGAATTGTACTTGTTGGGCTCTTCCCTGTACTAGAATATTTCTTACTCTCAGCATTTCTTAGGTATATTTTTATAACTAAAAATTATATAATTTTATAAAAGTTATATAATTATAGCATTGACTATATTTCTTTCTGTAGGATGGAGTCCTCATACAATTTATAAATTATTCTCTAATAATAATTTTACTTCATCTATTCAGCTCTACTTTCTTGAGAGAAAACTTTAATCTTTTGTTAATGTATGTGTTTTATTAGGGTTAAATTAAAATGTAATGGAATTTTACATTACTTATGAGTGCAAATATCTCCACACAGGCCTTTTTTCAGTTTTTATATTCTCAAATAATCAGAATGTTCAATTCATATTTTCATTCTTGGAGGGTAAGAGTTTATTGGGCTTAAACTTTCAGGACCTAGTCTATCAATAACAGAATTCAGGGCAGGAACTGAAATAGAAACCTGGAACAGAAGCCATGACAAACACCTGCTTTCTGGCTTTCATGCAGGCTGATGCTTATGCAGCTCTTTTTTTATTTAATTTTTTTAAATTTTATTTTTCTTGGGTATTTTATGGATTTATATTTCAAATGTTATCCCCTTTCATCCCTCTCCCATGCACCCTCCCCTCTCTTCCTGCTTCTATGTGGATGCTCCCATTCCCATCCAACCATACCCAACTCAACACGTTGGCCTTCCCCTAAGATGGGGAAATGTGCTTTCAAAGGACCAGGGGCTCTTCCTCCTATTGATGCTGGACAATGCCATCCTCTGCAACAAAAGTGGCTGGAGTCATAGGTCCCAACATGTGTACTCATTGTTGGTAGTTTAGTCTGTGGGAGATCTGATGGGGTCTAGTTGTTTGATGCTGTTCGTCTTCTTATGGTATTGCAAAGTCCTTCAGCTCCTTCAGTCTTTTCTCTAAATCCTGCATTGGGGTCTCCTTGTTCTGTCTAATGGTTAGCTGCAAACATCCTCATCTGTATCAGTAGGTCTCTAGCAGAGCCTCTCACGGGACACCCATATATGGCTCCTGTCAGCAAGCACTTCTTGGCATCAGCAATAGTCAATGGATTTGGTGGCTGCATATGGAACGGATTCCAAGGTGGTACAGTCTCTGGATGTCTTTTTTCTTCCATACTGCTCTAGTCTTTGTCCCTGTATTCCCTGCAGTCAATGTTTTGTTCCCGCTTGTAAGATGGACTGAAGCATCCATATTTTGATCTTTCTTATTGAGCTTCATATGATCTGTGACTTTTTTCGTAGGTATTCCAAGATTTTGGGCTAATATTGAGTTATCTGTGAGTGAATACCATGTGAATACCACAATACTTTTTTGACTGGATTACCTCAATCAGGATGATATTTTCCAGTTCCATCAATTTGCCTAAGAATTTCATGAAGTCATTATTTATAGCTGAATAGTACTCCATTGTGTAAATGTATCACATTTTCTGTATCCATTCCTCTGTTGAAGGACATCCGGGTTCTTTTCAGCTTCTAGTTATTACAAATAAGGCTGCTATGAATGTAGTGGAGCATGTGCCCTTGTCATACATTGGAGCATCTTTTGGGTATTTGCCCAGGAGTGGGTCAATTTTCATTCTTCTACATGCAGACCTCCAGTTGAGCCAGCACCATTTGTTGAAAATGCTGGGCCTCAGGTAGCACTATGTCCAATTTTCTTAGGAACCTCCAGATTGATTTCTAGAGTGGTTGCACCAGTTTGCAATCCCATGAAGAGTGGAGGAGTGTTCTTCTTTCTCCATATGTTTGCCAGTATCTGTTGTCACCGGAGTTTTTGATATTAGTCATTCTGACTAGTGTGAGGTAGAATCTCAGGGTCATTTTGATTTTTATTTCCCTTATGACTAAGGATATTGAGCATTTCTTTAGGTATTTCTAAGCCATTTGATATTCCTCAGCTGAGAATATTTTGCTTAGCTCTGTACCCCATTTTAATAGGGTTATTTGGCTCTCTGGAGTCTAACTTCTTGATTTCTTTGTAAATTTTGGAAATTAGTCCTCAATCCGATGTAGGATTGGTAAAGATCTTTTCCCAATCTGTTGCTTGCTGTTTTGTCCTAATGGCAGTGTCCTTTTCCTAACAGAAGCTTTGCAGTTTTATCATTCTTGACGTTAGAGCATAAGTCGTGGTTTTCTGTTCAGGAAATTTTCCCCTGTGCCTATGTATCCCAAGATTTTCCCCACTTTCTCTCCTATTAGTTTCAGTATATCTGGTTTTATGTGGGGGTCAAGTCCACTTGGACTTGAACTTTGAACAAGGAGATAAGAATGGGTGAATTTTCATTCTTCTACATGCGGACCTCCAGTTGAACCAGCACCATTTGTTGAAAATGCTGTCTTTTTCTATTGCATAGTTTTAGCTCCTTTGTTAAAGATCAAGGGGCCATAGGTATGTGGGTTCATTTCTGGGTCTTCAATTCTATTCCTTTAATATACCTTCCTGTCTCTGTACCAATACCATGCAGTTTTTATCATGATTGCTCTGTAATACTGCTTGAAGTCAGGGATGGCGATTTCCCCAGAAGTTTTTTATTGTTGAGAATAGTTTTTGCTATCCTGAGTTTTTTGCTTTTCACTGGAATTTGCAAATTGCTCCTTTAATTCACTTAAGTATTGAGTTGGAATTTGATGAGAATTGCATTAAATTTGAACATTACCTTCAGCAAGATGGCCGTTTTTTACTATATTAATCCTGCTAATCCATGAGCATGGAAGATCTTTCCATCTTCTGAGATCTTCTTTGATTTCTTTCTTCAGAGAATTGAAGTTTTTGTTATACAGATCATTCACTTGCTTGGTTAGAGTCACCCCTGTTGTTGTAAAAAATAAAAAAAATTTAAAATGTATTGGTGTCTTTTACCTCGCCAGGTCCAGTACCGTGGTGCCCCAAGATATCTGCTAGATAGCTTAGCAGAAACACATCCCAACTCCTTGGCGGCCCAGTGTCTCCTGCTGCTGCACACTTTCCTACACTCAAACTGTCACATAAAAGAACACACAACACAATAATCTTTGACCCAATTGATAAGATATAATTGCCCACCTAAACATACAAAGCTCAACACACATCCATCCCTTAGTAACAACCTGTAAATACACAGAGCTGAATCTTAACGTCAGCCTCCTGCCACAGCTTCTCGGCCTCTCCTCCTCCTCTCTTCCTCTCTCTTTGTTCCAGTCTCCTCCTCTTCCTTCAAACTTTTCTTCCGCCCATCCTTCCTTCTCATCCAGTGACAGGCTTCCTTCTATCTTGTACCTGCCCCACCTGTCACATCATCCCACACACCCCAAGGTATTTTATATTATTTGTTGCTATTGTGAAGAGTGATGTTTCCCTAATTCCTTTTTCAGCCTGTTTATCCTTTGAGTAGAGAAAAGGTACAGATTTGTTTGAGTTAATTTCATATCCAGCCACTTTGTTGAAGTTGTATATCAGCTGTAGTAGTTCTCTGGTGAAACTTTTGCAGTGACTTAAATATAGTATCATATCATACTTATGATAGTGATATTTTGACTCCTTACTTGCCAATTTGTATCCTTTTGACCTCCTTTTGTTGTGTAATTGCTCTGTATAGCATCAAATACTATATTGAATAGGTAAGGAGACAGTGAGCAGCCTTATCTAGTCTTTGATTTTAGCAAGATTGCTTCAAGTTTCTCTCCATTTAATTTTATGTTGGCTACTGGTTAGCTGTATATTGTTTTTACTAGGTTTAGGTATTGGCCTTGAATTCCTGATCATTTCAAGAATTTTATCATGAAGGGGTGTTGAATTTTATCAAATGCTTTCTCAGCAACTAATGAAATGATCATGTGCTTTTCTCCCCTTTGAGTTTGTTTATACAGTAGATGGATTAGTTGATGGATTTCCATATGCTGAACCATCCCTGCATCCATGGAATGAAGCCTATGTGATCATGGTGAAAGATCATTTTCATGTGTTCTTAGATTATGTTTGGAAGAATTTTTTGAGTGATTTTGCATCAATATTCATGACTGAAATTTCTCTGAAGTTCCCTTTTTTGTTGGGTCTTTGTGTAGTTTATTTATAAGATCCTGGACAGATGTCATAACAACCCTAAGAGAACACAAATGCCAGTCCAGGGTATTATATCTAGCTAAAGGCTCAATTAACATAGATGGAGAAATCAAAATATTCCCTGACAAAACCAAATTTACACAATATCTTTCCACAAAGATATTTACCTAGAATAGTAAATGGAAAACTCCAACACAAGGAGGGAAACTACATCCTAGAAAAAGCAAGGAAGTAATCTTCCTGCAACAAACCCAAAAGAAGATAGCCACACAAACATATTTCCACCTGTAATAGCAAAAATAACAGCAAATAAATCACTATTACTTAATATCTCTTTGCATCAATGGACTTAATTCCCCAATATAGAGACATAGCCTAGCAGACTGGATATATCAACAGGACCCAGCATTTTGCCGCATCCAGAAAACGCAACTCTGTAACAAAGACAGATACTACCTAAGAGTAGAAGGCTGGGAAAAATTTTTTCCAAGCAAAGGGCCCTAAGAGTCAAGCTTGAGTAGCCATTCTAATATCAAATAAAATCAACTTTCAACCAAATGTTATCAAAAAAGATAAGGAAGGCCACCTGATACTCATCATATGAAAAATTTACCAAGATGAACTCTCCATTCTGAAAATCTATGCTCCAAAGGCAAGGGCACGCACATTCATAAAAGAAACTGTACTAAAGCTCAATGCATACATTGTACCACACACAATATTAGTAGGAGACTTCAACACACCACTCTCATCAATGGACAGATTATGGGAACAGAAACTACACAGACATAGGGAAACTAACAGAAGTTATAAATCAATGGATTTAACAGATATCTATAGAAAATTTAATCCCAAAACAAAAGAATATACCTTCTCCTCAGCATCTCATGGTACCTTTCCAAAAATTGACCATAATATAATTATGATCTTCTTGTATAATTATACAAGAAGATGGAAAATACAAGAAGATGGAAATAATCCCATGCATCCTAAAAGATCACCATGGACTAAGGCTGGTATTCGATAACAACAAAAACAACAGAAGCTCACATACACATGGAAGTTGAACAAAGATCTACTCAAATGACAACTTGGTCAAGGAAGAAATAACGAAATTAAGACCTTTTAGAATTTAATGAAAATGAAAGCACAACATACCCAAACTTATGGGACACAATGAAAGCAATGCTAAGAGGAAAATTCATAGCGCTGAGTGCATCCAAAAAAAAAAATAAATTTTGGAGAGAGCATACACTAACAGCTTGACAGCACACCTGAAGGCTCTGGAACAAATAGAAGCAAAATCACCCAAGACAGCAGGAAATACTCAGAGCTGAAAACAAGCAAGTAGGCACAAAAAGAATTATACAAAGAATCAACAAAACCGGGGGCTTTTTTTTTCTTTCTTTCTTTCTTTCTTTCTTTTTTTTTTTTTTGAGAAAATTAACTAGATAGATAAACCCTTAGCCAGACTGATCAGAGGCCACAGAGACAGTATCCAAATTAACAACATCAGAAATGAAATGGGAGACATAACAACAAAAAATGAGGGAATTAAAAAAATTATCAGATCCTAATACAAAAATCGTATACTCAACATAACTGGAAAATCTGGAGGAAATGGACAATTTTCTAGACAGATATCAGGTACCAAAGTTAAATAAGGATCAAATAAATCATCTAAACAGTCCCATAACCCCAAAGAATTAGAAGCAGTCATTAAAAGTCTCCCAACCAAATAAAAGCTCAGGACCAGATGGGTTTAGTGCAGAATTCTATCAGACTTTCAAAAAAGACCTAATGCCAATACTCTTCAAACTATTCTACAAAATAGAAACAGAAGGAACACTACCCAATTAATTCTTTAAATCCATAATTATGCAGCTTTATGTTAATTTTGTTTTTGAAAATTGTATGTGTGAGAAGTATACTTATATAATTTATCCTTTCTTTTCTCTAGTCTCTTTCATGTCTTATTCCTCAAATTCATGACCTATTCTTCTTTATTATTGTTATACACATGCATAAATATGTATTGCTTTTATAAATACAAACTGCTGTGATCATTTAGTGTAGCTCACATGTTCAGGCATTGAGAACCTGAAGAAAAAGATGAGTAGGTTATTATGACCTTCCCTGAGGGTGACTACATGGCTGTAACAGAGAATGCACAGTTGACCTTAAGCCTGATTGTTCATCCAGTAGCAAGTTTCAAACTCACCTTTCCAAGCCTCCACCAATTCTGCATCAGCCTGAGCCTACATGTTTGTGAGCACAGCTTCAAATACAGTGCTGATCAAAGCCAGAATTTCTCTTTAGTGTATTCAATGTTACCATGATGTGTGGAGAGTCTTGTTCAAAGTGAAATGCTTAATTTTGTTTAGCTCAATACTAACTTCAGGAGCTATCCCACCATATAAGATTTTTCCATGAGTAAGGTTGTGACACATTGCTTCATGGCCCTAACTACACTTTTTTTCCCCTTGTCTTCCTTGTACTGTCTTTCTCTCTTGACTTTTATTCACAAATGTTCTACTTTTGTCCTTTCCACCCCTCCTGGTCACATCCGTGACATCACACATTTAATTAAGGTACAGAATAGCAGATGTCTTCCCAGCTGCTCTCTTACTAGTCATATCTCAAAAATTTCTATTAATAAGTTGTCTCTTAGAAAGGACAAAGATGATGTTTAATAATGCTATAATACTCTCCTTTTTTAATAATATTAGCTAGTTAAATAAAATCATTTGTATGTTTCATTGGATGTTTATAGTTTCTTGATAATATCTACAAAATGATACTTCTTATCATTGAAAAATAATTGAAAATGCTTGGCAAAATAATGAAAATATACCAAAAGAATTTAGTCAGCTAACTAGTAACATTTTTAAATTTTTTATTTAATTTGCTGCCAAAAACAAATCCACATTTTTTTGAAAATTGGAACATTTAAAATATATAAAATGTGTCAATTACATATAATGTGTATATATATTTGCACTAATATTCTGAAAAGTATTGTGTTTTCTTCAATTACATTATGCACTCAAATTCTCCACTTTACTGACCATTTCTGTTGATGTTATAACAAAATGTAGCTCTTAGACATTTAACTTATTATTATATCTCACAATTAAGAACAATGCAATGATAAATATAATCAATATTCTTATGAAAGATGTCTAAATCTATTGATAAAATGCTTTAGCATACTGTGTCTGAGGTAATAGTAACTAAATATTTTATAGAATTGAACATTGCATCATTAGGAAGATACTCCTGAGAAAATAAACTCCTGATAAATGCCTCACCAAGATTTTTTTCATCATAATGGTCACATATCCAGCAGTTTGACCATCAACTATACTTGACCAGCTAAAACATGTACATATAAATAATTTTATGAATGTACAAATCTAACATGAAAATGAAAGAAATTACAGTGATTTCATCTCACTCTTATTAAAATGACAGTTTTAAAAAATATAAGCAATAAAGACTAATAGCTACTATATGAAGAACAGGAAACTTCCACACTGTAGGTAGACATTTAAATTAGCAATATGAAAAACAAGTGGGGTAGCCACAATAAATAAAACACAACTCTATCACCCAGCAAGCCCATGATGGTATATGGATTCAAAGAAAATGAAGTCAGTGTCTTGCACTGTTCACATGAATAAAGAAATTGAAAATATGTATTTGTCCATGAAATCATGAATGGTAAATATGATGCAATAGAGACATAAAATGGCACAGCATTCAAGCATAGAAACCATAAAAGTCTTTTGTTTGTGACAAAGTACGTAGAATTGGTGATTACCATGTTAAGTGAAAAAGAGAGAAGTCCTGATGTCAGACCCATATGACATCACTCATATGTAGAATCTAAGATGGGAACCTCACAGTGTTGAAAGAATAATGATCCTGAGTCATGGTTAGGAAGCATAGGGGCATGAAGGGAGGCTTAGGGACTGTTTTGTGAATAAGTACAAAGATATTGTCTGATTGGACAAAGAAGCTCCTCATTGTCATTATACTGCTGAATGTTAAAACTCTAGGGAACAATTTGTCAAATAGTCTCAACATAAAGAAATCTTTAATTTGTTTGATTAGACATAAGAGTCAAACATGTATACAAGAATAGAAAAATATAATGTTCCCATTACTATGAGAAGTATTGTGTTTATATATATTTGTAAAATCAAACAATTTTAATAAATTAACTTAATTGGTATTGTTATAAACAGATGTATAATAACACAGCACATATAAAAATACAGAACATACAATCATCTCAAAATGACTGACAGTAATAAACTACTATGTTGGTCCATTTTGAACATTTTTAAAATAGAATAATTTTATAATAACAACATTTAAGGGACTCGTGCTCATTGAGCTAGCTGAGCAATTGACACACTCTTGGGTCACTTCAGACCCAGATTATAGTTCTGGTTTTTATATTTCCACTTCTGCTGATCAGGTACATGTTGGTATAAGCGTTGTAGACAGTAGGCTTTTCTCATATGGAATCATTGCTACTTTTTGGTCAAATACTTCATGTCAAATGTACAACAGGGAACAAAGATAAATATGAACTATATCTCTTTCTTCACAGAACAAACCTAAGAATTACTTTTTTTGCAGTATTCTAGAGGGATTGCAAACCTGAAGCCATGAAAATAGCTAAATAAATTATGAAATTATTATGAACATAGTGAATTTAATGTAGTATCCTAGTTACAATCTTAAGCAGAAAGGAAATTTCACTTAAAACTAAGTAAAGCTGAAGTAAACATGAATCACCTTCACACTAATGTCAACATCAGTTAATTGCTATAAATGTGTTAATAGATTGAAATTAGATAATGATAGGAAATACTGGGTTTAGTATATGTAAATTTTTTATTCACATATTCTCTGAAAACCCAAATGCATTATGAAACAAAATTATTTTATAATGTAGTTGTAATTATTCTTCAACCTTCTTGTAACATGATTTGCAAAGAAAATAATATCTCGAGGAAGGCAATTTGAAATAAGAACTAAATTTTCTAACTGCTGTGATAAAATGACATTAGTAAAGCTACTTATAGAAGGAATGGTTGATTGGTATTTATGTTTCCAAATGGACATGAATTCGTCACAACATCAGCAAAGCCTGGAAGAAGGCAGATATTGCAACTGGAGCTGGTTGAGGACATTTAAACTACCATGATCACAAATTATGGAATTAGCAATATAATCAAGTGAAGTTCACCATCTTCGTAATTATTAAATAAAAAGAAAATATGACAAAATGTTGATTTCTTGTTAAAAATATACATGATACTTGCTTTAAATTTTCCAAGCTTCTTGTGTTTTAATATTAAGTTAATATAAATCCTGAGAAAGAGTAAAGTAGTGAAACAAAATTTCATAATACCTAACATGAGTAAGAATATAGATAAAGTTTCATGAAAAATAAGAGCAAAAACTGCAATTTGCTTTTTGAAAGAATAAAGCTTTTAAGGGAAGGGACTAAGATGTGAGACAAATGTTACTAAAATAGAATGTCTGAAATCAAGAAAGGACTCTTAAAACATATTGAGTACAAAGTTTGAAAGATAATTCTCATATAAAACATGGAGAGGAAAAATACAAATAATTGCTGAGAGAGCAAGATAATGAGGATAAATGCAAGACATCAAACATTTGATGTGCTAAAATTAGCTTTAAGTACAGGAACAAATTGTTGAAAGAAAGAATATTATCTTAAAGTATTAGCCAAATATCCCCTAGAATTGTAGAAATCTTTCAATCTACAATATCACAGGGCATCCTGTGCCTCTAGTGAATAAAAGCCATTTCTATTCATTCATACTGTCACAAACATGAGAACCAGCTCAAAAATACATTTTTGTAAATGACTCCAGAAATGATAACACTAATTACACAAAATTTATAACTTGTAAAACATCAAAAGTAGACTCCCCTATAGTATTAGGGACAACAGTAGATTGTCTTTATTTGATGTGTGTGTGTATGTGTGTGTCTGTCTGTCTGTATGTCTGTCTAACTCTTTCTCTATGTGTGTGTTTGTGTGTGTCTGTCTGTCTGTCTGTCTGACTCTCTCTCTATGTGTGTGTGTTTGTGTGTGTGTGTGAGTGTGTGTGTGTGAGTGTGTATGTGTGTGTGTGTGTGGTGATAGCATATTGACCAAGGGCAACTTGAATAGGAAAGGCTTTATTTCATCTTACAGGTTACACTCCATTATGAAGGGAGGCAAGAAAAGAAGGAACTCAATTCAAGGGGGTTTTAATCAGAAACAAAAGGGTGTTCTGCTTTTTGGCTTGCTCCCAGGCTTATATATAGTTACTTCTTCTTAAAAGTATATTTTACATATTTTTCTCAGCAAATTATATTTATATACTTTTGCAAAAGAAATTAATACCCTTGTAGCGTGTGCACACACACACACACACACACACACACACAATCTGATTTCCTCTTTTATGTAGAATAGACCTACACACCTAGTAAGGGATATAGTATTTTAATCAGTGGATGAGCTTCTTCCTACATCCTTTGTAATCAAGAAAATATTTGAGAGCCATACTAAGCCAATCTTATGGAGGCCACTTTATCAATTAATTGGGGTTTCCACTTGGGTACATCAAATGACAATGAAGATCAGTCATCACTGTCTAAAGCATTCGAAGTTGAGAGACAACATAAAGCCTCCTCATTTCATAGAAAATGATATTGTCAACAAACAAGGGGGAGTATGATAATTTGCAGCATACTACTGAAACTAATCCTACAAATTGAAAACATAAATTGTCCTGCCAATTTAAAGATATCATTTGAATACTCTAACACTATATAGATGTCATGTTACAATCAATTACCTTTTGTTGTACTCACTTTCCTTGTACTCTGTCTAAAGAATCATAAATAAAGAAACTGTAATTACATTTATATTATTATTTATTTCATATTTTTAATATTTTAAAGTATATTTACATATTTTCTCAGCAAAAATTATATTTATATACTTTTTGCAAAAGTGTTACTTGCGATAATGCACGCACACACACACACACACACACACACAACTGGATAATTTCCTCTTTTATGGGAATAGACCTACACACCTAGTAGGGATAGTAACACCAGTGGTGGACCAGGCCTTCCTACATCACTTAGCAATCAAGAAAATGTTCCAGAGCCATGCCCCAAGCCAATCTTATGGAGCCACTTTATCAATTAATTGAGGTTTCCACTTCCCAGGTACATCAAATGACAATGAAGATCAGTCATCACTGTCTAAAGCATTCAAAGAGTTGAGAGACAACATGAAGCACTCTCCATTTCATAGAAAATGATATTGTCAACAAACAAGGGGGGGAGTATGATAATTTTACTGACATACTACTGAAAACTAATCACTACAAATTGAAAACATAAATTGTTCATAGCAATTTAAAGATATCATTTGAATACTCTAACACTATGTAGATGTCATATTGCAATCAATTACCTTTCTGTTGTACTCACTTTCATGTGCTCTGTCTAAAGATCATAAAATAAAACTTTAATTACATTTATATTATTATTTAATTTCATATTTTTAATATTTTGATATTAGACTACACAATGCTGACAAATATAGAGGCAGATGCTCACAGACAACTGTTGGACTGAGCATAGGGGCCAAAATGAAGGAGTTAGAGAAAAGACTGAAGAGGCTGAAAGGGTTTGCAATCTCGTAGGAAGAACAATAATATCAAACAACCAGATACCCCAGAGCTCCCATGAACTAAACCACAAACCAAAGAGTACACATGGAGCAACCCATGGCTCCAGCCACATATGTAGCATGATGACCTTGTAGGGCATCAATGGGAGAAGAGGCCCGTGGTCATGAGAAGATTCAATGCCCCAGTGTAGGGGAATGCCAGGGCAGGGAGTTAGGAGTGGGCAGGAGAGTCGGGGAGTACCCTCATAGAAGCCAGGGGAGGGGGATGGGTTGGGGGATTACTGAAAGGGAAACAGGGAAAGGGGATAACATTTGAAATGTAAATAAATAAAATATCCAGTTTAAAAAATTAAAGAATATAGAACACTGGATTACATCATTTCTACCTATCTCTCTCCCCCTATAACTCTTCAATAAGCTTTTAAATTCTTCCTCTTTTATTATCTGTTACACATGCATATGTAAGTGTGCATAAATACCTCATTGAGCAAGTAATATATGTTTGTTTTTGTGCGTGCATGTGTATCACTGAGTGAATGTCATTATTTCATTCACGTAATAAATTTGTGAAAAATCTTCTAGAAATTAAATATGATTAATTTTAAAATAATTTTATTTGAAACACAATATACTTGTTTTGTTTCAAGAATTTTAAACTTCTCTGGATTTTATTGTGCCCTTGTTTCACTATAAAGAATTTAAGTGCTATGAGTTCTATACATTAATAGCTTTAAAAATACAACCTGACCTATAAAATTCTAGACATAATTCAAATGTCCCGGATTATATTTACATGTGCACTATGCTGATAATTAGAACTTTGGAAAGCTAGTCAGTTGTTAAATTAACCTAAACACATTTTATAGCTTTAAGGTAAATGATAAATTAATTAAAGAACAGAATACAGTAATATATTTTTAAATGAAGATCTATTAAATAAGCCCATGTTCATAACCTTGCTTTTAAATCACTGATGCATGGGCATATTAAAGTTGCTTGGAAAGTTTAGGTTTCAAGTTGCTGATGAAGAACTCTTAGATGTTCTAATAATTTAGAAAGCAGATTCCTTCATATAATATATTTTAAACCGGACAGAATATTTTGCATAGTAACTGAGTAATCTTCCTTAGTTTTAAATAATGTGTTTGGAAATACCTCCTAAGTTGTCCAGCACGCAAAGATTTAGAACAAACTGATAGAGGACAGAGACCTGTTCTTGACATTGCAAGTGAAAGGTAACCACCCATGCAGGAAAAGGATTTCAGAAAATAAAAAAAATAAATAAAAAATAAAACCTCATTATTTTTACTTTGCTTTTTGCACTTACTGATGGAAGGTACCTCTCTGTTGGTACAACTACACATAGCTGCAGTGGTACTAAGATCGTTATTTACCTTTTCCTCAGAACAGAGTAAGTATGTGATGCTTTAGGTGTCGAGAAACAGTCGTTGAAGTGAGGTGATTACTCATGTATGCCAAATGGAAACCTGTGTCTAATGTCTAATTGCCCCATTGACTTCAAATGGTCTGCGAATAGTCAGCCACTTCTGAAATGTCTAATGCTTCTAAAGTTGCTAAGCAAAAATTTGGCAATTAAGAGTTTTCATGGGAATAAAAAACATGATTCTTTTCAATTGTGTCTCTCATCACAGCATTTTGGTGGTCATTTCAAAGCTCATACTGTCTCAGAATGTTCTTGGTTCGTGGTTCTCTCATGTCTTGAAAACCGTGTGTGTGAGAGGGGATGGTAATTATATTAAATGCAGGTAATAAATATTTTGCATATAACCATATACACTATCAGTATGTTTGGTGACTTTAGTCATAAAAGGACTTTTAACCAGCTCTTTGACATTTAAACAGCTTTTCCATAAAGATCTTTTATTGGCCCAGGTCCAAACTCATAACATTGCTTATATTTCTACCACTTTAAAAAATGTGTTCGCATTCACCTTTTTAAAATCATATTTAACATCTTTTAGGGTATGAGTATGGCTTCCCTGGATCCTGTGTGACTCTTCTAAAAGAAGTCTTGTTTTCACTTTAGAAAACTGGAAAATAATTGCTGGCCTTTTAGTCTGTGAGTTTGATCTTGGTTGTACTGAGTCTCCTGTTCAGGAAAATTCCATAGAGAAAGCTATGTGTCTGTAATTCATATAGATATATATGAAAACAAATGTGTTGCGATTTTTATCTTAGCAGCAGGTCTCCACTGACAGAGTCTGGGTGTCCAGGCTCCAGTAATCACCAACATTTGTAGATTGTGCCACTGTGGTATTGCCAACAGATGTGCAGCCCCACATCACAGCTAGTCCTACTGCCTCTAGACTTTCTTTTTTTGCCCCAGGATATCTCATTACTTTCTTACAGCTTCTCCCAATCAGTGCTTAGCATGAAGGATAACTGGTCTTCCACCTACCACTCCATATTCCCAGAGAACCCCTCCAGTTAACTTATAAATATTACTACATGGATCACCCATGTGAAATTGGAATTTAATATTATTTTTTATTGTTTTTTTCTCCCTTTGGATCTGGTTTTCACTTTCAAATGTTTATTTTATTGTATATTTTTTTCTTTGAAGGTCACCTCAAGTCATTCTTAGGTATTGAATATAATAATTACATTTAATGACTAACAATAAGAAATGAGACACATCTGTTCTTTGCATTTAAATGACCTTTTATAATATAGTTAATAGAAAATAAAAGTTTTTTGATAGCAGTAAAATTATACTAGTTCTTTCATGGCTTATTTCAAAAACAGTCTAACAATAAAATAAAAGTAAGCGATTCCTTATAAAGCAAAGCCCGGCAGGAATTTCCTTTGATCTAGTGAAAAGAATTATTCTCAGCATTTAAGGAGTTATTCAAGTCATGAGTCCCATGATGCTTGGATTCAGGACACATGGTATGTTACACTCAGCGTTTAGTTTTCAAGACAGAGAACTACAACCTGTCTTAGTTGCATTTCTGTTTCTACAATTAAATAAATACGTTGACAAAACAAAAGAGGAAACAAAGAATCTGTTTTGAGTTCTAAATTCCTGATTATAGTCAATTACTGAGAGAAAGTCAAAGCAGTGTGATCCTGAAATGATTAGTTACATCACAACCATAGTCAAGACCAGATAGATGCTGACTTCTCAACTCCTTTTCTTTACTTCTGTGCACTCTGTAGAGGAATTTTATTCCAGCAACATGGCTGCTCTAACAAGGGATCACATCCAAAGACCTTCTCAATCTATATGATCTGGCCAGAATGCAGACATGCCCTGCAGTATAGTATGATCTGGCCGGAATACACACATACCCTTAGTACACACCTTTAATCCTGAACAATTAAGGTAAGGTAAGTTTGGAGAAGAAAGCAGCCTTGTTTGAAAGTAATATTATTTGAAGTTCAGACAAAGTTGTGAATCAGAGAAAGATTTGACAGAATGAGTCAGAGGTAGGATACATCAAGCTCATGGGAGAATTGCAGAATAAGAGAATAGAGAGGCAACTCAGCCAGAAGATAAGAGAAGCTGGATTGAATACGTTCATTTGGGAGGCTAGAAGCTTCCTGGGCTAGGCCTAGGGAAAGTTAGAAGAGAGAAGGAAATGCTCTGGGCTCAGGCCAAGCCATGCATTCTCAAAGCTTGGGTAAGGCTCTCATCTCATCCCTTCATCTGAGGAAACAAAAGTGACCATTTAAATATTGTATGCACTTAAGATCAGATCCAGGAAACTGAGCCACCCACTTCCTGGATGTACCATCACAGATAAATTAATACATTCAAGACAATTCTTGAATACCTTATGACAGATCAACCTGATTCAGCCAGCCCCTCACTGTGGTTCTCACCTCAGACGATTTTAGGCTGTATCTAGTTGACAATTGAACTAAGCTTCGCAACAATCATTTCTAGCTCTGTCATTCTGTTATGTCTCACTTTCAGCTGGAAACAGTCAAGGGAACAGAATCTATTCACGGAGAATAGAAATGACTACAAGTACAGGATGTGCCTTCTCTCCACCATTTAGAAATATGATTTACTAGTATCTCAACTATTGGAACCATTTGGACACTATATTTCACCAAATTACTATCCTGAAACCATCCATTTCTATATAACTGTAGAGAGAGTATGCAAGCATTACTCCACAATCTATGTACAAAATACCATGTATTTTCACCTTATTGACTTCCGTCCTTCTGAGAGGCAACATTGCTACTGCACATACAATTTTTGCTATGAATTAAGCATGGTTCTTCACTATTTGCATGTTTTTTACATCCTGTTATGGAAATTATCTATTGATATCTCATCAGTTTTCAATAGGACTATTTTTCAACAGTAACATGGTATACTATACTATTGTGCTACATATAATGCAACAATATCATTTTCATTTACCTTTACATGCACTGTATTTCATGTTTTTAAAACCTAACTTACGTTGATAGTTTCATGTATTTATTTATATAATGAATTTTAGTTTTTTCAACCTTTATGAATTAGAATGTCTCTCATCCATCTCCTTTTCTCACAGCAATGCATCAAGTCTACTGAGTTCATCTTTTTATTTATGTGTAGCCCATAGGGTCTAATTATAGATACTTGTTTGGAATGGAAGTAATTCTGTGAGGTAGTGGCAAGTTATAGGTACCTACACCACTAAAGGAAAGGGCAGCCTCTTCCTAGCAACATTTCATTGCCAAAAAGTTCTGTAGCAGGTGTAGGGCTGTATGGGTCCCTCTCTCGGCCACAGTGAAACTCTGAGAAGTTGGATTTTCTGCTGGTCCTGTGTGAATAAACAGACCTGCTATTATTTCATAAATGTAAAAATTACATCATGTCCAGAAGAGCTATATTTCTCCTACACAGCTCGGCATTTTTTGGCTCTTACATCATTTACAACCCCTCTTCTACCATTTCCTAGGCCTTGGGGGGTGTGCTATAACTCTTCCAGTTTGAACAAACCACTTCGCCATCCATTATTGTGAGAACTTTGGCTAGTTAGAAGCATCTGCTTCAACTACTGCTCATTTCAATATGAAGCACCTCTGAATGAAGCCTATGCCCCAAACTCAGCTTGTGTGGGGATACATATAACAGTTGAGATGTCAGTTTAAGAACAATCTCATTATTGAGGAAAGTACTAGAAGTTTGCTCCAAGGGCATCACCTTCACAACCAGTGACTTCAGACAAGGTTTTCAAAACCACATATGAATTCCTGTGATGTGGACCTCAAATCTTATCAGAAAGTTGTTATGTTTATATCTCTCTAAAAATCATGTCAAAATTTCACCAAAGTCTATATCTTGATTGACAAGTCAGTATTGTAGCTCACAGTACTCATTCTTATGAGCTTTCATTTCATAAATACCACATGTAGACAACCTTGTTTGCCCCTGATCCCAGGGGAAGGCATTCAGTCATCTGCCACTAAGGAAAAAAACTCATTTGATTTTATCATTGCAATATATTAAATCCAGGTAGTCATTTATTCCCTCTTTTGTAAGAATTTCCATCATCATGGGTTTTTACATTTTCCTGTACAACATTGTATACACATATTAACTTCTATAATCATTCATTTAATTATGCTGATAACAGATTTCTTTTGGTGAATATGCATTATGTAATTTGAGTTATGAGTTTTTATTATTCTTACTAAAGCAACAAACCCATATCATGTTACTTAAAGAAAAATTTGCATGGAAAAAGACATCTCACAATGCTCAATTGCACATGTTATTATTCCCCTTCCTGGTTTCCGGGCCAACATCCCCCTAACCCCTCCTGTCCCCTTCTATATAGGTGTTCCCCTCCCCATCCTTCCCCCATTACCGCCCTCCCCCCATCAATCACCTTCAATGGGGGTTCAGTCTTGGCAGGACCAAGGGCTTCCCCTTCCACTAGTGCTCTTACTAGGTTATTCATTGCTACCTATAAGGTTGGAGCCAGGGGTCAGTCCATGTATAGTCTTTGGGTAGTGGCTTAGTCCCTGGAAGCTCTGGTTGGTTGGCATTGTTGTTCATATGGGGTCTCAAGCCCTTCAAGCTCTTCCAGTCCTTTTCTCTGATTCCTTCAGCGGGGTCCCATTCTCAGTTCAGTGGTTTGCTGTTGGCATTCGCCTATGTATTTGCTTTTCTGGCTGTGTCTCTCAGGAGAGATCTACATCCGTTCCTGTCAGTGTGCACTTCTTTGCTTCATCCATTTTATCTAATTGGGTGGCTATATATGTATGGGCCACATGTGGGGCAGGCTCTGAATGGGTGTTCCTTCTGCTTCTGTTCTAAACTTTGCTTCCCTATTCCCTGCCAAGGCTATTCTTGTTCCCCTTTTAAAGGAGTGAAACATTCGCATTTTGGTCATCCTTCTTGAGTTTCATTGCATCTAGGGTAATTCAAGCATTTGGGCTAATAGCCACTCATCAATGAGTGCATACCATGTGTGTTTTTCTGTGATTGGGTTACCTCACTCAGGATGATATTTTCCAGTTCCCTCCATTTGCCTATGAATTTCATAAAGTCATTGTTTCTGATAGCTGGGTAATATTCCATTGCGTAGATGTGTACATGCTATTCTATCTCAGGTTTTACTTCTCACTTTGCTTTGTAATGTGGTGTGGGAGTCGTGGAGACAGTGGTCACAGTTCCAGCTGCAGGCACTGAGCTGACTCTAGTAGAAGTTATGGAAAAAGCATACTACGTCTCTGGCTGCTCTCCTGAGAGAGTCCATTCCATTGGGAACCTGACTTGATAGAAGACTATCCCTTCCCGTTTGTGCCTTCACTTTGCCTGGAAATTTATTTAAATGTAATCATATTTATTACACGTCTTTAAAGTTGTCTAGATGAAGCAGAGAATAATCTAAACAGGAGTATGGCATATTAGAAATCAAATGTAAATATCTATGCTAAATATAGCTTTTCTAGAGAGTCTCTGAGCAAGACCTAGGGGCAATGCAGGGGTGATTTTCCAGAGCCGTGATTTTTTCATTGTCCTATCTTGACAGTAATTTGTCCATTCCTAGCTTTCAAAATTAAATTCAATCCATATTCTGACCACTATCATTTGGGGTGAATTGTTGTCCCAGAATTTACATATTTTCTCCCAGACAATAATTTTCTCTCTTTAATTTTTTATTGGATATTTCATTTATTTACATTTCAAATATTATCCCCTTTTCCAGTTTCCCCTCCAGAAACCCCCTATGCCATCTGACCTCCCCCTGCTTCTATGAGGGTGCTCCCCCACCCACCCACCAATTCCCCCCTGCCTCCCCTACACTGGGGTATCAAGCTTTCACAGGCTCAAGGGAATCTCCTCCCCTTGATGTCTGATAAGACCAATCTCAGCTACATATGCGGCTGGAACAATGGGTCCCTCCATGTGAATATACTCTTTGGTTGGTGGTTTAGTGCCTGGGAGCTTTGGCAGGGTTGGAGGTGGGATCGGGGTGGTTGATATTGTTCTTCCTATGAGTTGCAAACCCCTTCAGCTACTTCAGTCCTCATTGTGAACCCTGTTTTCAGTTCAGTGGTTGACTGTGAGCATCTGTCTCTGTAATTGTCAGCTCTGGCAGAGCCTCTCAGGGGACAGCTATATCAGGCTCCTGCTAGCAAGCACTTATTGACATCAGCAATACTGACTGGATTTGGTGTCTGTATATGGGATGGATCCCCAGGTGGGGCAGTCTCTGGATGGCCTTTCCTTCAGTCTCTGCTCCACACTTTGACTCCGTATTCTCTCCCTTGAGTATTATTACAATTAGGTCTTTTTTGAAGGTCTGATAGAATTCTGCACTAAACCCATCTGGTCCTGGGCTTTTTGTGGTTGGAAGCCTTTTAATGACTGCTTCAATTTCTTTAGGGACTATGGGACTGTTTAGATGGTTTATCTGATCCTGATTTAACTTTGGTACCTGGTATCTGTCTAGAACATTGTCCATTTCATCCAGATTTTTCAGCTTTATTGAGTATGAATTTCCTCAGTTCCTGTTGTTATGTCTCATTTTACATTTCTGATTTTGTTAATTTGAATATTCTCTCTTTGCCCTGTAGTTAGTCTGGCTAAGGGTTTATCTATCTTGTTGACTTTCTCAAAAAAACCAGCTCTGGGTTTTATTGAATCTTGTATAGTTCTTTTTGTTTCTACTTGGCTGATTTCAGCCCTGAGTTTGATTATTTCCTGCTGTCTACTCCTCTTGGGTATATTTGCTTCTTTTTGTTCTAGAACTTTTAGGTGTGCTTTCAAGCTGCTAATGTATGCTCTCTCCAGTTTCTATTTGGAGGTACCCAGAACTATGAGTTTTCCTCTTAGCACTGCTTTCATTGTATCCCATAAGTTTGGGTATTTTGTGCCTTCATTTTCATTGAATTCTAAAATAGTCTTTAATTTCTTTCTTTATTTCTTCCTTGACCAAGTTATCATTGAGTAGAGCATTGTTCAGCTTCCATGTGTATGTGGGCTTTCTGTTGTCTTTACTGTTATTGAAGACCAGTTTTAGTTCATGGTGATCTTTAGGATGCATGGGATTATTTCAATCTTCTTGTATCTGTGGACTCCTGTTTTGTTACCAATTACATGGTCAATTTTGGAGAAGGTACATTTTCACTAAGCTGTCATGGTAAGCACTTGCCAAACACAGAGCTAGAAGCAATTATTTCATAAATATAATATGTTGTTATATTTTATTTTAATTTTATATAATGGTATACTGTGCTACAAATTAATAGACTTCAACAAACTTTGTACTTTTATAAAAACGAGTTAACCAATGGGACAGAATGGTAAACCCAGATGTGAACTCATACATATAAAGTTCCCAAGAACACTTACAAGGACAAAATTTTTAATAAAACTTAGTGTCTATCTGTCACAGAGTGAAATTAGTTATTATAAATCATTTGCAAAAGTCAATACAAAATAAATTAAGTATTGAAGTATAAAACTTAAAATTGTAAAATTTTTAGAAAAAAAATTTAGGGGATATATTTTTAGTAAGGGATGGAATTCTGTGTTTACTTCTCTCATCTGTAGCAACTTAAGTGATGCAGACCAGTTGACCTTCATGTCCTGTGCATGCTAGTACAGTATCTGTAACTTTATATATGCCGTAGAGAGACAACACGAACGTAATGGCTTCTCATAGGGCAATGGCAGGGCTATTTATTTATCTTTGCTTTATAGGTCCTTTCCATGTATGACTTCCTCCCTTGTGTTTTTATGCAAGGATCTTATGCATGCAAATATGTGTGTTGCTTAGACAAAACATGATTCTGTTGGCTTTTCTGGGGCTATCACTGTGTTTCTTTGCTTTGTCCTTGTCCAACTTGTCTGCTTTCTATATATTATTTTACTATCATTTCTTAAATCTCTGTTTCATTTCTAAGGAAAGACAGAAAGGGTACGGATACGGATATGAGATCTGAAAGTGAATGGGGGGATATGAGAGAGGAAATACTCTAGTAGTAGTAGTAGTAGTAGTAGTAGTAGTAGTGGTAGTAGTAGTAGTAGTAACAATAACAATAAATATATTATTATTTGGAAAATTTATTTCCAATAAAAGAAAACAAAAATAATATCAAATTAATTGAAATGAATAAATATTGTGCAACCTAAAAATTGATGGGCACTTAAGTTTGCTTGTTTCTCATAAATAAAATAAAAAAAAATTAGGAGAAAATTTTACACAACTTTAGTGTGCTTAATCAGTTTTCTGTCTTTTTAAAGGCTATTATTTCTGATCACATACAAAAACTGCAAAAGTAAATTAAGTACCATTATGTCAAATCAGAGACTTCCGATCAGTCAAAGAAATACTTAAGAGTAAAGAGGAACCAGTGAGCAGCGAGAAAACGCTATTACTTGTCACAAAAATAACTAAAACCAACGAAAGAAATTAAAACCTCTGTGATTTAAAAAAACACCCAATATCTGACTTAAAAATGGACAAGAAACTTCAATAAGCATAACCCTAACCAGAACCCTGACACTGTTCTTATCGAACGAGGCCGCAAGTCCTAATCCTCCTTGTCTTTTAAACTGTATTGCCTCTCTGGTGAGTAAGCATTCAGATATGTGTTCTATGGGAGCCATTCTCATTCCAGATACTGTAAGCATGGTTGTCATTTAGGAAAGAAGGACGTGTTATGATTGTGGTTATGGGAGGCTCACGCGTGAATGTGAAATTGCTGAGCTACGAAGCCTCGTTTAGATGATAATAGTTCATTTTACTTTTCTTTGGGAGTCACATAAAATTCATATTAAATATTATAAAGAATAACATAGATTTCAAAATATCTAAGAGAGGAGATTTCAAATGTTCTCAGAAAATAAAAGTCGTTTAATATGATATAGAGAAAGTAGAAATGATTAATTATTTTACAACATATTAATAAATCACAATATCTCTATATCCTCCAAAGTGCAAAATTACAATCTGCCAGTTTACATTTTAAAGACTACACAATGAGAGAGGACATCTAATAGCATTTGTTATCCATAAAGTACAAAAAAAAATGGTTTCCTCTCAAATAGAATATGCAATATTAAAATGATAAAATATCCTTATTTAAATCTTAAACATTAAAATATTATAAATATACTTATTCATATTATACATACATCATATATAAGATATATATTGTACATATACATATAAAGTATATACTGAAAATAATAGAAGCAGAATGTCCTTGATAGAGATTAGAATTCTCAATGATTAAAGAAGATAAGATGACTAAAACATTATTATTAAGCTATTTTTAATGATTGTTCATTTTCTTACAGCTTTCACAGTCTGTAATTTTATTTTAAATGAAGTATTTTGGCAAAGTATTCTATGAAGATACTTTTTTGTTTTCTAATCTGCTTTTTGCATTTACTTGCTGTTTGTACATATTTTGTTATTTAAGTGAATTTCTTTGTGATTTAGTAAAAATATGTCAAGAATACACAAATTAAGCCAGAGAGTTAAAAGGCTCATATTAAGTTCAGAAAATTTAACGTGGTTTTAAATATTTTAATGAATAATTCCTTAAATATTTTACATTTTAATGTTTAGGAAAACCTTCTATAAAGTGATCATTATTAAGTAATGAAAGATTAACATTTGGATACCACCGAACCAGAGCTCAGAAGAAAGAAGTCTATGGCCTGCATTCTCTTTTGCTTCTCTTGGATATGTATATTTTATCATTCTTTAGTATTACTTGGGTACAGAAGTGAAAGTGGTAGCCCTGAGAGTTATAATAAATAAAAAATTTCTTAAGTATATAACAAACCATTAACAATACACTCTAAAATATTTCCATTAAATTCTTATTTATTAAACACACAGATTGTAATAAGACTAATAAAAATGAATGCTCTAGGAAATATGTCTTTGTTATTTTTCCAAAACAGTAATTTCAACTAATAAACTTTTACCCTAATTATACTGTATCCAAAACTGAGCCTTCCAAAGTCATTAGATTTCAATTCTGTATCAAGTTTTATTGAACGTAAAATGCAAGGTGTTTTTTTAACTTCTCAAGAGGCAACATAATTAAAAAATTATGAAACCTAGAGAAATTTTAAATATTTAATTGCTAACCAGAGAAAGAGAATATTGAAAGGATATGATCAACTTCAGTGGTTTCTCTATGTTAGAACACTTCATGTCCAGTTTAATCAGAAGGCAAATACAGTATTGTACACTATTTCACATGACTGTTATTTTATAAGAGCTGAAGATACTGAACATAATTTTATTCATGTATAGCTCCTTTAAAAATGTAATTTTTAATATTTAATTTCTATTTATGGAATATAGACAATAAGCTACCCATGCCTCTGAATTTAGGTGGGAGGAAAACAAATATGCATCTGTTTAGTAAGAAATATGATCTTTCTACCCTTTGCAAGACTCTTATGTTTACTTAAGCCCCGAAGGCCAGCAGAAAGAATCTAAACAGGCTACCTCTGGGAGAAGGAGGTTGGGATGACTCTCTAGAATGTACCAGAGACCTGAGATGTGAGAGACTGTCAGGCTACCTCTGGGAGAAGGAGGTTGGGATGACTCTCTAGAATGTACCAGAGACCTGAGATGTGAGAGACTGTCAGGACTCAAAGGGGGGACCATAGATG
Organism: Rattus rattus; assembly: GCF_011064425.1. NCBI lineage: Eukaryota > Metazoa > Chordata > Mammalia > Rodentia > Muridae > Rattus > Rattus rattus. The sequence goes on along the minus strand of NC_046166.1, from coordinate 77,603,865 downwards.
AAGTACCCTACAGTGGGAAGAGGGAACTTAATTGAACCCACCTCCAGCAGAAAGACAAAGCAGCAAGTGAGGGATGGGGTTGCTATCCAACATTCAAAGCTCTGACCCATAATTCTTCCTGTCTGAAAGAAATGCAGGGATGGAAATGGAGAAGAACTTGAGGAAAACAAAGTCCAGCAACAGGTCCAAAGTGGGATCCAGTGCAAGGGGAGGCAGCAAGACCTGACATCATTACTCAAGTTATTAGGCGTTCACAAAAAGGGACCTATTATGATTGCACTCCAAAAGACCTAACAAGCAGCTGAAAGAGTCAGATGCAGATATGTACACTCAACCAATGAACAGAAGCTGCTGACCCCTGTAGTTGAGTTAGAAAAAAACTGTAGGAAGCTGAGGAGGAGGGCAAACCTGTAGGAGGACCAGCAGTCTCAATTAACCTAGACCCGCGAGATCTCTCAGACACTGTATCACCAACCAGGCAAGCACATACCAACCAGGCAGCATACACCAACTGATATGGGGCCACTAACACATACATATGCAATAGAGGACTCCTGGGTCTGACTTCAGTCAGAGAAGATGGTACCTAACCCGCAAGAGACTGGAGGCCCCAGGAAATATAGAGGTCTGGTGGGGACATCGTCATGGAAACAGGGGAGAAGGGAGGAAGTATGGGATGTGGAATAGTCAGAGGGGGTGTATATATATATATGTATATATATATATATATATATATATATATATATATATATTTCAAACTCATATATCACTGTATCACAATGAAGAACTACAAAAAATGTAAACTTTAAGAATTATTTTACTGAAATTTGAGAGAAACACTAGTAAAATAGCTAAGTCCATATAGTCTTTTCCTTGCATGCATGAGAACCAGGCTTTATAATTCCCAAAATTACAAGTGTGTCAATGTATCATTGAAATCTCAGTGCTGAGTTTACAGAAATTAGAAGATTCCTTGTTTGCACCCATAGAACAGTGAGAGACTTTTTCTGAACATAAATTAATTAATTAACTGTGGTGCACTCCTAAAGAGTTGCATTGACGCCTAAGGTTGACATAGGGCTTCCCCTTGCATGCAAAGATATATGTGCACATGCAAACAGTGAATATACAGAGAACAGGAATACAGATAAACATGCAAGAACATTCAAAATAAAACATATGTTACCAATATAGTACAAGCTTTTCTTCCAAATTATATTACAAAATTTAGCATTTAAAGAATTTACTGTCCATTGGAAAGCATCCTTCAAATCACATAATTTTTTTTTGCTCAAGAATTTACAATGAACTAAAGTTTGTTTACTGTCACAATATTCTCAATTATTGATAAAATCTGTGAATAATTGATTAAGAAACATCTATTTTCACATTGATTTAATAAATATATGATAAATAAGTTATTATCTAATTAATATTGTCTGCTATGAACATTTTTACATCTTTTCTTGTTACCAAAATATTCTTATAAAAGTATTTTCACACCACTTACTTCACTCAATTTAATATCACACTTGAATGGTGATGTGTAATTGGGTTAATTCAAAACTAATTCAAACTAAAAGCAACTTATCATAACAAAAGGAATTCCCCTTTGGTGATTGTACTAAGGTAATTAATTTTTCTTGCCATGTAGGTTTTAATATTGGATTTCTGCAAAGCAAAAATATAGTGACTCAAGCACTTTAATATATCTAAGCAAACAACTTTCTCTTCTGGGAAGATTCGTTTTGGTTTATCACATTATCAAAATCTCTACACTTTTATTAATTACTATTCAAATACATTTAACCTTCATATCTGAAAAATATCCATTTTTTCCAGTTACAAAGCATGATATCTTAGTTTCAAAAGAGTTTGCAACAGGTACAAAATAATTATGGTTTGGAAATACCATCTCAAAAACTTACAGCTAGAGATCTAGAACCTTGTTTAGCCATAGGAATGCAGGCTAGTTCACTTTGTATCAACTTTACCTATGAATTAAAACATCATTTTGTTATATAAAAGTTAGCACTTACAATGGTACATATATTTCTCTATGCATGTTTATGTTTATGTTTTTGAACTATCTATTTACATACCACTGCCTATCAGAGCTTTTTCACCTTAAATTTAATGTTTGAAGGGCTGGTGCTTTTGTTTTGTTTTGTGTCTTTGTCTGTGTGTGTGTGTGTGTGTGTGTGTGTGTGTGTTGGTAGTGGTAAAATTGCCTTTATACTGTCTTTATACTTATAATTATATGTAAATAATTTACCTATGGATTTTATGAAATTTTATTTCTGTATTTTGTGTGAATGTTACAAGCCAACACGTTCACACATATTACATGGTATATATATGTATAAAGCTTATCAGAAGATTAATCTTTTTGTCCATCACTAGTTCTACCCAGATTTAAGAAAACACTGGGTTGTCCAAAGAATGGCTCTGATTTTTCTCTCGACTACTTTACTAGGAGCTACAATCATTATTAAAAGTTCTATCAGAGCTTAGTATTAATGAAGTCATAGGTTAAATGCCTCACATGCAAAAGCTCTCTTAATTTGACCCCTACAAACACACATGTACCCATACACAGCAATACAACACACATACTCACACAAAATATGTGAACACACACCCACACAGAAACAATACAATACATGTACATATATGAACACACACATTTATATATTTATCTGATTTGCACACATGGGCAGTCATATATTCTGCGGTATCATTTCCCTTTCATCCGTCAGCTCCTTTCCTAAAGCTATTGTGGAGTTCTCACCGGCTGCTCTCTAACATGCAATTGCTAAATATAAGATCTCAGCACACTGCTTTTTTCTTTTCTGGCCAGCTTGTCTCATTGTTGGCTGCCAGAATGATGTCTCCGAACAGTCCACCTTATTGACTTGCCTGACTGCTTCAAAATGTGCTTATGTCATCCAGAAAAAAAATAAAAAAATGAACATGTTGACAAATGTTCAAAGGTGTCAATCAGTAAAGTGATAATTGAAAATGCTGAAAGGTGGCAATTGTGGTAAGATGTCAATGCCTGAGGGGAAAATTATCCTACTGTCAGTGAAATGTGGTCATTGAAATGAAGTTACTTGGAAGTTCACATCATTTTACCAGCATATATTGTAACAACATACATTTGAGGAAGATCTGAATGCAGGGGATTTCAAGAGAAATAGTATCACACACATATAGAATACAAATCATGGCACTATTCTTTGGGTATCTTACCAAGTTATTGTCCCATACATCATTTTATACTTTGACATTTGAGAGTGCTAAATGTATGTTTTGAAATTTTTATTTATTCCAAGCATAAAAACTCCTAAGCAAGTATATTACTTAGACAATTGGCTTAACAGAGAGATAAGCATCAAGGTTTAAGAGATTGACAAGATATGCATAAAATTAATTTGAAGACAATTCAAATTGGAGAGTGACAATTCAAAAATTAATAATAAACCATGCAGCTTGCAAAACATATTGGAGAAAACTACAGTGTTACTAGAACTAATTCTTGACACTGCATTAAAATATGTGATGAGCAAGAGACTGAAAGTAGGTAATTTGCCAAAGAACTTAACGGTTCCTGATAAATAAAATAGTGAACTGTGACTTGTAACATTACAATTTATAAAGGGCGGAAGAATAAATCACCCTAAATAAGCTGTGAAAAGCACAAAAATCAGTAAACTGAACCAAACTAGAAGACTGGTAAACCTCTGTTACTTAGTACATGCCACATTTACCTCAAATATCTGTGATTTGTGTCCAGCATGCTTGTAATCTCTCTCTCTCTCTCTCTCTCTCTCTCTCTCTCTCTCTCTCTCTCTCTCTCTCTCTCTCTCTCTCCTGACTGCAGTTTGTTCTCCTCCACTCTTCTTAGCCCTTTCCACCACCCCTTTTCCTCCTGCCCCAGCCCATCAACTACTCTACCCTTTCTCCTCAGCAAAACATAGACTTACTGTGGAAATCAAACAGCCATGTCAAATCAAGTGACTGTAAGACTAAGTACCTCTTTTCCTATTAAAGCTAGATGAGGCAACTCAGTAGGAGGAAAAGGTCCCAAAGTTTAAAATCTATCTATTCTCCCTCCCTAATACTGCATTATATGCAGAAACACATTTCAAATGATGCCAGGCAGTGATTTGTACAACACGGTACTTTTGTGGGATATATACCAATGAGGCTGCAAGAGAAGTTAAGCTGAACAGCTCACTCCTTCCCCAGTGTTGTGGTCCCAGACCACTGCTGTGTTTTCCAGGATACTCAATATTTAAGATTCCATTTTTCCCTAACTCTACCTAGAATTATCTGCCTTATGCTGCCTGCTGCATTGACATAATTTAGCTTTAGGCATTGCTGTAATCACCTCCTTTATTATTTTGTGTTTTAATGGGCATGGTGAAATAATTCTCATTAATTAGTGTCGTTTTTATTTATTGAACTATTTATCAACTTTATCACTTGTTTGACCCAAGCTAAAAGCCCATGAAACCTAACAATTACTACCAAGACAACCATTTCCAATTTAGTTCCATTGCTTCAGTGGTATTAACTCAACTGAAACAAAGTGATTCCGCACTCTGCTGTGAGCGAGCACAGCAACAACATTGGAAATAAGAAAGAGCACTGCCAGCTTCTATACTTTCTAAGAGTCAGAAAATTCAGGAATAGCAGAGCTGTGGACTAAACTAACTATAGAAAAGGAGTCTGAAAATAACACACAAGCAGACACTAGAAACGGCAGAATAAATTCCCGGCCATTATAGAATCCAGAACTTTAAAATGGGTATATAAGTAGGATGGAATCAGTATTCTCAACTGTACACTGTCTCACTAACATTTAATGAAGCACATTCCAATATCTGTGGGAGTATTAGAAATCATAGGCAGGAGAGAAGGCCAGTAGAGAAAGACAACTGTTCAGATGCCTCTGCTTCTCTTTAAGTATTAAAGCCCCACATAGGCTCCTGTGTATCATGAACTATCTGTTCCCGTGACACAATCTGCAATTTCCCAATTTACGTCTAGCATGGTTCCTAAAATGTAGCATAATGCTGTCTTAGAAATGAGTTTTCAAGTTCTCTAAATTCATTTTGCTCTGTTTTTGACATGAAGTCTCACAAATCTCTGAATGGCTTTGTACTTAATATTTAGCTAATAAAAGACCGCCAAGTTTCAATCTTCCTGCCTTCCAGACCTCCCAATTGTTCTCATCACAAATGTGTGCCACTGTGCCTGACTCTAATACTTGATTCAACTTATGACTGCCACTTTCTTAAGCCTGAACTGCAATTAGGCCTACACATCATTGTTAGTTTTTAAATTGGAATATGTTATTTATGAAAATGTCTCTATCATGTAGCCCTTTGAAATGAACCCTATTTTATCAGATTATATTCTTTAAAGGATGTTGAGTTTAATATATATCTCTTTGCTTACTAGCTTCACTAAACTTTTGATTATGTTGTCATTTTGATTGATAGAAATCGAGGACTCATGTAGTTTATTTAAACTATTCATTCATCTGAAACATGTTTATACAATGATGAATACTTTGTCAAATCTTTTGCATTTTTTCTCTCAAAATATTTTTCTCTCTTATTTCTTTCATCATCATGATCAATACTTTCCATTCCTCCTTTGACTTAATGCATGCATTCCACTTTTCTAATTTAATGGGTAGCACTTTTTTAATTAAAGCAAGATTATTTACCTATATTTCATATTGACCTTATAAAGTTTATCATTTAGAATATATAATTCAGTTTATTTTGAAATATTTAGCCAATGTGAACAGAGAGTTTTTTTCAAAGTTGTAGAACGATTATGTTTCTTGTAGTTTATCCTTGTTATTTTAACAGAGTTCTGGTTTAACTATGTTGTTACCCACCCAAGAGTTACATAAACATTCATGAGAGATTAGTCACTGTGGACTGGACATTTAGTCAGTTGGAATTAACCCTATTTGTCTTGGGCCAAGACTTTTCCTTAACCTTGTCTGGAAGGCATCAAATGAATGCCGGCTACTTTTGTGTTCTTCAGCCGCATCACTCTTCAGCTCACTTTCAAGGAATATAATTTCCACGAGGAAGCAAACTTCACTTAAATGTGTCTTTTCAAAACACAATTGATTTGTGTTTCTTTTACTTCTTCGATGTGATTGTTGAATTGAAGCATCAGAGGCAGTATGATCCGGCTTTGGCCCTTCTCATGTCTGAGAGGCTTTTAGTTCTCTGCTGTTGGGTCACATGGATTACTCAGACCTTCTCCCCTGCTTCTTTCTTGTCTGTTTCAACACAAAATAGTACAGTTTATTTTCTTTTGTATGAAGAGACACTATAGGATTGTATGAATATCACTGTGGAAGCACTAGAGGACAACAAAGATATGGGGTTACGATTATTTCTCTGCTTTTGTTTGTTGGGTAATTTATGAGTTTGGATTTGTTTATATGAGATGGAAAAATATTTACCTGTTTTTGTTAGGACTGGAGGATCACAGTTTTCACATTCCCATAAGGGGAATACAGTTCTCATTTTGGCACAGAATTTCACACTTTCCTAAGCAGGAACAATTACCTCTGCATTGTGTACCTGGTCTTATTTGAAGTTCCAATTGGAGTGGTTATATGGTCTGCCTCCATTTTGTTTTTCCATAGCCTTTAGTCTGTAGTGCAATGTTCCAGTTCTGTTTTGCACTTTTCATGTCTCTAAACTTTCATTCAATCCTTAGCTATTGCTTGCTAGTGTGTCTTCCCATGTCAAATGGTGTGTATAAACTTTTTAAAGCCTGAACTATAAAGAGACTAATTTCATTCATATGAGCTCTAAGGTTGGTTTTTAACATACTAGTTTTGAAGTGTGATATGCACTAATATTATAGCAAACTTCTATGAAATGATTTCCTAAAATGAGCTCTCAGGAAGTTTATTTCGAATAGATTACTTTCAAATAATTTATGCTTACCATTAGAGAATCCAGTAAATATGTATTTTATATTTCCTTCAATTTTGAATAAGATAATTGGTCTTTAATGGAGGAATATAATTTGGAATTAACAAAAATATGCTACAAAATACTTATATAAAATACATTAAATATGAAGAAAGATTAATCTCTTAATACTTTTCAAAGCAGCTTTCAATTAGTCAGGCAACAATGTATAAATAGCATAGACACAAGGAGCATAGGTCACAATTGCTAGCATGCTTTACACAGGGCAATACAATTTAAAGTTAATTAATCTTAAATATGGTAGCTGCTATGGACACACATTGACCTGACTCATTGTTGACAATGTGTCAAAGACTGGGTAGAGACATACTTGAAATCCACAATTTAGGTCACACTAACTTTCTAGGGGAAAGAAAACTATCTCTCACTTCGTCTGTTGCAGCATCAGAACAATTGAGTCAGTAGAAGCAAGTATTTGGTATAACTAAAACCTGTGTACATTTTCCCTGGGAAATATATAGGATGTGGGTGCTTCTAGTTTGATTCTTCCTAGATGCTGAGGAAATATAGCAATTGTGTACATTTTGTTTTACCTAGAAGGGACATTAAATGAGGAAGAGAACTGTCCTTGGTGAAAGAGCGGCAATCATGCTATGTGAAATCATACTATGTTCTGTCATTGATGAGATCAAGGGGATTTTTGTTCTTGTCCTGTTCCAAATAAGCTTGCACCATGGACTTATTTGAATGCTATTTGTATTCAGTTTGGGAGTAACACATTCTGGCTACCAGCAGTGCTGTTATTAATTTTCTCTACAATGATTACACAAGCTGTTCACACTGGTGTCACTTGGCTATTCATCTTGGATCAGTATGATATGAGCAAAAAAGATATGTACCAGTTGTAAGGATAACTTTTAAGGTTACCATGTTGTCTGCTCCTTCTCTCCTCTCTTAGCTATGCTCATTTTGATTCAGAAGTTGGGGGATTCTTTTGCAGGCTGGGTATTAGCATAAATGCAATGAAAAACATAGTCAGGGCCAAAATGAAGGCACGACATACATCCTTGAGACCATGATTTACTCTAGTGGGAAGCTTACACAAAAAGAGCATTCAATTCCATGACATTAGTGAGCCAATGATATTATTGAGCCAATAAACAGGACATAGAGTTATCAGAATGTTTTATCTATTTATACTTATTCTTTGCAAAACTATCCAATATACATTCTCTATTAACTTTCAGAATGATTACAAATTCATCTGGGATTTTATTAATTCTCACCCAGATAATCTGAAATAATGTACATTATATTTATGACATTTTGATTAATGATATTATATTAACAGGTTATCTTCTCAACAATGGGAATTATTTTCAAAGTAATATCATGATAAAGAGGGAAATATAGCAATGAATTCCCAGGACCTCTGTGTGTTTTTTTTTTCCTAAGTAAGTCTATAAGAGATGAAAACTATAATAAAACAAGAAGATTATTATGAAATGATTTAAGTAAACCAAGGGGAATTCATATTAACTAAGACATATTGAAGAGTTTATGAAGGTATAGAACACTCCACATTCCATGCTTTTCTTTTCTTGGAAAACTTATGGTTCCATAATGCTCATTCTATTGGCACAGAAGATATTTTTATTCTGACATAATTGTTAATTATTCTTTACTATATTTTTACCTATATGTGTATGTGTGTATATTTATGTATAAAGATCTTGGGACCCAAATCCCAACTTTCCATTTGACAGCCAAATAACAAAACTTATATTTGAATGATGTTGAAAACATATTTTCCTAATGCTTTTATTTATAATTTGACAGATTCGCTAATGTTGGCATTAAACTATCATAAAATTATTACATATATTAACTATCTCTTTCCTTTGCATCCATAAAGTACATCCCATAGGACCACTGAATATGAATTCTTTGTGGAATGAAGCTTTTCAGTGAGGTAGTTAAAAAAAATATTACCATCTTAGCAGATTGAGCATCAATAACTTGGTTTTGATCAGCTCAACTGGTATGACAAAATGTTTGTCTTTAATATTCTGTCTTCATTGTATATGGTTTACATCTAGGTTGAGAATAGCTTCAAAGCTCTCAACAGCTAGCTGATGCTATCTCACTATAATTAGTCCTTCTATTGTCATGTGATCCTTGGATCAGATGAACAAGAGAATCCATAGAAAGAGCACATTTCTAATAAATTGTTTTTCTTGCATGAACTAGATCTTGAGTTGGTTGAATCAATGATTCACTGTATGCTCCAGACCACTACATGTCCATGTCATTGTTCTGTCAGCCATCAAGGAGAAACAAGATAGAGGAAGATAAAATAGATAGAGTAACCTCCATCCAGGAAGTAGGCACTACAAATTTAAAGGCAAGTTTAACTACAGATTAATCATGTTTGCTTGTGCATTTGATTATTATCTATCTTTGTAATGCTCTAGAGATTTTGTTTTGTTTTTAAAGTTTTCTAAATTATCAACAGAAGTCATTCAAAGGCAGTAAACTTAAACTCCAAACTACACTTCAGGAAAGTTGTGATTTTATTTTCTTAGAGTTTCATTTCAAGATGTTGTATTCCCCAATGTGATTACATTGAACAGATGTTCAATAGTTTGCCTTGTTTCTTTTAAATGCCTGAATTGAAACATTTTATCCACCTTAAACTTCTCTAATTTCCTTTCAACTCCAAAAGTAAAATATGACTTAGGTACAGTCCCAAAAGGATTTTGAAATGGTCACCTAAATCCAAGCTGTTTTTTGTTTACTTTAGCCACCACCTTTAAAGTCATGTGAACCTGAATCTCCAATACTGATTTTAAATATTACATATAATAATGTTTTGTTTGTAAGATTTCCTTATTAAGTCCATCCTGAATATGAAGTGGGGTTAAATTACATTTTCACAAATAAAATTTCTATGACTTAGAAATCTGATATCAACCTGATAAACAAAAATGAGTTAAGACTTTCATTTGATGATGGACAGAATTCAATTAATTTCAGTGCTAATCCTACTGTAGAATTTGGCAGTTATGTTAAGAAATAGTTATTAGCTCTGTAGTAATAGAAGTGTGTTCATATGCTTTGCAAAAGTTATTTATAAAATTGGATTTGTATCAGTTTTCACTGCTGTTTGGATTGCCAGAAAAAAAGGCACATAAAACAGAAATTCTGTGCTTCCAAATAGGAAGTGGACTTTAAAGAATTGAATTACAATGCAATTCCTAACAGTTCCAAAGAAACAGCTGCCATAGCCAAGTTTTTTGCAATAACAGCAAATATGTTTGCTTTTACTTGTTGGAAGGGGTACAGGGAAAGAATTCATAGCACCAAATCATATATCATTATTTAGTTAAGGTAATTTTCCTGAAGCAATGCTTGTCACCTTGACATTCCTGTATACAAATGTCATTCACTTGTTCATGAAAATCCAACAAGCCAAGCTCCTGTTTATTTTTTATTGGTCATCAGAATGCAATGTACATTGAGTATTATGCCAAGCAGTTAAGAGTATTAACTGCTCTTTCAGTGGTCCTGAGTTCAATTCCCAGCAACCACATGGTGGCTCACAACCATCTGTAATGGGGAACCAATGCCCTCTTCCGGTGTGTCTGAAGACAGCGACAGTGTACTCACATAAAATAAATAGGTAAATCTTAAAAAAAAAAAAAAAAACCACAAATTATAAAATCCCAAACATGTATCAAAATAGAGTGATTTGGTTACATTGAACAGGACCCATAGGCACTAGCTGACTAATGTTAAAGAGTTGAGTTAGATTCTCAGAGCTTCCAGGATGAAAAGACAGAACTAGTTCCTATTGGTTGAAATTCTATCACCATTTTCTTATAATGATGTGTTGGTTCATGCAAATACATATGCATTCAGAGAAAAGAGGAGAGCAAAGAGAAAGAGGAAGAGAAGAAATATACATAGAGACATAGAGGAAGAGAGGAGGGAAGAGAGAGAGAGGGAGAGGAGAGGGAGAGAGAGAGAGAGAGAGAGAGAGAGAGAATCTTTAAATAAGGGAATATCACAGGACCAAATTAGGATGAAAGTAATAGAAGTATCAGTTAAGACACTATTTCTTGAAGCTACACTGTAAGTATTCACTGACATAATCTTGGAGAATCTTACCTGGACTTGTATGGTTGTACCAAAAATAGATTCAAGGAGCAAAGCATATCTTCGGTGCCAGGAATTCAGGAGGCTGTCGGTCTTGGTCTGCTAATTCTTTAATGTTTTGAGTCAAATTAGTATTGCCCTCTAGGTGCCTTCTGTTCAGTAACTGGGCAAGATATCACTTTCTAGTCTCATTCCCTTGAATATTTGAGAACACGGTGATAAGAACCCAATAAATTCTTTGCACTTGTGCTTCCTGGATGAGATAACATTGTCTTTAGAACCAACTTTAGGTTGTCTCCATAACATAACTATACCCACACCAATGTCTTACAAAAATTCTAATTTGGAACATAAGTATTTTGCTCCATGATAGATAGAGTACATTGAAAATCCCATCTACTTATTATACAAAATGTTAACCTACAACATGTAAAGACAGCAACTGCTTAAGGCACTCTGGCTGGTGGTGGTTGTGACTGAACTGTAGACTATTCCCCTTCTATGTGTCTATCAGTTGACTCAGTGTACCATTCCCTGTGAACGATCCAGAAAGATTTGTATTCTATGGTTCAAAGGAATGAACATTTTCATCTTACTACCTTAAGTTCTATTCCTTGTATTTGCGTGTAAATATTTATTCTTGTTTTTTGAAAGAATGCATATTAAAATATTTGTCAAGTAAGTTATATAACTCATGAGGCTTAGTACAAAATTAAATAAAGACAGTAGAAACCTTTAATTCAGAAGTGTTATGTATTTGAAAATGCCACACCACTATATTTAACCAAGACCTACAAGGTTTGAGCTAATACACAGGTCAGCCACCTATAATACTTTCTCTGAAAACACAGAATGTGATCTGAATCTGCTGAGATATGCAAACTTTTACTATCTCTTATGATCTATATGTCCCACTACCTTCAGAACTTGCTCCATTTGGAAACTATTGACCTAGTCTGAGTGGATTGTTAATATTCACACGGAAAAGTCTTGAAAACAAATCTGAAACTGTGTTTTTGATTCATTTGATTTTATGGTAAAATATATTTTAAAGTTGTACTAGCTGAAGTATTATGCTAAACTTACTGTTTTAACAAAAGAGGAAGAAAGTGTTTGATATAAAGGTCCTTCTTCCTAGAGCTAATATATAGTAGAACACTTTGGCAAAACTGTGGGGATTCAAAATGTTCCTGTATATTTAAAAATAAATATATTTAAATTTATATTTAAATATACATGCTATATATTTAAAAAGTAACAGTAGTACTTATAGAAGCAGAAGATAAGATAGATGTTCACTACTGTAAGCTAAGAATCAGTAGTTTGGAGATTAATATGTTCAAGTTGAGTTAGAGCAATCTGTTCAACAAATTATGGTCACTATGGGTAACACCATAGTATATAAAATATAGCTAGGAGAATTCTATATTTTAAGTTCTTCTATCAGAAAAACAGAGTACATGTAATAACTTCATTTTAACCCTTATAATAAAGATATACTTCCTATATAATGAAGATTTTTATTTCAATCTAGGAGACACTATCAGCATAAATCATATTACATTTATGTCAGTTAGGCTTTTGTCAACTTGGCATAAACCAGGGTCATCTGGGAAAAGGCAATTTAAATTAAAAGAATATCTCTATCTGATTGGCTTTTGGGCATATCTATGAAATTAATGGTTATTGTAAGAAATCGTAACCAACTCTTGGTGCTACCATGCTTGGGCATTGGTTCTGGGAAATATGTAAAAGGTAGATGAATTTGAGCATGAAGAGCAAACCATGGAGAGTAAAAAGCAATTCACCATGTCCTCATCATTAGCTTTTTAATAAAGGTGTCTGTCCTGTTTAGCCCACATGTCCTGACTTATTTCAGAAATAGATTGTTTTCTAAACGTGGAAGATGAAATAAATCCCTTCCTCCTCAAATTGCTTTTATTCAGTCTTTTGTCACAACAATAAAAATCAAGTTAGGATGATGTTCTTCTATTCACTAGCATATGATTAAACCTATAAATTATGATAGTGTGAAAAAGTAAAATCACATCATGTAGTTCTTATGAGTACTGAATGATTTAGCGATTAAAATTAGCAAAATAAGTTAATGAACAAAGTTCTAAGAAGATTGTGTTATATGTGACTGATATCCTATAAATATTTATTAAATATTTGAAATTTCTAAAGGAACAAAAATTCATGAAAGACACACTTAGGAGGAATGAACCCTGTAGTTAACAGCACTACATAGTTCTGAACTGGTCTTCACATGAATTTGACTTAGTTGCTAACCTTTTACTAAGCTTGTGTGTTGGGATTAAATATCTGTCTATTCTATACTTCATATTTCTTATCTGTGGCATGGAGCATGAGCCCAAGCTGTGAAGTTATTGGGAATTCCAAATAAAAACAAATTAAACACATATATTCTGGTGTGTGTGCGTGTGCGTGTGTGTGTGTGTATGTCTGTGCGTGCGTGCGTGCACGTGTGCACATGCACACGTGCATGTATAGTTCATACTAGAACTTGTCATATAGTAAGTGCAATAACAACAGAGATCATTACCTACTGGTTGTTTTTAGGGTCATTGTTATTTAATGGTAATGAAGAATCAGCTGTGTGAGTACTAGTGATGAGTGCTATTATTCAAGTATAGATGAATTTTAGAGTAAGAGAGGCCCACAAACCAGAATCAAACACACAAAAATAGGAAAGGCCACAGTCACTATAGATTTCTACAGAAAAAGTACTGCCTTGTAAAGATGAAAATCTCAGTACTGGTAAAATGTTCTAAATTTTAAATATAAAAGGGAACGTAGACTTCCATTGTGAAATTTCAAGTTGTAGAGCCTGGTGAAGCAAATTCAGTGAGACACAGTTATGTGAAGTGCTGTGATGCAGACAACTGGAAAAAAAGTGTTAAACGATGAACGCTTGAAAAGGAAAATAAAATTTAAGAATCCCTCATCCAGTCTTAGTAAGAGTATCATGACTCTCCATGGGCATATATTCTAAGTAGAAAGAATTCTCAGAAATATTCTGAGGGGAATATTACATTCCAAAAGTATTGAAGTTAAATATTCGAATGGCGCCTATCTCTCAGTACAAGCAGAAAATATCTATGCTCCATTAATGAGTCACAAATGCCAAGTGCTGGGAGCCAGCCCAGTTTGGAATGTTTTGAAGCAGGGCACAGTGTTGGACACAGAGGTAGCTCTGAAGAATGATGGTCTCTAACCTTCTAGTTCTCTAGCTATATCATGCTTGCTGATAACTTCTATTAAAAAGTCATTTTAAAAACTTTCTTTTGAATTCTCTAGTTTAAAACCACTGTCTTGGGTGAATAACAACTGTTGCATAGCAGCGGGAATGGAAAAAATTTATGGCTATCACTCCCTTCTATGTCCAGACAGCCAGAAGCCTCTCTGGCTAGATTGGTTAACTTTTTTGTGAACCAGAAAGGAAGGAAAGGAAAAGAATTAAGATGCTTTATACAGGCAAATAGGCACAGACACATATACATCCATCATATATTTACACTTTGTTCACTTTCTCATTTCCACATTAGTACAACCACCTGTCTTACATATTCCACAAGTATTCATGTATGGCTACATATATACACATATAGTTACACATGTATGTACAGACAAACAGACATACATTTGGATGAGTGGATGGGTGAATGGAGGCAGAGCTCCCCAAGCCAAACCATTCAAGCAAAAACTTTATTTCTTTTCTCTGGCCATTTTATGCCTTCTTAGATAAAAATTCTTTAAAAAATTACCTCAGAGATAAAATGTTACATAAAATGGGATTTACAGAATGATGTTGATATTAAGTTCAGGTAATATTTCCTTCTATATGTTTGTTATAAGTTCAAAGCAACAGTTTTTACATGGTCTTCTCTTATCATAGTGCATCCCTGTGGCTTTATCATTGGGCCTAAACATTTTTCCTTGAACACATTTGTCCCAAGTCTATGTCTCTTTTTAGTGTGATTTTGAATGCTCATTATATTTCTTATTATGCAGACTTACAATTATGAGGAGTTGGCACAGTCTATTCTTTATTCTAACTTTGTTATATCTTTCTAGGAAAGCAATTAAGACCATCACTAAAAACTTTCTTCTTAAAATTATTAAAATCATTAATTCATCTAAACATCATTAATTCATAAAAGTTCATCTTTATGTTGATCTGCCAGAATTCTAATCAATAGGGTGAACTAGTGACCAGTGATTATTATAATAATTTAATAAGGATGAGGAAGTCATATCAACTGCAAGGAGCAATCCTGAGCTGAAGTTTCTTTGGAACATTGTCATTGAACTCACCCTTCACAGACCATGCAAAAAATGGTGGGCAACCTCCAGGAAAGTTACCTGCTATCCTTAACCTGTTCTGATGACTACTGACAGACAAGGATATTATTAATTAATATGAAGGTGTATACAAGAAAAATATCTCAATTTTATTGCAATCTAAGCCAAGTGGTCCTTTCAAAAGAATAAGAATAAATTTACCATATAACAGAGGATGTGCCAAAAGGACTCAAAACCCCATTCCTTATATATTTGTTCAGCTATTTTCACTGTCACTGTACACACAATAGCAACCTCCCTGTTCACCTACCTTCATTCTATGTCTCTACACATCTATGTATCTATCTATCCGTATATCTATCATCTATCTATCTATCTATCTATCTATCTATCTATCTATCTATCCATCCATCATCTTTCTTTCTTTCTTTCTTTCTTTCTTTCTTTCTTTCTTTCTTTCTTTCTTTCTTTCTCTGATGAACAAAAGAGAATGAAAATCAAAACTAACAAAAGACAATCAGACAAAAAAATGCCAAAACAAAGCAACAGCAATGAAAGAAAAAAGCCCACAAAAGTAAAATAAACAAAACAAAATATGGAATCTGTTTTGTCTTGTCCAACTACACCTAGGCATGGGGTTTTCTGTGCAGTGTAGTTAATGTATCTAGTAGCATTCTTGAAGAATTTTTTTTGTTTCTTTTTCATCAGGTATTGTTTGTAAATATCTCCTTGGTTAGGGGTAAGACTTTGTGTTTCT
The DNA here is from genome assembly GCF_011064425.1 of Rattus rattus. Taxonomy (NCBI): domain Eukaryota; kingdom Metazoa; phylum Chordata; class Mammalia; order Rodentia; family Muridae; genus Rattus; species Rattus rattus. The sequence continues at coordinate 77,587,644 of NC_046166.1, read as the reverse complement.
TTCCTTTGTCAGTGCTGATTTTATTTTCCTGGAATGAATCTGGGCAGGTTTTGTTCTGCACTGCCACAGTCTGAATGAATTCATATGTGCTCCAGTCTTGTTGTGTCTAGATGACCTTTTATCTTTGGAGCCATCCACCATACCAGATTCTTTACATCTTTAAGTTTCTTCTTTTCTATATTTTTCTCAGCCTTGAGGGGTAGGGTTTGATAGAGACATTTAGAACTGAGTATTCCAAAGTGCCTAACTCTCCACACTCTCCAGTTGTTCTGTGAGTTAATTCCCTTCTTCTGTAGGAAGTAGCTTCTCTGATGAGGGCTGAAGGATGTACTGACCTCTGAGTCTGGTAATATGTCATCAGAAGCCATTTTGTTGCCATGTTTTTTTGGTATAATGATATCAGTAGGTCTTACCCAAGGATCATGATCTACCTATTCTCAAGTTCTTAGTCTCACTTTCTCTGTACTTAATACTTCTGTCTTTCTTTTTAATTGTTTATGATTTTCTTAATATTCCCAAACCTAGTAAACCTTAAAGATTAAAAATATGAAAATTATGGAAAGTATTTTTCTATAAATTTGCTAATTTTATTTTTGTGTTAATTTATATCACCATTTTTTAACAAATCATGGTGATTCTTATTGTTTCAATAAAGCTATGTGAGAGAAAATTAGATATACTTGTCTAGAGCAGTAAATGGTTGATGTTTCTCTGAAGTGTTGAATTTGTAATCCATTAATATATTGATTGAAAACAAATGCAACTCAGTGGAAATTTATTATGTAAAAGGTACAAAATCAAATTAAACATGAATAAAATGATGAATCTTGACTGTCACAACTTAAAAAAAAATATAGAAACTCCTAATGTTAGTCTTTGAGAAGCCAGGGAGCTGTGTGCATGAGGAGAGCAGGCCTAGAGAAAGATCTGGGTGAATGCCTGTCCAAACTGTGGAAATCTCATCCTGAGATCTGGAGGAGTAGGATTGCTCCTGCTTGCCCCAGTCCTCTGTGCAACCTGAGCCCAGTATCCAGATGTAACTTTAACAACCCATTTTTTTATTATTATACCTGATATTAAGTTTATTTGTTTGCCTTTCACGTGGGCATAACATGAGCATAGATACATGAAATGTGTTTAATAAACTTAGAAGAATCATTCTGGATAGAAACATCATAACCTAGTAACTTATATAAAAAATATACATCTTTATTCTACTGAGAGAGATACAGAAGTGAATGCGTATGAAATTTTTAAACATAGTTATTATTTAGGAGTTTTCTGTTTCTTCTGACAGCTCTTTTAGGAAAGTCAATATGCTGACTCATCCATTATTTTAATTGGAATATAATATTTGCTACATTGCAATTCCTACTTTTTAAAAATAGATTATTTAGTTTATTTACAATTCTGTCTTTTTATTTGATATCTTTATTTACATTTAAAATGTTATCCCCTTTCCCTGTTTCCCGGCCATAAGGCCCCTCCCCTTCTTCTATGAGGGTGTTCTCCTTCCCCAAAAACCCTGTTTCAACTCCTCCCCGACATTCCCCTGCACTGGAGGTTCCAGCCTTAGCATGACCAAGGGCTTCTCGTCCCATTGGTGTCCAACATTACCATCCTCTGCTAAATATAAAGCTGGAGCTATGAGTCTGTCCATGTGTAGTCTTTGGGTAGTGGTTTAGTCCCTTGAAGCTCTGGTTGGTTGCAAGCCCCTTAAGGTCCTTCAATCCTTTCTCTAATTCCTCAAATGGGGACCCCATTCTCAGTGACATTGCTACCATGAATGCACACCAATACAATTCCTTTAAGAATTTTTTCTATTTAATTTTTTTTTTTGATTTTTCACTTTACATCCTGCTCACTGCCCACCTCTTGGTCACCACTTCCCCAAATCTTTGCCCATCCCCCCTCCTCTTCTCCTTTGAGCAGGTGGGGCCCTGATGGCTATCCCTTCTGCCTTGGAACTTCAAGTCTCTGCAAGGCTAGGCATTTCCTCTACTACTGAAGCCAGACAAGGCATCCCAGATACATAATGATATCTCACGTGTAGGCAACAGCTTTTGGGATAGCCAACTTTCCAGTTGTTCCAGACCGAAATGAAGACCAAGTTGACCATCTGCTACATATGAGTGGGAGGCTTAGGTCCAGCCCATGTATGTTCTTTTGTTGGTGGTTCAGACATTGAGAATCTCAAAGGACCAGTTTACTCTGTTGGTCTTCCTGTGAAGTTCCTATCCCCTTTCTGGCCCACAATCCTTCCTTCTATTCTTCCATAAGGATCCCCAAGCTTCATCTACTGTTTGCCTGAGGGTGTCTGTATCAGTCTGAGTCAGCTTCTTAGTGGAGCTTCTCAGAGGACAACATACTCCTGACTAACAGATTATCATTAACGTTGTTAGGGGTTGGTGCTTGTCTGTGGGATAAATCAGAAGTTGGGCCACCTATTAGTTGACTATTCCCTCAGACTTTGTTCCATAACCATGGCAGCATTTCTTATAGACAAGATAAATTTTGTGTTGAAAGTTTTGTAGATGTGTTGGTGTCTCCACCAAACCACTGGGGTTTCTGTCTGGTTACAGGAGGTGGTCACTTCAGGTTCCATATCCCCAATGTAGTAAGTCATAGCTAAGGTCACCCACAATGATTCTTGGGTACCTCCAATATCCTAGGTCTCAGTGTGTTCTTAAAGTTAACCCCCTTCTCCTCACCCTTGTCAGTTGCATATTTCCATTCATTTTTAAGGCCATCTCTCCTGTCCTTTCCCAAACCAGATTCTCAATCAACAATCCCACTCCCCATAACCCTCTCTCCCAGTTCACTTTCTCAATCTGCCTCTTATGACTATTTTATTTTCCAATATAAGTGAGATTCAAGATTCATCACTAGGGCCTTGGTTCTTGTTTAGCTTCTATGGGTCTGTGGAATATAAGATGGTACCTATATTTTATGGCTAACATTCACGTATAACTGAGTACATACCATTCATGTCCTTTTGGGCCTGGATTACCTCACTGCAGATGATACTCTCAAATTCAAACCATTTATTTAAAAAATTCATAATGTATTGGTTTTTAATATCTGAATAGTATTTCATTGTGTAGAAGTACCACTGTGTCTCTGTTTAGTTTGTGTTTCTATGATCTGTCCATTGCTGAGAGTAGGGTGTTGAAGTCTACCACTAATATTGTGTGTGTTGCAATGCATGCTTTGAGCTTTATAGTTTATTTTATGAATGTGGGTATCCTAGTATTTGGAGTATAGATATTCAGAATTGAGAGCTAATCTAGGTGAATTTTTCCTTTGATGAATATGAAGTGTCCTTCCTTATATTTCTTTGATAACTGTTGGTTGAAAGTCAATTTTATTCTATATTAGAATGGCTACTGCAGCTTGTTTCTTGGGGCCATTTGCTTGGAAAATTGTTTTCCAGTCTTTTACTCTGAGGTAGTACCTTTCTTTGTCGCAGAGGCGTGTTTCCTCTGTATACAGCAATACGCTGGTCCTCTTTACATATCCAGTCTGTTAGTCTATGTCTTTTTATCTTAGAATTGTGTCCATTGATGTTGAGAGATATTAGGGACCAATGATTGTTGTTTCCTGTTATTTTTGTTGTTAGAGGTGGAATTGTGTTTGTGTGGCTCTCTTATTTTGGGTTTGTTGCAAGAAGATTATTTTCTTGCTTTTTCAAGGGTGTACTTTATCTTCTTGTGTTGGAGTTTTCAATCTATCATCATTTTATGTAGGACTGGATTTGGAGAAAAATATTGTGTAAATTTAACCTTGTCATGAAATATCTTGGCTTCTTCATTTATGTTAATTGAGAGTTTTGCTGGATATAGTAGCCCACACTGGCATTTGTTTTCTCTTAGTATCTGTAGCTTTCATAGTCTCTGTTGAGAAGTCTGGTGTGATCCTGATAGGTTTGACTTTATATGTTACTTGACATTTTTCCCTTATTGCTTTTAATATTCTTGCTTTGTTTTGTGCATTTGGTGATTTGACTATGATGTGATGGGAGAACTTTCTCTTTTGGTCCAACTATTTGGAGTTCTGTAGGCTTCTTGTATGTTTATGAGCCTCTCTTTCTTCAGATTATGGAAGTTTTCTTCCATAATTTTATTGAAGATATTTACTGGTCCCTTAAGTGGGGACTCTTTGCTCTCTTACTATTTTTTTTTTTGTTTATATTTTTTTTATTAACTTGAGTATTTCTTATTTACATTTCGAATGTTATTCCCTTTCCCGGTTTCCGGGCAAACATCCCTCTAATCCCTCCCCCTCCCCTTCTTGATGGGTGTTCCCCTTCCCACCCTCCCCCCATTGCCGCCCTCCCCCCAACAATCACGTTCACTGGGGGTTCAGTCTTAGCAGGACCAAGGGCTTCCCCTTCCACTAGTGATCTTACTAGGATATTCAATGCTACCTATGAGGTCAGAGTCCAGGGTCAGTCCATGTATAGTCTTTAGGTAGTGGCTTAGTCCCTGGAAGCTCTAGTTGCTTGGCATTGTTGTTCATAAGGGGTCTCGAGCCCCTTCAAGCTCTTCCAGTTCTTTCTCTGATTCCTTCAACAGGGGTCCTATTCTCAATTCAGTAGTTTGCTGCTGGCATTCGCCTCTGTATTTGCTGTATTCTGGCTGTGTCTCTCAGGAGAGATCTACATCCGGCTCCTGTCAGCCTGCACTTCTTTGCTTCATCCATCTTGTCTAATTGGGTGGCTGTATATGTATGGGCCACATGTGGGGCGCTCTCTTACTATTTTTAAGTTTGGTCTTCTCATTGTGTCCTGGATTTCCTGGATGTTTTGGGTTAGGAGCTTTTTGCATTTTGCATTTTCTTCGATGGTTGCATCAATGTTTTCTTTCTTTTTTCTTTTTTCTTTTTTTTTCGGAGCTGGGGAATGTTTTCTATGGTATCATCTGCTCCTCACATTCTCTCTTCTATCTCTTGTATTCTGTTTGTGAAGTTTGCATCTATGATTCTTGACCTCTTTTCTAGGTTTGCTATATCTAGGGTTGTCTCCCTTTATGATTTCTTATTGTTTCTATTTCCATTTTTAACTCCTGGATGGATTTTTAAATTCCTTTACCTCTTTGTTGTGTTTTCCTATAATTCTTTAAGGGATTTTTGTGTTTCCTTTTTATGGACTTCTACCTGTTTACCTGTGTTCTCCTATATTTCTTTAAGAGAGCTATTTATGACCTTCTTAAAGTCCTCTATCATCATCATGAGATGTGATTTTAATCCAAATCTTGCTTTTCCAGTGAATTGGGATATCCAGTACTTGCTATTGTGAGAGAACTGGGTTCTGATGATACCAAGTAGTTTTGGTTTCTGTTGCTTAGATTCTCGTGCTTGCCTTTCACCATGTGGTTAACTCTGGTGTTAGTTGTTCTTGCTTTCTCTGACTGGAGCATCTCCCTCCTTTGGGTCTAAGAGCCGGTGATCTTAGGAGTAAGAGCACTACTGGATGAACAGCTCTCTCTAGACAGGCTTTGTGTTTGGAGGGCTATGGGACAGCCTTAGCTCTGGGTACAGATGTATACTGTAAGGATTCTCTTCAAGGCTGTTCCATGTTTCCTGGACCCTGTGTACTCCTGATGGGTCCCTCTTTGGACAGTTAGTAGAGCAAAAGTTGTGTCTCACCTGTGGGCTTAAGAGTGAGAGCACTCAATCCTTCCACTTTTCAATTGCACCCAGAGCTGAAAGCCAGTCTCCAGGAGCACTGACACACCTGAGAGCAGAGGTAAGACCACCAATTCTGTTCTGAGGGACAGGTCTGGAGAACTCAGGACACAGGAATCCAGGAGTAGTCTCAGACAGGAAAATTCCACTTTCTTCCTATGCCTGGCATTGACCAGGTCCCACAGCTGTTTTGTTCAGGAAATTTTACCCAGTGCCCATGTGTTCAAGACTCTTTCCAACTTATTTTTCTATTAGTTTGAGTGTATTGGTTTGATGTAGAGGTCCTTAATCCACTTGGACTTAAGCTTTGTACAGGGTGATAAGAATGGATCGATTTGCATTCCTCTACATGCTGACCTTCAGTTGAAACAGCACCATTTGTTGAAAATGCTATCTTTTTTCCTTTGGGTGGTTTTAGGTCCTTTGTCAAAGAGCAAGTGACCATGGGTGTGTAGGTTCATTTCTGGGTCTTCAATCCTTTTCCCTTGATCTATCTGCCAGTCTCTATACCAACAACATACAGTTTTTATGACTATTGCTCTATGACTGCTTAAGGTCAGAGATGGTGATTCCTCTAGAAGTTCTTTTATTTTTGAGTATAGTTTTCGATATCCTACATTTTTTGTTATTCCAAATGAATTTGAAAATTGCTCTTTCTATCTCAATAAAGAATCGAGTAGGAATTTTGAGGGGGATTGCATTGAATCTATAGATTGCTTTTGGCAAAATGGCCATTTTTACTATATTAATCCTGCCAATCCATGAGCATGGGAGATCTTTCCATCTTCTGAGATCTTCAGTTTTTTTCTTCAGAGTCTTGAAGTTCTTGTCAGACAGATCTTTCAATTGCTTGGTTAAAGTCACACCAAGATATTTTATATTATTTGTGACCATTGTGAAGAGTGTCATTTCCATAATTTCTTTCTCAGCCTGTTTTTCCTTTGAATAGAAAAGGGCTACTGATTTGTTTGAGTTAATTTTATACCCAGACACTTTGCTAAAGTTGTTTAACAGATTTAGTAGTTCTCTGGTGGAACTTTTGGGGTCACTTAAGTATACTATCATATCATTTGCAAATAGTGATATTTTGACTTCTTCCCTTTTCATTTGTACGCCTTTGACCTCCTTTTGCTGTCTGATTGCTCTGGCTAGGACTTCCAGTACTATATTGAATAAGTAGATAGAGAGTGGGCAGCCTTGTCTAGTCCCTGATTTTAGTGGGATTGCTTCAAGTTCCTTTCCATTTATTTTGATTTTAGCTATTGGTTTCCTGTATATTGCTTTTATTATATTTATGTATGGGCCTTGAAATTCTGATCTTTCCAGGACTTTTATCATGAAGGGGTGTTGAATTTTGTCAAATGCTTTCTCAACATCTAATGAAATGATCATGTGGTTTTTATCTTTGAGTTAGTTTATATAGTGGATTACATTGGTGGATTTCTGCATATTGAACAATCCCTGCATCCCTGGGATGAAGCCTACTTGATCATGATGGATGATCCTTTCGATGTGTTCTTGGAATTGGTTTGCAAGAATTTATTGAGTATTTTTGCATTGATATACATAAGGGAAATTGTACTGAAGTTCTCTTTCTTTGTTGGGTCTTTGTGTGGTTTAGGTAGCTTTTCTCATTCTTTATGTTATTAATTACAGCAGTTTTTCTATCAACTGTGTAATCACATGAGCCAATTTATTATATTAAACCATTACTAGACTCAGTCTAAGCACTTGTAGATAGCCTTTCATTGGTTCTGTCTCTAGAGTACCTTAATATCTGTCTGGGTTAATATGAATATCAATTTAAGCATTTAACAACTAAGTTCACACTTGAAATATAATGGAAAGCTATTCATTAACCCTTAAAGGAACTTATATGTAGTAAAACCAACAATTTCAATGTACTCTTACTTGAAATTAGAGGGATTTTTAGGGCGGCTCATATCTCTGTGTGTTCATATTCACTAACATGTATGAAAATAGATCTATATTTTCACTGGATCTGATGACCAAAAGGGGATTCAACATTTAATAGACATACATTATTCTTAGACGTTTTCTTCTAAACAATTTTCTTAGTAAAAGGAGGTGAGCTTCTTATCTAGTAGGCAAGAAAAGTCCTAGATTAGCATGAGATATATTCTGCTGGCAAAACCCCAAACAGCACATACTGTTATTTCTATTCAAAATGGATTGATCGTCCTTCTCTTTGGGACCTCTATTTGAGAAACTTGGAGAATGTTAACATAAACATTATTACTTCTAATAATGCTGTATACTTTAGGAAACAAATGAGAATTAAACATTTCATAGAAATCAAAGTACTTTTATAATTGAAAATATGAATCATTAAACTCATATGCAAAGAAGACACCATTTATGCTGCACCAAAACTTGCTAACACTTTATAAAATGACTAAGGTGAACATCCTTTAAAATGTGCAAGTAAAAACCATGTTCTGGGGAACTGGAGAGATGAGTCAGTGTTTGAGAGCACTTGGAGACCTTGCAGATGATGCAGGTTCAATTCCTAGCATTGATATGTCAGTTTACAACTACTGTAATTCCAGCTAAACTGTATCTGATACCCTCTTCTTGTTTGTGTAGGTACTATACACATACATTCACACACATACATTCATAACATGCATTCATACACATGAAATATTAATGGGTATATCTTTAAAAATAGCAAGGTTTTGCCCACAGATGGTGATGAGGAAAACACAACATCACCACATGATAGATGTGATTCATTTGGTTTCAATACACTGATCAAATTCAATTCAATCCAAGGCCAAATATAAGGTAAATCTGTATAACTATCTACTGTGGATTATTGATGGGTTCTGAGTTATATAACTTTTCCAGAGCAAACGATGAGTTTAAGATCAAATCTGAATTTGAGGATTTGTAGGACTACTCTTCCTATAAGTTCCTGCTTTACCAGCATGGATTTGAATTCTTAGAACCAGCTATAAAAGTTAGATGTGGGGATGAACTCTATATTCTTAGATTTGATGGGGCAGATACACAACAATCATTGGAGCTTTTGGCCATCCAACCTAGCCAATGAGTTATCTCTATGTTCATGAGAAACCTTGTCTCAAAAAGTAGGGTAGAGAGCAATCCAGAAAGATAGAGAGTAACACTTTCTGGTACCCACATGCATGTATACAGAAAGCCTTATGTACCCATATAAATGCCTGCACATCCACAAGAACATGTATATAAAACACATGCACACACAAACACACAAGACACTCAAGACACACACACACACACTCAAGACACACACACATACACACACACACACACACACACACATACACACACACACACACCAAATACACCAAATACACCAACTTGATACACTGATCCTTAATTGGTCTCATGTCCAAAAACACATCATTGGAACATTTGTTGAATTACTGCATTGTGCTTGGGGTCTGAAGACAGTAGTGGTGGACACTCACTGTCAGTTTGCTTGATTTTTTTGTTCAGTGAGTTCTCAGAAAACTTTTTAAAACGTTAATTTCAGGTGATAGCAGTCTGGCATCAAAAAGTCTTAAATGGATTAGGACAAACCAAATTTCCTTATCCTCTACATGAACTTTTTCTGTATACTTGGTTTGTTTCACATAATAGGATTAATGGTATAAGCTATCTACTATAAGCTTAAAACATCTTATGTTGTTTTAATTTTTGTGATACTACCCTCTAAAGTGTTATTTTAAAGTATTAATTTGTGTAGGAAAATGTTTAACATGGGGAAAAGCAGATCTGTGAAGAAAAATTAAAATATCTGAAATGTAAACCAGATAATCAGTATAACAATGAAATAACTTATCATTAATAAAAATGAATTCCTACAAAATTGCAAGACAGATATCCTATTTTTAAATATCAGAATTTTACCACTAAAAGAAAAGTAGAGAACAAATTTTCTGATTTGTTTTGATTACCTATGACATATTTTTAAGTGAAAAAAAGTAGAATCCATTCCAAAGACACTCAGTTTATTTTCTTTTGGAAAAATCTTGTGTGCCAGTTCTCTTCATATGTATAAAATGCTGTAGCTACAGCAGGATCAGTCTGCATGAGAATAATTTGTGACATGTATATTCATTTATAAAAAGAAATGACTGTTATGTAAAGAAACAATTTATATAAGAGACCTTAGAAATCTGACTTAAATATTTCATATTTTCTTACAAATGAATATATGCATTAGATTCTTTTTGATATTTATATCTGAGGAACGAAGGATGTGTTAGTCAGCCTGCCTTGTTGTATGAGCTCCAATTCTGAAGTAGGAATGTGGAAAGAAAATGGCAATTGGAAGGAAAGGCTGATTTCGGTACGGTATCCATCTGCTTACATTGTTCCTCTGTGAGTGAGAACAAATACATGGGCTTGGAGACATAAATGTCCAAATAGAAGTACAACTTAGTATCTTGGGAACACAGAGGTAAAGGGCAATATCCCACAGTCAAGTGGAAATTGCAATAAAGCATGGGTCATGCCATTGTTTTCCTAGGAGAGCATGATAGATGAAGTAGTTGAACTACAATGACTTTTTGCATAATAAAATGTGTGTGTGTGTGTGTGTGTGTGTGTGTGTGTGTGTGTGTGTGCTGATGAATGCATGTATAAGTGTGTATGCTTGTATGTTTGGGTTAACATGGAGGTCACCTGTCAGTCTTAGATTATATGTCATGACATCATTCCTCAAAAGTTTTTCTATCAGTATTTTTGAAATAATTTTAATAAAAAATAAAAAAAATCTTTGCAGATTCATTGAGTTCAATTCCCAACATTGATATGGCACTTTACCACCACTTATAATTCCAGCTACACTGTACCTGATACCCTCTTCTAGTACTTTGCAGGTACTGCACACATACATTGCACACGTATACAATCATACGCATAAAATATTAATAAATATATCTTTAAAATTAGCAATGTTAAGGGAAAGGGAGTAATCAGGAAAGGGGTTAACATTTGAAATGTAAATACATAAAAAACTCCAATAAAAGAGAACAAATTAAAAAGAAAATATCAATGTTATGCCCGCACGTGGCGATGAGGAAAGCACAGCATTACCTCATGATAGACGGATTCCATTTGATCTCAATGCACTGACCACATACACTCATCACTACCTCTTTCCAGCTTCCAGCTTCCCAAAAGCCTATCCCTCCCAACTTCATCTCCCTTCATATGTTTTGGATTTTTATTAATAATCCCAAGTCCATTAAGTGCTGCCCTTATACACATGGATGTGACCCTATATACAAGGACCATAAGAAAACCTACAGTCATGTTCTACAAGGAGAGTGACAATCTTTTTCTCAACAGCCATCAGTGGCCAGTAGCTCCTTTGATGGGGTATGATGTCAAGAATGTCTCTCCCAGCTATGTGGGATCTTAACTGGCTTGATTTGTTTAGGTAACCATTGAGACTGTGTCTCTCTAGAACTTAGGGATAACCAATTAAGTCTAGACTTGCTGAGCAAGGCTCAGGGATTCAAAAACATTCCACTACATTTTGTTCGTTATCTGTGTTTTGAGGATCAAGTACCAGCCTTAAAGCAATTACTCTTGCTTCTGACTTGATTTTTGCTTCAGTATTCATATAACCTCTTTCAGAGGTTCCATGATATAGCACTCTGAGGTAATTTTTAAAGGATTTGTCTGTATATTAGTGTTTTGCCTTCATCATGAGTGTGCAAGAGTTGGTGAATGCAAGAAAAGGAATCAGATTCCCTGGAACTGAAGTTTCAGGCATTTCTGAGCTGGTGTTCAAACCTGGTCCTTAACAAGAACAGCAAGTGCTTTTAACTGTTGAGTCATTATTGGTGGGTGGTTTAATGAGTAAATCATATGAAATAAGCTTTGAGAAATACTCTGGTAACAAGTTTTCAAGTCAAATTAAGATGAGTGAGCAAAAGGACTCTTTATTGCAAAGAGCTTGATAATTAAGGCACTCTGGATTTCTCAGTTAATGCACAGCCTTAACTATGCCTTCTGTCCATTCTAGGAAAATCAACCCCCCAACATGAGATTAGTCTGGGCTGTAACTGTAGTAGAGTATACGTCTGAGAAATGCATGGGCTGTGATGCAAAGACCATCTGTATTCACTGCATTCTTTAAAAGAAACCTGTAGAATGGTATTACTATTATATTCTGATAATTAGTTCATATATAAATGTTCTGAGAAAATCCTTATTTAACAGAAAATGGAAGACCAAAGGCAAAGTTGATCATCTGATAACTCCTGGAATATCTTTTCTGTCTTGTCCTTCATTTCCAGTCCCAGATAAAATCTGCATGATATTGAATCTCTTAAGTAAATTCAGTGTCCAAAATATTTATAGGAAGAAAAGATATACCTCTGCAGGCTGATATATACATGGGATTAGATTGCCGAGTGGGTGAAGCATAAGGAAAAAGATGCTGCCAAAGGCCAGAAGAGTCCCAGCACCACCTCTAGTGGGACCCAGGACCATCTGCAGGTCTTCCATTCTTGCTGTTCTGTGTCACTGGATAATTTCAAAGCCTGAGGCAGCTAATTTAGACTGAGTGAGACCTATACGAGGCATTATCCATTTTAAAAGAGAAAGAAACGCAAGATACTGAGCTTGTGGTATAGTTCAGTTCACAGGGTACTTACCTCCCATGCACAAAGCCCTGTGTTTGGTTTCCCAGCACAATATAAACCAGCTATAGCAGTACATGCCTATAATACCAGCACTTGGGAAGTAGAGGTACAAGGATCAGAAGTTCAGTCACTTTTGGATGCATAGCAAGTTCAAGGTAGCCTGGGTTAACAATATATTTATCAGGCTGGTTAACACCTGAGACCCTGTTAACAATATATTTATCTTCTATGTTGTCTTCACCACACAATTGTGTGTGCTTGAATGTGTGCATGTGTGTACATGTACATGTGTGTTTTTGTGTATGGATTTGTGTGTTCCTGCCTGTGTGTATGTGCACCTGCACATGTGTGTGCTTGCATATGTGTGTATGTGTGCTTGTGTGCACATATGGTGGTACTTGTATCCTTGCTAGTCATAAATCATGGTTGCAGAACTCTAATTTCTTTTTGTCTTTGTTTCTTCTTAGTTTTATTATCCTTCAGTCTTTACTTTAGATGATCAGTCTATTCCTCATTGTCACCTCTCTGAGGAGCAGACAGATGCCAGGTGTTTCAGGATTATAAACCACTGTGTGCTGCTTTCATGGCTGTAAAGTTGAAAAAGTGACTTCATCTACCATTCATTCTCAGCTTGTTTGTTTCATCGGTTTAAATGTCTGCAGACCATAATCAACAAGGAAAGTATAAACAACACTTCTAATCTCTTCTTTTGATATCACTCCATCATTTCAAGCTTAAAGTAAACCAGTGTTTTTTCCTCATTTATTTTTCTCTCTAATAAAACTCTGACAGCTCAAGCGATGTGTTATAAAACCTTGGAAAGAGATTAAAACTTTCCATTCTCACTCCTTCTTACTTAATCATGTGAAATCATCTCTAACGCTTCTTGTTATTTTATTATTTCTTGTTTTTATATACACACGCTGAGTGTTTCTTTGAATGAGCACTTCTTTATGAAATATCCTTATGCCTTGAAACAATATTTTCTGAAGCAGTTCAAAGTTCAAAAATTGTCACTTGAACATGAATAGGATATTTGGCAATCTGAATTTTTAAAATGGAAAATTTTGCAACTGCAAATATTACAGAAATAGATCAAACATGACAAAGTCGCTTTAGCTGTTAACAGCTCCTGTGATAGCAAGCTGTCTTCTGAGAAACCTGCAGAAGTCATGGAGAACTGAGTGAAATAGTCTGGGGGGAAATACAAGATCATTACTATTCCCGAAACAGAAACAACTGAATGCACTGAGGCCAGGGGAGACCTGAGGGAAAAATCCAAAGTGGCAGTTACTTGTGCCCAGATTGAAGGTCCAGTTGAGATCAGTAGGGATGTAAACAATGACCGTAGGAACAGTGAGCTGGATGGCCGAGGACTGGATAAACTGTTAGTGTTAAGTCCTTATAATGAAATATTCTGAGGTAGATGTTAAGTTCTGATCATGACTCTTCTTGTGGTCACTGTCAAAGACAACATGTGACAGTTTCACCTCTTCATCCACCTGTCAGACTGAGGTGCTATGGTGGTGATTCCAGGAGCCCAGAGCTCTTGAACAGTGCAGGCTCTGAAGTCCCAAGGTTTGAGAGTGATGCTTCATATCTAATACAATTTCCATAGGTAGCTCCCAATGGGTGTCCTAGGATCTAGCATCAAGAGTTAAAACACTCTTCTCCAATCTCTGCACACCAGTGCCCTTCCATTTTTTCACCCAGAGTCCAGGCTTCACACTGACGAAACAAACTTGGAAATAGGGTAATGACTAGTAGAAGAAAGAGCTGCAGATATATGTGTGGGGTGTGGTTATGGAAGCTGACAGCAGGCCTCCATAATGCCCAGGAAAATACTCCCTGACATTGCAAGCCACAGCGTGCAAGCATAGTAACCACACTACTCAACTCAGCACACACACACACACACACACACACACACACACACACACACACACCAGAAACTCAATCCAAATGCTAATTTGTTTAAATTGCACTGGGAAATATACTTCAATTTTGGTTTATAGGTTTGAATTGGAATTTTGCATTATAACTCCCCAAAGTGCACGGTTTGCTTAAAAAAAAAAAAAAAAAAAAAAAAAAAAAAAAACATTATAATGAACAAGGAGTTCAAAGCCCTCCCAATCAAGGAAGAATTATTGAAGCATGCAGTGACATCTTTAATTGAATATACTTGCATTAAACTTCACTTTTTCTTTTACTTTAATTTTGTCATATTTCATTTCTTAAAAAATATCTTAACTCTTGCCAAGCAGTGGTGGTACATGCTTTTAATCTGAGGTAGGGTCATGGTCTGATTTCCAGGCCAGCCTGGTCTATAGAGCCAGTTCCAGGATGGTTATGACTACACAGAGAAACATTGTTGGGGTAGAAATCTCGGCTCTCGTCCTGATAAACCACAACAGGCCAGCATGGTTCCACATGGAAAGGTTTAATGAAAGAAGAAGAGTAGAAGAGGAGAGGAGTAAAAGTCAGCCATGGGTACATGGGGGGAAGAGAGGAGGGGGATAGGGAGAGAAGGGATAAAGGGGAAAAGCAAAAGCAAGAAGCAAGAGAGAGAGAAGGGGCCAGCAGCACCCTTTATAATGTCAGGCACAACTGGCTGTTGTCAGTAACTGTGGGGCGGAGCATATCTGGCTCTTGTCAGGGAATTGTGGGGGTGGAGCTTAGACAGAATGCTAACAAACCTTATTTAGAAATTGATAATCTTCTCTTTTGCATAAATAACTTTTTTACTTTATTTTTTGATAAATTCACAGATGCATATGTATATTAATCACATCGATTCCACATTCTCTTTCCTCCAACTCCTTCCCTTCTTCCAAACAAAAACAAGTCTAGTAATGAGGTAAAATAATGGCCAGAATGTTCTAATAAAATCAGGACACAGTCATATTTAAATAGATAATCAAGCGAATATTATAATCCTAAGTGCATAACACACAGTGCACCCATTTTTCATAGCACAAGTTCTACTAGAGGTAAAATAAAAGAAGAGCCCTAAAACAACAACAGTGAGTGTCCTCATATACCCGGGATCACAAATAGACTGGTCATCCTGGTAAAATTTTAAAGCAAAGTATTTGGGTTAATTATGTCATAGAAGAAATGGACTTACTAGCTTTTACAGGATAGTCTCCAAATATTACAGACTATGCTTCATTCTCCAGGGCCCAAGAAACGTTCAGTAAAATAGATCACATGATAGCACACCAAGCATCCTCACAGAGGGAAATTAAAATGATATTCTCTGTTCCATATGAGTACTGTGGAATTACCTAGATGTTAAAAGCAATAAAATCTACAGAGTATATGAACAGTGAAGGAAACTAAACAACACAGGAAATGATGAATCAATCGTCAAAGGAATCAAGAAAGAAATTATAAAATTTCTAAAATTGGATGAAAATACATTATGCTATTACTTGTGAAATACAGTGAAAACAGCCAGAAAGGCAGTGAGCATCCATGATTAAAACTATCTATGATAAAAGTTGAGAGTTATCTCTAATAAAAAAAATTGATAGATATATCAAACGACATTTAAAACCAAGAAAACAAAAACAAAAACAAAAATATGAAACACAAACACTGGATTGGAGAGAAATCACAATGTCAGCCTTAAGAGTAGTGAAGAATTTTGAGCAAATACACATCCAGTAGAGAGCTAATGCTCAAAATGTATTTAAAAACTAAACTAAAATTAAAAACAACCCTAGATATTGAAGAAACAAATAACCCAATTAAAAACAGGTGTAGATCTAAAGAAAGAATTCTTGAAAATGGAAACTGCAAGGGCTGAGAAACACTTAAAGGAAATGTTTAATATTCTTAACCATTAGGCTATGCAAGTAAGAACTACTTTGATATTCATCTTACACCTGTAAGAAGGACAAAGATCAATAATACAAGTAAGAGCTCATGCTGGAAAGGATGTGGAATAAGGAGAACACTCATGTGTTGCTGGTGGGATTGCAAACTCGTAAAATCACCATGACAAACACTGCTTTGATTCTTCAGAAGGATAGGAATTGACCCATCTAAACATCCATCTATACTACCCTTGGGAATCTATCGAAAGGATGCTTCATCATACCCTAGACAAACTTGGTAAATCCTGTTCATTGCTTCTATGTTTATAATATACAGTAGTTGAAAATCAACCTAGGTACCATCTAATAGATGAATGAATAATGAAAATGTGGTGACTTTACACAATGAAATATTACTCAGCTCTTAAAAGATGAAATGATGAAATTCTCAGGTTTGGATGGAACCATTTAGATGCAATAGAAAAAGAATCATCCTGAGTTAAGTGCCCTAAATTCAGGACAACAAATATGGTATGTATACACTTAGTTATAGGTATTAGCTGCTAAGTAAATGATAACCAAGCTACAATCTCAGTGGTTAGGTACAGTAAGGTACAGAGACTGGGGTTCAAAGGATAGATATTCCAAGGAAAGAGAAAAAGTCTCGATAGTTATAGGTGGATGAGGGGAGACTGTAATGACAGGATTAAGTGGGGAGGGGATGGGAAGGGAGGATTGAGGAAGGGGAGACAACTTTAGTTAAGGGCAATTTGTGCGGTATGTGGAATCATGATACAGCTTCCCAAAATATATACATTTATAATAGTACTCCAAGTGAAATTGGCAAATAAAAAGAGAAGCAGAGCCTCAATTATACATCTCTTGTCACCAAATTAATCTTCAATTCTTAGACTAGATTACTTCTGAATTGTTGCTAAAAGAGGTTTCATGGAAGCCCCCAAATATTCCAGCCTGTTGCCAAGATCATAGATTGCTTGTCACAAACTGAAGTCGAGGCCCTGTTGTTGAAGACAACAGCTTTAAAGTGCATCCAACAGAGAGAAGTTGAACTGAAACCTACATAGAGCATTTTTGCCCCTGTGTGGTAATGTCTTTGGGGCAGGCTTTCAAAGGAGACCCATCCACAAACCCTTTTCTCTACAATGGTGTTCTGACTGCATAAGGTGCTGGTGAAATGCTGGCAAAAAGCTTGTGAGAGCAACAAACAATATCTGATTAGGTTAAAGACCCACTTTAGAAGATTGTGCCCACAGAGTGCTGCCTGAGTGACCAAGAACTTGATGCTAGATAGCCCATGACCTAGAGGAAAACCAAATATTCTACTAAAAGAACAACAATGAAATGACTCCTAATGACCTTCTGCTATGGTCATAGATCTACACCTTTCTAAGCCACTACTAGAGAAGCTTTCTATTTTAGCAAATTGGGACAATACAGAGACCCACAGCAAGACCTTTTTTAGAGGGAGAAATCTTGAAATGCTCAGCCCTAAATGAAATGACTCCACCAAATTCCTCCCCTTGGGATTAGGGAAACTTGAGGAAGAGGAGATGAAAAGAATACAATAGCCAGAGGTGATAGAAGACGCCAAGAAAACAAGGCCCTCTTAATCAATAGGATCCAATTACTGGGTTCACAGAAACTGAAGCAATATGAACAGGGCCTGCATGAGCCTGCACCAGGTGGATTCTAACAGCTGAGAGAGGTGTACACATGCCTGAGTCCCTAACCCAGATGCAATCTCCAATTACTTCCCATTTGAAAACGAAAGTTTAGTTTTCCCTACTGGAGTCTCAAAGAGGAACAACCTACTCTTAAGGGTAGGCTGCGTGTCCTGCAGT
This sequence comes from Rattus rattus, assembly GCF_011064425.1. NCBI lineage: Eukaryota > Metazoa > Chordata > Mammalia > Rodentia > Muridae > Rattus > Rattus rattus. Next base: position 77,569,608 of record NC_046166.1, on the reverse strand, counting down.
AGGTGATCAATAGCAAATAAACTCAATTATTTGAGGTCCCTTCTCTCACAGTGTCATGTCAGGACTACCCCCCCCCAATTTTACATTATATATTTTTCCACTCTGATTTTATTCATATTTTTCTTCTCTACATGTTCTTTGCATATATGTCATGTTTTCCATTTCAGTATTTTTATAGGATTCCTGTGTGTGTGTGTGTGTGTGTGTGTGTGTGTGTGTGTGTGTGTGTGTGTAAATGAGTATGAAGGAAATACATATAAAAAGAAAAAGAAAAGATTTTTTTTTAATTTAAGAAATAACATGAGGGCATCAGAATAATTTCAGTTACAGTAATAAATTTTAATCCAGATATGTGTTCTAGACTAAATAACTTGCAACTTAAGTCTGATGACGAGGATGGTAGTGAAAAAGTGAGCTTTAAAATAAGGTAAAAATATCTGCATACGGTTTATGCCATGACATCCAACAGACATGCCCTGCTCCTTCTGTTTGAGAAGTTTACTTCCGCTTGGACATACACATTTAAAAGTGAAGCTTGTGGAGTTTGGCTCTGGTGTGGCAACAGTCTGAACTGTCAGTTCAGCTAAGCTGTTTGCCTGTCACAGAGTTCATGTGATTGAATGAGAAGATTATAATCATTAGCCATGCCAGGGGTTCACTGTGGGTGGAATGTGATGTGCTGGTGACATTCTGTTTATACGAGGAAGTGAAAATCAGACTTCATCTTTTCCAGCTCAGCACCCAGAGGTCTCTAGGTTACGTACGAAGGCCGGCAGCCATTGTGTATGCAGTCTGTGTACTAAATTGCTCCTTCACTCAGTGGGAGACAATTTCCCTACATTTTATAATTGCTGCTTCTCCTTAAGTGGGACATACATGTATTTGACATTGCTAGTGTGGCTAATTTAATAATGTTCATCAATTTAAAAATAGCATTTTCCAAATATTTTTATTGTTACAAACTTTAGCTAATTTGATTGTGTGATGCATTACTGACACTAGTCACAAATGATAATAGAAATTATGTATTTTAACAGGTTAAATTTAAAGATAGTTGATTCTGATTGTTTTAAGTATATTTGAATGGGTTTTCACTTAAGGAATTATAATTTTTGATAATTAAAATCAAGTGAAATGGATTTTAATATATGTTTCAGTTACTTTAATGTTATTGGTTATGACAAAATCAGCCTGCATTTTTTTAACTAAGCTGTGACTATTAAAGGAATAATGATTTGAAAAAATATACTTTGTATGTGCTTCTTTTTGAGTCATAATTATTGTTTTCTTGTTTATAAAAAGTGGAAAGCAGGTTATAATTTGCAATTTTGACTTACTGTAATGAAGTTTCGTTTTGTTTTTTCTAAACACAGGATGTGTGAGTCAGCTTCTTTCAAAAAGTATATCTTTCACAGTCACTGATATTGTCAGTGCATATGCCTTCCAATTTGAAAAGTGGACCTAGGTGCCCAGCTTTATCCTGTTCCAGAAAGAGTATGTGAAGTTGTTCAGTATATTATGTTCAAGTAAAAGTAATTTCCAAATTTTAGGCTTAGCAGCAAATACAATAAGAAATGCAAATCAAATTGCTTTTGTATAATTTTCTCTTCTTAATACTAACCAATAAAAAGGAAGTTTACTTTCCTTCTAACTATAACTTAACAATCTCAGATAATATATAAATAATGACGTTAATCAAATAATTGCATTATATGATTCCAAACAGTTGTGCAATTAGAAGAAAAATATATCTTACAACCCTTCAGTATACTTACACTGACCTAAACCAAAATTCGAAATTCAGATTTTAAAAAAATGAATTAAGATTTTCATTAGGCAGTACAGGTTCTGCTCTAAAGGCAAAGTGATTAATATGAGTTTAGATAGTCATCAAGGTGAAAGGGCTTGAAGAAATAATGAGGAAATTATGGCTGCTATATGCTTGTTAAAATCAGGAGATTGTCTCTGAAGTAAGATACTGGGAATGTGGAGTTAGTGCGTGGACGTTCCAGTGGTTCCTCGGGTGGTCCTGCGATTCAATTTTCTAAAACTTTCAGTGTTGTTTCCATGAGTGCTGTAAGCAGTCTTTCCAGTGCTGCTCTGCAGAAGCGTGGGTTTCTTCCTCCCAGGTCACCCCATTTCCAAGGGGAAGGAAGCTCCAAGCAAGATCACAACCTGAAGGAAGCCTTTCCAGGTGCTCTAAGGCGATGGCCTGCAGGGTAAATAAGAATGAAAAAGGTTGGTCAAGGACTCTGCTAAATTACTTAAACTAAGGAAGTTGTTTCTTGTATGAAATGAAACACTGGTTCTAAGACATCATCTCCTGGGGCCACAGTTATTCCAGCACACCCTGTAGAACAGAGGTTACACAGCGCTCTTGCCCCACCACAACAGAGTCTTACATACCTCATAAATAAATCAGTAGTCAACTTGGGGACATACAAACATGGGTCAGGGTCAGTAGGAGGTCCTCAAGAAACACTCCTGAGCCCAGTGACATAAGTAGTAACATGTGTTCAGGGAGGTAGGAATGAAAGAACGCTAATAATGACAAGAATAATAGCAACAAGAAAAGTAATTCCTTTTGCATCACCTATGTAAGCCCAGCAAATTCACAGACTTTAACACATTAATAAATTTAAATTCCAAATAACCCCTTAATGTTTTATTTTCCACATTGTATAAAGAAAGGGATAAAACCACTGGGAAATAACTAACCGGCATCACACAGCTGTCAAAGGAAATAATCAGGATAAGAAATACATGAAAGTAGGGCCTGGAGAGATGGTAAGTAGTTAAGGATGCTGGTTTCTCTTTCGGGGATCTGGGTTTGGTTCTCACAGGTACATGTTAACTTCATTTACAGGGCTTCTAAATACCCTCTTCTGGTCTCTTTCGTTTGTAATTACTCACATGTTTCATGAATGTATATGCTGATAGTCATACACATAATTAAAAGACAGTCATACACATAATTAAAGGAAAATATCTTAAGAAAGAAAGAAAGGTAGATAAGAAAGGAAGTGGTTTATCTCTGGAGCTAGCCTACAAGCTATGTGTTCCAAATCATGTTGGCACATTACCAAGCATTAACAATTATCATTGGTGGATTCTAATGTATTTTCATTTTGATTTGGTATACCTGTCAGATAACAATCTAATTAGGTTCATCTGAATATCTATAATATTCAAATAATAATTTGAAGCTTTTACTTTAAATTTTCTAAAAAAATTAAGCCAACTTCATTTTTATTGAGAATGGACGTGGAGAGGGTATGAAAATATAAGGAAGACACACAGTGAATAAAAACATTCACTGAGCCAGAACTCGGTGCTCTGGTGCACGCCTTAGGTTCCAGAAGGCAGAGGCAGAAGCATATCTGTGAGTTTGAGGCCACCCTGGTCCAAGTGAGTTACAAACAGTCAGGGCTGCTCCTCAGAGAAAAACTGTCTCAACAAACAAACAAACAAACAAACAAACAAACCTAAAACAGCCAGTCTGCAGTGATGGTGTATGTATGTGCTTCTGTGTTTGTGCAAAAGTTATTTGGAAGGATTGTCTCAAATTTTAGTGCCTGTTTCAGGACACACAGAGGTCTGCTGGGTATTTACTAGGCATAGTTGCTCAGTCATTCTTTTGTCATTGTTGTTGTTGTTGTTGCTGCTGCTGCTGCTGCTGTTGCTGTGGTTTTGTTTGGTGTTTGGTGATTTTAATCACAAGGTCTTTGGGGCCTTACAAAGACCCTATTCATTAATTTATAAATTCTAGTGTAGGTGACTCATCCAGAATTGTAGACTCAGATTCTGAAAAGTAGATCTTATCAAGGATTTGACTTGATTAATTTTAGATTAGAAATAGAAGCTAATGCATACTACTCAGCATTTAATTATGCCTTGATAATGTTTTGCCTCCATTTTGGTACTGTTAGCCTCTGGACTTTGGGAAATGTACAGCTTGCATTTAGCAGGTGAAATAGAACTATCCTTTATCCGTCGTGTTTCCATTACCACTGTTAGTTGGGCTTCATCCAGAGAAGTAAATGTTTACCAATACTTTACCAATACTTTAATCAAGTCTTTAAAATGGATAACTGATCTTGTTGCAAACTACTTAAAAATCCCTTTTCATGATTCAAATGAGGCTCAGCTAAGAGAGTTCCTGCATAGAACACAGGAAGCTCTGGCTTTAAAACCATAATGACCCTGGGGTCCAAGTGCTTAGGTAGCAATGAATAGTCTAGCAAGGGCACCAGTGGAAGGGGAAGCCCTTGGTCCTGCCAAGACTGAACCCCCAGTGAACGTGATTGTTGGGGAGAGGGTGGTAATGTGGGGAGGATGGGGAGGGGAACACCCTTACAGAAGGGGAAGGATGGGGGTTAGGGGGATGTTGGCCTGGAAACCAGGAAAGGGAATAACAACTGAAATGTAAATGAGAAATACCCAATTTAATAAAGATGGAGAGGAAAAAAAAAAAAACCATAATTCCCCTGTTGTGGTGACACATGACAATAATCCTAAAACCTGGGAGTCAGTCAGGAGTTCAAGATACCCTTTGGTACATAATATGTTTCAGGCCAGCCTGGGTTTAATAAACACAAGCAAAACAAGCAAACAAACACCAAGTCCTTTAATCCTTTCTCACCTTGCAGAGTGGACTTTCAGTCTTTTTTTTTTTTTTTTTAAGCAGGTTTTTTTTTTTCTTTATTTACATTTCAAATGTTATCCCCTTTCCTGTTTTCCCCTCTGGAAACCCTCATCCCATTCCCCCCACTCCCTTCCTCCTTGAGGATGCTCCCCTACCCACCCATCCACCCACTCCCTTCCACTGCCTCCCTGCCCTGGCATTTTCCTACAATGGGACATCGAGCCTCCAAAGGACCAAGGGCCTCTTCTCCCATTGATACCTTACAAGTCCCATCCTCTGCTACATATGTGACTGGAGCCATGAGTCGCTCCATGTGTACTCTTTGGTTGGTGGTTTATTCCCTAGGAGCTCTGGGGTTGATATTGTTGTTCTTCCTATGGGGTTACAAACCCCCTCAGATACCTCAGTCCTTTCTCTAACTGCTCCACTGGGGACCCTGTTCTCAGTTCAATGGTTGGCTGCAAACATTGGCCTCTCTGTCCGGCTCTGGCAGAGTTTCTCAAGAGACAGCTATATCAGGCTCCTGTCAGCATGCACCTTTTGGCATCCCCAATATTAACTGGGTTTGGTGACTGCTTGTGGGATGGATTCCCCATGTGGGGCAGTGTCTGGATGGTCTTTCCGTCAGTATATTTAAAAATGATTTTGAATAGCAGCCTTCTGGATCTCAGCATGTCTCCTCTGCCTGTTCCTGTTGCTCTTCAATGGCAAGCATGTTGACCTCACAGATAAGCTATGGTTGCCACTCATACCCCAAAGACTTCCATTATCTGCTTCGTATTTCTTAACATCTCTATTTTGCTGTCACAAAGGTCTGGTTTTATTTATCTATGCATTGTTTGTTGAAAAGGAGTCACATGGTATAAACCTGGCTGGCTTGGAAACAAGTCCCTAAGTAAACGAAGTTGCCCTTGAACTCAAGTATGCCCTTGCGTCTGCCTCCCAAGTGCTGGGATTAAAGGTGTGTACATGCCCATGGAGATTCAGTTTTTAGATGATGCTCTTGTTTAAGTTCCTCATGTATTTGAGGGAAACTTTTTCATCGACCTTCACCTGTTAACCAGAGTTGATAATAGTATCACACTAACCAGATAAAGGTGGAGTTAGGCCAGATTTCCATCCAATTTTCTCTGTGTTCTTACATCGCTCTACAGTGTCTTTGGATCTCTATCTTTTCTTCCAACTTTCTTAGAAGGAGATTACCTTCCCCCTTTTTGATGCGGAGTCATTATTTCTAGTTCTTTTTTAATCCATGCCTCCTGGGGCTTACTTTCTATTCAAGTTTCTTATTTAGGTTTGTTCTTCATGAAACAATATTCTTTTGTATCCCATCACCTAAACTTATTGTTCAATAACCACAGGAATGTGCTTGCCACCAGAGGACACTACATCACCATGCCACTTTCTCAACTTCAGTCCTCATTATTTTCCTATTCCATTTATTCCATGTTGTATCCAGCCCACATATACCCACAGCTGATGTCATTTTAAATCATCTTCATAATCATTTGCCTTTGATAAACTATATGAAATCCATCAGCTCAACCCTGGTTCACAGACACAGGCTTCTACTTACAAAACCCATTTCACATGTTAGCAGCTTTCACCCTGAACTTTGAGGAGTTTTCCAAAGGTGTTAATATCTTTACTATTCATATCTCTTTGCTTTCAGGCCAAATTTCCTTGGTGTTGCTCTCAGCTCAATGTTTTTCCCTTGACAAATTATGGATGTGAGTCATTTCAGGTGATGCACCTTCTCTGAAGGATTTACCTTCATTTTGGATTGATCCTAATACTCTGTATTAAGCTCTATTATTATAAAATATTAAACCCTATTATTAGAAATGGTATTCTAATTGGCTAAACAATATCTTGTTGTTTTATGACATGGTGTTTGAAATCATAGGAAAAACATTAAGTTTTTCCAGTGTTTTTCTAAAGCTAATGCTTCCTTGGGAGAATGAATCTTAAATCTGCAAGGTATGAGGCCCAGCTTCCTCTTAAGGTACTGTGCTTGCAAAACTCAGCCAGTGAAATGTGAAATCATAAACTATGGGGCAGATAATTTGTGAAGTAATTTATAGTTCACAATGGAATCTTCTCTGTGCTCTTTCTCATCCTTCTGCCCCTCCTCTCCTTTCTCTTTCTTTTCATGTTTGCTACAGTATGACCATGCCTGAGACATACTCTGTTCTGCGAAGATCAGGTCTTCTGACCTTAAATAAAATACCAAAGGCAGATACTCTGAACTCGTGCTCTTAAATCACTCCTTAAACTAACATCGTCTCTTGACAGATCCTACCCTGGTAGTCCTACTTATAACAATTATGTCCTCTAGTGTGGGATGTCAGCTCATTCCTTCTGAAATTCAGATGTGGATGAAGGTAACTACAAACCTCCTCAATATTCATTTTTTCTGAGGGTCATGTGAAAACTTCCATTTTCCACAAGGTCCCAGATGGAGAAACTGCCAGTTCATAGGCCCAAACTAAATTCAGCAGGAATTTAGCTGTCAAACTATGGAGTGGAATATCAATTTTTCCTGTTTGGTTATGGACTCTGATTTCACCAGTAATAACAAGGGAACTTTGTATAAACTGTAAATGCTTTAAGCTTCAAGAAATCTCCTATAAAAGAGCTGTGAGTAGTTTCATAAGGTTCAGAGGAGAAGAAGAGAATAATATAATTAAAAGTCCCTGTCTATCAAAAGAGAAGTGGTCAATACCACAAATGCTCCCCATTTTGGTGCTCACTGGCTCTTTAAACTGTCAGCCTGATGTAGCTATTGCAAGCAGTTGTCTTTCATTTTTCAGTTTCTGGCTTCTATTGTCATGGATTCTGAGCATCTACACATTCTTACATTGATAGGCCATTAGTGATCTTCACATTCACATAGGAAAAACTTTCTAAGACAATAATGATCTACTATGGTAGAATCTTGATAACTGCAACAGTTTCTCCCTGAAATCATTATTTCTAGATCAATAGTTAATGTTTTCATAAAGTTGGTAAAATTTCTAGAAATCAGTAATAGTCAATGGTGATTCTGTTGATCTCTCTGAAATTAGGATAATTTGATAGCGCAATACCTCGTTATGACCAGGATAACTAGAAGTGGCATATTTGATGAATAACCTTGTACACATAAATTCCTATCATCTTTCAATTTAATGACTTTTTTTAAATAAAAGGTGGTAGCAACATTTAGTGATCTATCTTGTTCATGCTACTAGACTCTCTTTCCTTCTATGTTAAAAATTATAATGCACATATGCCAGTGTTTTCTCTCATTCCAGTTGCTAGGAAGGTTTAAGTTAAATGAAATACTCTTAATATTCATTTGATTCATAATAATTCATTCAGCTGAATTTGTTTTTAATTTTTAAATGTTTTTAGTATCAATTAAAGGAGCCATAAAACACAAACGTGAAGCAATTATTATCATGTTATCTGGTGCACAAACAAGGGGATGCATTTGAGCTCTACATTAAAAACAGGAAAGTATCATATGAATTGTATGACAAAACAAAGTAATGTGACAGATAATGATTTATTTCCTCTCATATATTCACTTCCATATATTCACTTTGTTATTTATGTTTGCAAATTCTTTTCTTCCATACAGTAATAACAATCTTACTTCCAATCGGATACTGCATTTAAATTCACTGTCATAAGAACATTATGCTTTATTCTTTTCTTTTGAGACAATGGAACCATGACTGTTTGGAACTTATTATATAAACCAAATTGGCCTTGAATATATGAGAACACCTTTTCCTCTACATCAGGGGTGGTGAGACTACAAGTACACCAGTCTACAACTTTTTGTTACCTAAATGTCTGTGATTCAAGAGTAAACATTATGCTGAGAGTCACATTAAACTACTTCAGTTTTTATTATTTTAGTTGAATTTAGAAAGATTTTGTGCTAAGTGGTATCTGAGGTAACATTTGATAACTAAGTTTTATGTGTAAGAGCAGAACAGTTTTTATTCCTTTTAACATTTTTGATCAGATGACTTTACTATTAAATAGAGTTAGAACTTTGTACAACAGAGTGCTTCTCTACAAAGAACCAAGCTTAGCACAAAATCTTTCTATATATTCAATTTCTATTCATATTAACTTCATTTTCTGTTGTTCTAAGAATAAAAACCACATAGCAACTTTATAAGCATATAATGGAAAGTGTAGAGCACCAGTTAAGTTAAGCAAAAGTAAAAATATTTCAAGTTTAGTGCAATGTACACAGGTTCATTTCTTTCTTTTTTTTTTTTACATTTCCTTGTTTGATAATTTCATTTGAAAGTTTTTTTATTAACTTGAATATTTCTTATTTACATTTCGAGTGTTATTTGTGTTAAAACCAAATATTTGAGTAACATATATTTAGAAATATTTTCCTTACATTATCCAATTTAATGCTATCCCTACTTGATATATTCTCTATCACTCTTATAAGATATATGTGTATATATGTATATATATGTATATATATACAATTATAGCATAATATTCTTCCTTAACAGAATTTACTTATTTTAGTAGTAGTTAAATGTGACAGCCACGGTAAGAGAATATGGAGTGTTTTTTTTTTTAATTTTTTTTTCTATATTTTTTTTCCGTTTTTTCTTTATTAACTTGAGTATTTCTTTTTACATTTGAATGTTATTCCCTTTCCGGTTTCAGGCCAACATCCCCTAGCCCTCCCCTCCCCTTCTATATGGGTGTTCCTCCCCATCCTCCCCCCATTACACGCCCCACAACAATCACATTCACTGGGGGTTCAGTCTTGGCAGGACCAAGGGCTTCCCTTTCCACTGGTGCTCTTACTAGGCTATACATTGCTACCTATGTGGTTGGAGTCCAGGGTCAGTCCATGTATAGTCTTTGGGTAGTGGCTTAGTCCCTGGAATATGGAGTTTTAATGATAAATTTTGATCCCTTTTGCACTGATTGACTATGGGATTTTGAATGGGTAGCAGAAAAAAATTGAGAAAAATTATAACAATACATAAGATTTTTAAGTTAAATTTTCATCCTCATTATAATACTCTAAGTAACTAAATATTATTCTATTATATTTAGATGTAAATAATCAGAAAGTGTTTTATTCTAATGTTGAGTTTATTATATAATTACATGTGGAATTTTAGCCAATGGAGTAAAATAGGCTAAAGCCTCTCAGGAAGCTAAAACAAGTTCAAACTGTGTTGGATTTTCTGGATGGACTCAGTTCAAATTATAAGATCAATTGCAAGTAGTCTCTCAATCTTATAAGATATTCATATTTAAATAAACAACAAAACCCAACTCCTTGGTAATCGTATGCTCCAACAGAGAATTGAGAACCACATTTTAGTGGAATGAGGTAACTTATTTATTTTACTTAACCAAATATCTTTCTGGTTTTCCTGCATTGTCATAAGTTATAGGCTATCATTTTAAAGTCATGATACTATAATATTGTCTACACATCATTATTTTCTTTATCTATTGACCCATAGTATATGGATGTTTAACCTGATTATATATTTGACTGTTATGCATAGTGTTACAATGGACTTGGAAGTTCCTATATCTTTTAGCAGTATTAATAAAAATATATCTATATATCTAAGAACGGGATTGCTTCATTGGACAGTAATAATTTGGCGGAAAATATTCAAGTGCTTATTGTGATACATTTTGGCTTCCATGATCAATGAGTCAATTTCTCTAGCAATTATCTCTTCTCTCTCATCTATACATCTGTCTTATTCAATTCATGTAAGCTTTCTATCATTTTATCTATTATCTACCAATTTATTATATCTTTAATTTCTCTCTACCTATGCATCTATATTCTTTCATTAATCTTCCATTCATCTCTCGATTAGCTATGTAAATTATGTCCATGACCAATCCAGCCTTTCTAAGTGTTCTTTATTTTTATGATATAAAACAATATAAAAGGACTTGTTTTATTTATATTATATCATAGTCTACACTCCAGGCATGTTAACTGTTTTGTTAAGGGTTTTTATACTTTATAGTAGTGTCATGGTCATGTAGGGTTTAACTCACTGATTCAATGATTGTCTGAGGTTCATTCACACACAGCATAATGGGGGAAAAGGAAAAATAAAATACAAAAAAATGAAAGGAATATGATTATGAAATTTAGCAAATTATGAAAAATATCTTTATATGAACCAGGCCATATTAGTGTTTTAAAACATACAAATAAAATTGAAAAGACATTAGAGAAAGATTATTCTATAACAAATTATCATTTCCTCTATTAATTTTACGTTTTTACCCACTAATAAAATAGTTGAAAATGTCTGGTATTCAATGTTGAATTTAAAAATGCTAAATGTGGCAAGAAGTGCTCCTGAATCTGGACAAATGTCTGAAAGGCACAAAAGTTCTGCAAATTCCATAATGTGTTCAGGGCAGACAGAAAATCCAACACGGTTTGAACTTGTTTTAGCTTCCTGAGAGGCTTTAGCCTATTTTACCCCATTGGCTAAAATTCCACATGGCTAGCTTCCCTCTGATTAAAACAAAACCAAGCAAACAAAACAAAACAAAACATAACAAACAAAGAAGTGAAACCAATTCTTTCCTTCCTTTAAGAATACTGCCACATACAGTTCAAACTAGTTGCTCAATTTTACTTCCCCCTGTCACCTACTGTTGAATTTGCAGATCTGAGGCATGTATATGTGCATGACAAGGCATATGCAAGCTCACGGGCAGCCTTTAAAAACATTATCAAGAGAAATACACCCAATACAGGAATGCAAAAATGCCTTCTTGTATCTCAGGTCTGAGGAGAACAGCTGATACAGTTGTCACTATTGTGGGAGCAAGAACACAGCAGGGATGGTTATTCTGAGTTCTTTCTGAGCTTCAACTCTGGCAGTACATCCTTTTGCTCTGCATAACACAAATCCTTGAAATTGTTTGCCACAGATGTCTACTACCAATGTAGAAACAAAAGTAATGGAAACATTAGAAGTTCTGAATTCTTATCCCCACCTCTTCGCACTACCTAATGATTGTAGGCGGTCTTCAGCCCTATATACCTGTGACCTCACTCATCAGGAATGTGATGTTTTTGCCATATGAAGTCAGATATGAGACAAATACTCCAGCTACCACACTTATATATTATCTATGACACACATGCAATTAAAACAGAACCTTGCTTCTCATTACACATTAAATTCACAGAAACCACAAAGTTATTTGTACCCAAATACCAGTTCAAAGTCTATCCGAAAATGAAGCAGAAATTTTGTTTAAACCTTTATCAAAATATAAAGTTCTGGAATAATCCCATTGCCTTCTAGAAGATAGATTAGATTTTAAATGAACGAACGACTTCAAAGAAAATGAGACATTCATGAACAATTACTTTATTTGTCATATTTTATCATTTTTATTCAAATATCAAAGAATAAACAGCTATGCTACTAGTCCAAAGATCAAGGAGGACAGAACTATGAGCCAAAATAGAGACCACAAGCTCACAATGGACTAGCCTTCCATAACACAGCCTAGCCCTTACCAATGCACTACAAATGAGGTGGTGGACCGTTGCTCAGTGAACCCTGTGTTTCCATAATGTCTTCAAGAAATTTCCACTGGCATGTACTTCACTACCTTTTGTTAACATCAGAGTTAACAGTGTGTAGAATTGAGATAAAACTGGAGAATACATGAGGCTATTTGGCTACTTAAAATGCCAGGCCTCCTGTTTTCCTTTCTCTTTTCTCTCTGTTGTAAACTATCGTTTTATGCACATAAGCCTGGTGAAATTCTGTTGATTTTGAAATTGAGAGATAATGTAAAAAGCCCCTTACCATGGTTTCTCTAGCTGAAATGCAAGTAAAATATATTTGCTTGAACATTGGTTAAAGAACCTTTCTGTGAAAAGTTACTTTGAGTACTTGAGTGAGTTGTCATTAAATGACCCTTTTTCACTTGAGCTGTAAATATAGCCACACATATCAAATGTGCATGTGAAACACATGGATGGAAGTGTGTGTATATAAATGATAAATGAGCATGAGATTCATGATTATTCTACCTCCTGTCTCCCCTACTCTTCTTATAAGATGCTTATTTAAAGACAAAGAGAAATTAACGATTCATATATCCAAGAAAAGTTGGCAGCTAATTTGTAAAGTTTTAAAAATAAAAATTAATGTATAATTATTTTTCATTTATCTTGTTTTGCCTGTTACTATTTAGAAACTATATCAACAGTAAGTTCTCATATGGTTTAGGCCATGTGTTAGTTCAAGGTCTTAACTAGTTGAGAGTAAGCACACGGCTGGATCCGTTTCAAAATAAAAATTTTAGATTTGTACTAATATTTATTGCGTTTTTGCCAAAGTCCCCGAATTTGAGTGAAACAAATCAGTTCCTCACTGTGTGAGGAGGATGGCGAGGCAAAGCCTTTGCAGAAACAATAAATTCATCTGCCAATTCCATGCCCCCGTCTAATTCAATGTGTCAGGCCTTAATCAGCTCTGTTTCACAGCGCTCTGTTCCATAAAAGCACATTTGTTTAACCACAACCTCTGCTTCAGCATGACCGAAGAGGGAAGAATAACGGAGCAAACCAGGCATAGCTTACAGGGTGTGTTATGGGCACTGAGTGAATCCATCATTTGCTGAAGAGGCAGAGGAGAAGTGACAGGCTCATTCATGCCTTAGAGACATTTTTAGGTCTATTGAAAATTTTAATCTGTGCACTCTGGATGAACCTCCTCACTCCTTAATTTAGTCCATGTAACCTTGTGTGGAGTCTGTCTGACTCAGATAGGGCCAACTGGCTTCTGTAGGAGACAACCCCTCCGAGCAGTTTTCGTCTCTAAATTCATCCTGCCTTGAATTTTACACACACACATAAGCTCCATTTACAGGAGGATTTCAGAGTTAATTAAACGCTGAGTTTGTTTCCTTAGAAATTGCACATGCCTCGGGGTTAAGGAATAACATTTCGGCAACTACTTTAATTTAGGATTAAGCACAGTGTGCATTTGCTGTGGAAATTTTCCTTTTATACGTATACATCTATAGAGATGGGGAATTTCATTTCTCTCTTACCATAAAATGTTTTAAAAATAGGTTAAAATTATGCCAAAAGATGCTGCCCATCAGCAAATTCAGAATCACTCTTTTATGTCACAGGACCTGGAAACAGACAAACGGAGAAGGCTGTTGGGAGGGTTGTGGCTTTGATGATAAGGCCTTGTCTGCATTCTCCCAACACCGCTCAGGTTTGAGTCCTCTTTACTATGATTTTTCACACTGATAATCTCAAACGTATATTATTTACAAGTATTTTGCTCAATTACGTAGTGATTTTTTTTATTATAGAATGGGCAAGCCAATACCACATGCATCATCTGACTCTTAGAAAACGCATTATGTGTGTCCGTGGATACTTTTATTCTTAATTTTCTGGAGGATGAGTCTTTAACACGAGGCAAACAGTGTTCAGAAAAGGAGCACAGAAGCCCCACAATGGCCTGTGTGCATTTTCTCTGAAATAGGGTACTGCAGAATCTGTATAATTATTTTAACACTGTGGTTTCATTTTCATTAATACCTTGGAACATTTTTTGTCGAGAATGTTTATGTTTTGAAAGAAAAAAAAAACGACATCAATAGATTAGGTCATAGAATTGCAAAAAATCAGAAAATATACTTTATTTTTATTTTTTAGGAAATACACTTTAAATAGAATTTAGCAAACACAGGAAGGAAGACAAATGTGCAATTGAAAATGGAGCGACCCCCAACCTTTCTCTGTTTACATGTTTAGTTTAAATTATTAGTGAGGTGCACATGTTCATCTCAATGTGGAATGTTTCTGTCCTTTCCTGTGCTTTTTCACTGGCAACAAAGTTTGGAATAAATCAGTAAAGTTTGAAATAAGAATAATTACCATAGTATTTGAGGCAGAGATACAATGAGGGAATGTTTGGCATTTTCTGTAGGTCAGATGAGCATATGGATTCTTGGAGGTAAAAAGTTCAATCCGTGAGGAAGAACAGAGACACCCAAAGGCCAGAATGACTACAGTAAAACAAAACAGCCCTGGAGCAGAGTCCAGTAAGCCCTGATCATAAATCTTATTAATCAGGGAAATTTCAAAATAAAACAAGTGAGGAAGGAAAGTTTGCCCTACTTCAAACTTCCCAGTTTCTTCAGTACTTTAAAAGAGGTTAAGGGACAGAAATTTAAAATTTTCATGTTTTCATGCCATTCACAATCAAATCATAAATTATGCCAAACTTGCTCTTAGGTGAATACAAGCTCTATATAATATTTGAGAGAGACCTGGATACTCTACAACAATTGTGGAGATTTTTGATATTTTATAAGTGTAACTTTTTCTTTCTTCTAGGAAATAGATTCAGCCCTCAAAAGATATAACAGCATATTATGTGACTTATATTGTTGGATTTATTGGGATTAAACAAAACAGAAAACATATAAACAAACAAACAAAATCAACAACAAAACACCAGTCACTCACTCTAAATGCATCCTCTTTCCAAATCATTGTGCAAGGCTTTAATTCTGGAAGACTATTTCAATTTTACAGGTTTTAAGAACTTTCCTTCCTGGTTTCTATAAAGCATGCACAGGAAAGTAAATTAAGTAAATGGAGATGATCTCAGTGAAAGAGTCAAGGCTACACAAAGAATTGCAACTTGAAAATGAGACTTCATACCTCAGAGAAAGCCAGGTATGAAGGTAGTTAACTGTTAGATCTGAGGAAAAACTGCACTTAGGTAGTACAAACAAGAAATAGAGACTAATTATTCCAGCAGTTCATAAAGTTAAATTATATTAAGAATTACTATATGTGGGGTTGGGGATTTAACACAGTGGCAGAGCACTTGCCTAGGAAGCGCAAGGCCCTGGGTCCGGCCCCCAACTCCAAAAAAAAAAACCAAAAAAAAAAAAAAAAAACTGTTAAAAAAAAAAAAAAGAATTACTATATGTATACTATATGTATAACACATATACTTTTATAAACCTTCGAATCTATACATGCAATAATATGTTCTTTTTTTTATTGGATTTGCCTTATTCAAATGTTATCCCCTTTCCCGGCTTCCTTTCCATAAGCCTCCTATCCCATCTCCTCTCCCCCTTCTTCTATGAGGGTGTTCCCCTTCCTAAACCACCCACCACTTTTTGCCTCCCCACACTGACATTCCCCTACTTTGGGAGCAGGGGGATCCAGCCTCGGCAGTACCAAGGGTTTCTCCTCCACTGGTGCCCAACAAAACCATCCTCTGCTACATATGCAGCTAGAGCCATGGGTCTGTCCATATGTACACTTTGCCTAGTGGTTTAGTCCCTTGAGCTCTGGTTGGTTGGTATTGTTGTTCTTATGGGGTTGTAAGCTCCTTCAGCTCCTTCAATCCTTTCTCTAACTCCTCCAATGGGGAGCCCATTCTCAGTTTAATGGTTTGCTGATAGCATTGGCCTCTGTATTTGTCATGCTCTACCTGAGCCTCTCGGGAGACAGCTATATCAGGCTCCTGTCAGCATGCACTTCTTGGCTTCATCAATATTGTCTAGGTTTGGCGGCTGTATATATATGGGCAGGATCCCCAGGTAGGGCAGGCTCTGAATGGCCAGACCTTCAGATTCTGCTCTAAACTTTGTCTCCGTGTCTCCTTCTATGAATATTTTTGTTCTCCCGTTTAAGGAGGACTGAAGCCTAATTTCTCATTTTGTGTGTTATAAAATATTTTTAGAAATATTAAAAATTACAGGGTTGTGAAGAAATAAATCTTAGCTCATAATTATTAGAGATATTCCATTTTGCTATTTGTTTTCCTGATTGACAACTTGCATTGAGTGAAAAAGGGGGCACATAGAAGGAAATCGTGGTAGATAAATAAAGATACATGCATGACCACTTGCAATGGTGCTCATTTTCGATGGGTAATTATTATATACGGAGATATTTTTTTAGGGCTAGCTTTGCAACCATTTTACCATACATTACAATTTAGTTGAATAATCAGATCTCTGAAATAAAATTTTATTTTATACTGAAAATTACCTCAGGCCATTGATTGTTTTCAAGAAAGCAGATCCCTGATTAATTTCATTTTATGCAAATTTCTGTAAGATTTTCAAAATTAATATGTAAATATGTTCTCATAGATATAAATTATATTTGAGTGTTTATAAGATTATTAACATTTTTATTAACTAACATTTTATCTGATTATTAATTTTCTAATATTTGTATGAGTCAGTATGAATTGCTTCATATAATCAGTCATTTCTCATATATTACAAAAATGTAGTTCACAGACTTTAAGGAAATAACTTTGTTTTTATTATTGTATGCATATTATTTCAGTTGCATTAAATTTAATGTATTTTTTCATTATAACCTGTACTTTTGGATAAGTGCTTTTAAACGTTTCTTCTCAAGTGATGAAAATCTTTACCAGCATTTGTTTCCTGTTGTTTGGCTTTATTTTCAATATCACCTCTTGCTTTCTTTCCATATTTAATCTGCATATGTGGTAAAGAAAGAAATAATCTAAATGCAGCTTTAAAAAGTGACCTCAGGCTATTTATAAATTCCTACCTTTTTTCATCTTTATAGTGCTGTGTTAAGGTATATGAAATTATATAGATTTGCTTTCAGATCATCACAGTTTGTCCAAAAGAGCACAACAGAGATCATTACAGCCCTTTAAAATGTGACTTATTCCTAACAGATATCTATCATGTGCATTCGATCCTTCCTCAACTCTTAGTTTTAGCCTTTCTTGCTCTTTTTGTGTATAAAAAGATGTATATGTATGTGTGTATAAAAGACGACACAAAATTATTATTTTTGTAGTTTTGATCTGTCATTGGGCTTTTGATCTTGATACTGAAGAAGTATACAAAATATATTCAGCGCTGATATTTAATGTGAACATCACGGTTTCTGTTCAGAATGTTTATTCTAACTATGTAGAAGTTCAATAAGTGGTACACACTCCAGGTCTAGTTAATTTTGGTGAGTGATGCTTTTATTTGTTTGTATATTATTTAATAATACTTTTTTGTAAAATTAAAACCTAAAGCATGGTTTAATCGTTGGTAAACATGTTGATTTCTTCATAGCTTTTAAAAAGAAATCTTGTTGAATTTTTGCAGTGTTTCCCAGAAACCTTTCATAATGAGTTTTTAATTTCTTATTAATTTCATTCATCCTTTATCACATGCATTTTATTTCATTTAAGAAACATGACAATTCAAGATCTTATATTATTTATGCCAGAACTTTATACTCTCTACTCTCTGTCTCTCCATATATACATGAATTTATTTATAGCTTTTACAATATATATATTACATTCTAATTTAGTATTTTTCTTATTTAGATAAATGACTTATTGGAATGTTTCTGTGTGTTGAATTTTCACCTAGAATGTTTATTTGTACATATATTTTAATATTTTTAGAATCTATATTTGCTATCAAGTTCATCTTTAGATAATGTATAAATATATTTAATATTAGGTGTTACAAAATATTTGAGTTTGTGTGCCTGTTATTTATAATTATTATAATTTTAAAATGATCACCTTAATTATCTGTTGTATTCCTTTCTCTTATCTATTAGGTACCATTCATAAAGTTTATTATTTAGTTCCAATATTTTGACTAATTTGAAAGTGTATCCATAGCATATTATTTCAGTTCAATCAGGAGTTGGCTCATTAGGCCCAATGTACCACTGTGTTCTTCATTCATGACCAAAAAGAGAACCTGAAAGACTGTGTCTGAACTAATTAAGATTTGGCCAATGTCAGGACATTTTTGATAACTCTTTTGACAGCCCTGATTCATTTTTTACTTGTATAATATATCATTACTTATTAGACGAACTTTAAGATTTTAATTCTCAGTTACCTAGATTATTAGTATGTGCTTTTATCAATTTAAATTTGATGTTAGGATTATCTTTAATCCAACTGTTTATTTCTTATCCATGGTTTAGGTTAATGTCTAATGGAAGTTGATCTAGTAGTTATAAAGTGATCTCTTTGAGTGTTTTTGACCATATCCAATCTCTCCTTTTTAAAAAGGGTATGTAGAGTAGAGATTCAGCAGTCTGAGCTCTGATTTTGGTAAAATGGAGGCTTTAAAAAACTGTGTAGCACAAAGTCAGGCATCAGTCCTCAGTTACTGTTAGTCCAAGGATTTTAAAATCAAATCCCAAAAGTTATAATTTTGGGTAGTCAAATTAACTCATGTCCTGTCTGGGTGCAGGCAAGGCTTGATTTGCAATAGACATCCAGTAGCTGTGTCAGCCACCCAAACAAGAAAATATTTCATACAAACGTGGAACTTAGCCACTAGCCTGTTTATCTTGTGACCCATTACCTTGTAAGATTAGCTGATGCAGTGAATTGTTTTACAATAATCAGCAGTTTTTAAAAATAGCCCAACTGAACCAGGAAGTTGCCAATTGGGGCAAGTTAGAAGTAAATTCCTCATGGCTTGTATAGCTAAGAACGGTTTTGTTTTTAAAAGCCTTTCCAGTACAGTAAATTATCTTCTAAACATAAACGCTCACAATCTCACTTATCTGTAAATTCATATCTACAGGTTTCTAGAAAAATCTCTAAGGGTGCATATATAATAGATAAAACAGAACTCTTAGATACAATAAATTTAAGATTTATACAAATATATAAGCAATAAAGAAACCGTTTTATTATGGTTTGAAGTCTTTATGTGAATAGTGCAAACAATTCATTCCTTTCCTCTTCTGTGCCCTATTATTTATTCTTGGGCTTCATGATTAGGGGTCAGGCAGCTAAAATAAGCAGGCTATGAGGTGTTGAGTGAAGAGCTAGAAAGTCAGCCCCGAAGAGGTCCCCTTACAGTCATCTGAGCAGGCATCTGTCACGCTGGAGACTGGAATGCACCTCTGATTTCAGAACATTGGAAAAGGAGGGCAGAACTATCAAGATCAGCACATGAGAGCAAAGTGCAGCCAAGCGTGAAATGGGCTCTAGTGGGTAACCTTGAACAGAGACAAATAATAATCTCCTTCCAAACAAGCTGGGAATTTGTGCTCATATATGGTTCCCAGACTGAAGAAAGATAAAATGCTATAAATCTAGTTAACATGTTTGGTGACACATTCAGATTGTGATTGACAGACACTCCTACCTTTCTGGGGGAAAAAAAAAAGACAGAACATAAACTAACACTGAAGGTAAACTTTCTTTGAGTCTGGGTCAATTTGAGGCACTTTTAACAAGCACCCCCTTTCTGCTGTATTCTCAGCCTAGCCTTTGGTGAGAGTACCTGTTCTTCCTGAGGAATTCCTGGAAGAAGTTGAAGGGTTTTAAAGCACATGATCAGACTGTCGGACCTATTAAGGCAAAGGCTGAAGTCTAGTAGGAGAGGACATTGGATATTCTATCATGATGTTCATAGCATAATTTAAATTTTATAAATTATATTCTTCATCTTACAAGTTAAGTTTAAATTAGTACATAATACATAGAGGTTTTGTTAAGTTTTACATTATCTGAGAGAAAGTACTAAACTTAAAGAACTATTTTGAACCATTAATTTGGTCCTTAAAAAATTAACAACTGCATTATCTTTAGATGTGAAATCAGAATTCATTATTGAAATCTTGACTACTTTTCTTTCAAAGAAAAATTACTCGTATAATCTGATAAGCCATGCAGAATTCACTTAAGTGCTATTACTTTGACTTTCCAAGTAAGCATTCCACAATATATAAGAATATGTTTGTCTAAATTGTGGATGAATTAAGAATGGTTAATTTTTACCAGATTTAAAATTTTGTATGAATGGAATTTATTGAATTGAATTAGCAAATTGTAGCTTGATACCACCCCATTTTTAGACATCAGCTTGTATCTGAAGACCAGAGTTGAGAGGTAAATTGCTATTTGGAAGAATATTTGCTAAATATTTCTACTGTATCTTAACTAAAACTCTGAATGTGAAGAATAGCATGTGTCTTTTAAAAACATTTTTATTGTGTCATTAATTCCCAAGTGAAATGTAAATTGTAAGGCGAAAAGTCTATTATTTTTCTTCTCTCGACATTGTTCCCTCACTATCAATAATGTTTGAGAATTTTGCATACAATTTTTAGATGTCATATAAAATTTTTCTTGATTTCTTATTTATTAAAAATAGATCCTTCTCTTATATATTACATCCAGACAAGTTTCCCTTTTTTATTTCTTATATTCACTAAAATAATGGGTTAAATTTATTTAATAAGAGTGACTGAGTGACTGATGTAAATGCAGCTGCTGTTTCAGAATTAGAAGGCCCACTGCAGAGGGCGTTGGGTCACCTGTCTGGAATATTGGATCTGTGCACAAGCTGTCCCACTAATTGGTTATGTCACCTTGCAAAATCCTCCATGGGGAATAAGTCATTTAACAACAGATTCTATATATCCAGGATTTTGTGACTAGAATGTTAGACTCAAACATCTCCTATTTTAGCAAGTGGCAAATGACTATTGTTGTTACTACTTTTGCTGCTTTATTGTTAATATTGATAAAATAGTGTTACCACAGATAAGACATATAAGTACTTTAGGTCCAAGGAGCCTTTTTCACTTGGTAATTTCCTCGTAAACATGATGTGGGTCGATTACTAAATACAAGGCAAATCAGTCAAAAAATATATATGTCAGCTTCTTAGTGTATTATAGAAACTAGATTCAGAGAGAAAATATGTACCCTGTAGATAATGACACAAATAAACAAGAATTCAAAAACAATGGAAACAAAATTAAATGTATGCCCACTCAAAGAATTCCAAAGTCTGGAACACAGCTATTTTCATTCAAGATACAGCTTGTAATGGAACCAGTTGCCAGTTGCTCACCTTGCCTTTGTCCCATTTTTGTTCTCTTGGTTGACAAAATGTCTGTTTAGTGTATACATGTGAATATTTCTGAATGGACTTAATTAATGTTAAGACTAGTGTTGACAAGGAATCAATACAGTCACCTATAAACACTGAAGGCAAAAAGATACCACACAGCCTTTGTCTCCAGCTGGAGATGTAATTGGCTTTCTCAGTTTCCCAAAAGAAAACAGAATCCTCCCAGTAGTAAATTTAAACAGCTACTTTAACTTTTTTATGCAGTTAATATAAAACCTGACATCTTGTTAGTACAGTGGGTTCTAGTGGACACTGCAGAGTGCCTTTTCTAGTAAAATTCATAAAGAAATTCTGCAGCTCCTTTGATGTGTGGTGTCTATGTAGTTCCTTTCTTTCTCTTCCTTCCTTCCTTCCTTCCTTCCTTCCTTCCTTCCTTCCTTCCTTCCTCTTAATATGGATATTTGAGATTGAATGTGTTCATAAATACTGTGGTATTATTACTTCACAGCACTAGCCTTAGATTTTCCTCTTCTGCATGACCACCTGCCCCTGAGTAAGCAACACTGGGCACTGGTCTATCTTGTCTCTCTCTCTCTCTCTCTCTCTCTCTCTCTCTCTCTCTCTCCCTCTCTCTCCGTATGCCCCTTTTTCTTATTTCAGTTGGACTGTCTTCTATCAGTTTCTACAAGAGGATATAAGGTAACTCCTTTCTTTCCTCACTTTCTGTCTCTGTGGAATCTCCCTTTTCATGGTCTCTCAAAGAGGCAGAGGCACTTCGTGAGCTGCTAAATTTACCAAGGTTACTAAATCCCTAGACGTTCCTACATTTAAGACATTGTTTGAATATGAAAATTCAAACAATTATTGTTTTCATTTAACTAAAACCATTTCTGGTAGAATGGTTTGCATCCCATGGATTTCACCTTCAGAGCTGTCGTTACAACGGTCAGTACTGTTGTTCACCAGAGTAGAAGCAGTAGAGAAGAAAAGCCTTGTACAGAAGCTTCGAGTGGTGCTGATAAGTGAAAGAATCAGGAAGCACACACGTGAAAGTCAGAAAGCAGATAGAATAAATTCCCCAGGAAGTTCTTCAGCAAGTCTGTGACCCTCAGCTAATCAGGCTAAACCTTTCTTGACTCTTAGGCTGGTGTGGATCCTGCCATGTAGAGTTATCAATGGCTTCCTCAATGTCTATAATGCTGATCTCTGCCAATGACTGTTCCAGTTAACAGGGGATGCAGGAGCTACGGGAGCTGCGGGAGCTGCGGGAGCTGCTTGGTTTTCCTGGCTGGAACCAGATGTGTGTTTCCAGCCGCACCACAAAGGGCCTAGCCGCACCACAAAGGGCCTATGAGTGATTTTTCTTGTGCTAAGGATATTTTTTTATTAGAAATGCAAAGTCTTTGTGTTTGGGGCCACATTGTATGTGCTTTATGCGTTTGGTGGAATTTTATGGATTTGCCTCGGAAACCACACTTCCAACACCTTCTTTTGCAAAAGGTCAAATTCAGGCCAGTTTATTATAGCTAGCTTCTGGAGCACAGCTTATGTCTATGAAACCAGAGTCGATTTGTTCATCATGTTCATGAGAGGAATTATTCTGCCAAGTTTTGGTGCTGCCTTTTCGAGAGACCCTAAGTCTAAGCATTGGATGCTCAGAAAGAACAACTCAATTTTATTTTGGATATGCCACACAATTGTAGACAAGAAATTGGCTACATACATTTTCTCACAAAACATGACTGTTGGGTTTGCTTTTAGATGCTTTTTACTTAAGGCTAAGTGGAGAAGGGCATGTAAAGTTCATTCTTAGCCCACAGTTCTTTAAGCATTTATTTCCCTGTCAGTGGTATTATGTCAGCAACTATGTGTGGGTGGTAAAGGAGGCTCTGAAAGCACTAACCGTTCACTGATTAAACAAAAAGCTGTAAAAATAACATAAATGGGCAAAGAGTCTGTGAACTAATCCCAGCATTCTAACTAAAAAAATGAAAAGTTTTCAATAAATTTGACAGCCTGGCTTGTAATACATAAGTTTTGACTAAATTTGTCAAAACCTTAAAATAAACAGTGCCTGTAGAGAGTTAATAGTACATAATGTCTGGTATTTGAATGGGCTTTCGTCTGGTAAAATGTCCAGGTAAAAAGCATAAAAAGGTGAGGTTATCAAGAGAGGATGTACAAGCCTCTGCACCTTCATATTTGAAGCTCTTTATGACAATGATTGTAAGCAGATAGTAAAAGAGTTCTTTGAATAATGGGTTATTGAATATGAAAACAATAATAGTAAACATTTAAAGAGCTGGGACACAGATATGGAAAAAACAGAATACAAACAGCACCTCCTAAAAACTGGCGTAGTACTTAGGTCCACCAAGAAATATGGAATCATTTCCAAGTAGGCTTTTTGTAGTATCACTGCAATGGTTCAGGTAATGTTGAGACCTGATTTTTTTTTTATCCAAAATTCTAGGAACAGATAACAATATGTGAAATTGTCTTATGAAAGGGAGGTTGAAGCATTACATCCCAGTACGAATCCCTCTGAGCATGGCTCAGGAGCCGCCACTCATCCCAGGAGATCGCCACAGCCACATCACCAAAGGTCAGGGATTCCTGTAACAATACCATTCTATTAATGAAGGGATGTTCATGTGGTGATATGGAAAGAATTTAAAGGAAGACATCTCATCCATGCCAACTTTATAGGAAAATCATGGCTGATTGATTCATATAGAGGAAGAATCTTAATAAAGTATTTTCAAATGATACTGTCACTGATTCATTCAAAAAATTAGGAATTTTAAAGAAGTTTCTGTAATAGATGACATGACGTTTCTTAGTAATCTAGAAACTTCTGCTCTATGTGTGTACATCTACACAAATAAACAGCCATTTGTCAATTAAAAAAAAAAGAAAGGGAGGTTGAAGATGGATAAATCGGGGCTATCTGGCCTTAGTTAAACCCTTAATGAGAAAGAGAACTTGATTATATGTTCTCTTTGGGTTGTTATTCTCCATTCACTCATGTTTTCTGAATAAAACTCAGAACAGAAGTTTATTAACTATATTACTCCTTTGGATGGAATAATTCATTTAAAAAGTACTACAGATTCCTGGAAGATTTACTGTTCCCCTTCAACTACTTGAATCTTTAAGAATAATTTATACACTAGTAGAGCGGTTGAGAGAAAAGGGCAGGATGAAGTTGTTAACAGTACATTTCAGAAGCACCTGGAAAAAGACGACGTTGCTGTCTTCCAAACTCTTCAGGCAATGTTGTTTAGGAAGTATTCAACTTTTGTTTGGAGCATCTGAAATTTACTATTTCACTTACTCTTCCATTAATCTCTTAACTCTAAGCCAAATAGTCTAGAATCACTGTGCTCACTTATTCCAGTTTTCAGATTGAAGTCAGCTTCTGTTGAACATGGCATTTACTTTTCAACTTTCATTCCTTGCTTCTGATAAGTTTGTGCTTGACACTCTATCCAGGGCTTCATGAATGCTAGTCCATCATTCCTCTCCTGGACCATGTCTCCACTCTTATGTTTCTTTATAGTGCAGTATTGCTTCTCTATGTCTAAATATATAAGCACAAGGTGTCTATAAACCTTGAAAAGCCTCCTAGATGATTTTAGGTCAGGCTTGTGAAGGATTTTAAAAATAAAATTTACATTGTACCTCTCAAACAAAGGACAGTTCAAAAGCCTAAATAAAGTAGGTTCTGGATTGGATATATATATATATATATATATATATATATATATATATACACAATATGAAAATCCAGCACTCAGGATGTTGAAATAAATAAATAAATAAATAAATAAATAAATATTCTACTTAAAACGGAAAAACATTTGTTTTAAAATGTGCTGTGATTGGTGTCCCATTAGGAAAGAGAAATTCATAGATTTTTTTTCAATGTAATATATAGGAATAATTTTATACCATACATGTATTGGTTACACCAGCTTTAGAATCTATCATTGGTTTAATGAATCCTATGGGGATGTGATTTTGCACTTTGTTACTTACAGTCTATAAGCCTCCCTTTTCCCATACATATGTCTCAATTGCAAAACATAACATATCTTAATCTATATCCACTTGTAAATATAACAAAGCATTTAAACCAGACTGTGAAACGTAATGAGTTCAACAGCCTGGAATATATAATGAATCTCAAGAATAAAGAGAGAGAGAGAGAGAGAGAGAGAGAGAGAGAGAGAGAGAGAGAGAGGACCTGGAATTACTCTTAATTACAAATTGATGCTGATTCCACTGGTCACTTAAAAGAAAACATGTTGGATTGTATGTTGTGAGTGGTGTTTAAGAAAAGTGGATAATGATAATAGAAGTACAGTATTAAGAGAAGGGTTCTAAATTTATATAATATATGTATGTATATATATATGTATATATGGTATAAAGGTAGTCTATAAAATCTAAATATATATCTCAAAATAGTTAAAGTCAAACATTAGATATGTGTCAGGGAGTAAAGGTTAATATGGTTTGATTTAATCAACTCAATTTCCAATGATATAATAAGAGTTTAATTTTTTTGGATTTTCTTTCTCATGCGTTTCATTGGGCTGTAAATAACATTTTTATGCTAGTAATATGGATACTGGATAACAGATGAATCAACTATTTTTCGGTCAAGTATATAAACATGATTATTTTGGGGCAGAACAAGTAATACCTATATTAGGTGCTTTTGCTGATAGATGTGACCGAATACCTGAGCAGAAACATCTTAAGGGAAGTTGTCCTTTGGGTTCAGAATTTGGAAACATCTCTTTCTGACATATACTGTCTTAGTCAGGGTTTCTATTCCTGCACAAACATTATGACCAAGAAGCAAGTTGGGGAGGAAAGGGTTTATTCAGCTTATTTCTACGTTGCTGTTCATCACTAAAGGAAGTCAGGACTGGAACTCAAGCAGGTCAGGAAGTAGGAGCTGATGGAGAGGCCATGGAGGGATATTTCTTACTGGCTTGCTTCCCCTGGTTTGCTCAGCTTGCTTTCTTAGAGAACCCAAGATCACCAGCCCAGGAATAGCATCATCCACAACAGGATGGGTCCTCCCACCTTGACCACTAGTTGAGAAAATGTCTTACAGCTGGGTCTCATGAAGGCATTTCCACAACTGAGGCTCCTTTTCTGTGATAACTCCAGCTGTGTCAAGTTGACACACAAAACTAGCCAGTACATATACTTATGTTTAGTTCTTTTGCTGTATCTCATACTATGTAACATACTAATGTAATGTGTATGCATGTTCATTTACACATAAATATATTTAGATATAAAAAGTTGCTCTTTTAGAAATTTAATAACATAAAAATTGCTCTTCTGGATAAGGATATGGAGGAATTAGATCACATCACAGTCTAATGAGTGTCTCTCAAGAGGGAAACACATGACAACGAATCCAAAAATCTTACCAAAAGCCATATAACCAAAGGGTTTACTTGACTGAGATACTTTTACTCCTTACAGGTTTGAAAATCAACTTTTTGTTTCACTATAGAAAGAACATGAAAACATTTATATATTTTCTCTTGAAAAATGATATAGCAGACCCTTTTGTTTACTGGGTGACTGAAAGCTAGTAATTGGCAGTACTTTGAAACTGAAAGTCTTTGAAAGCATTTTCTCTATCACAGTCTAAAATATGTTTTTAATAATAAATGTTGATTTATTAATAATTTAAATCTAAATAAAGAGAAATCTAAATTTCTTTTAAAAGGACACTGAGTGGTTTCTTAAAGAAATATAGTTTTATTCCTTCAGCTTCTGTCCATATAGTTTGGGAAAGCTAACTTATTGTAATCAGGTTTGCAAAACCTACATCCTAAGTTATTTTATGAAAATTTCATTCTCCTCCTCATAAACAGTTTCAATGGATTTATCAGAAAAACTGCAGAAGGAACAAATAATCAAAATGATCACAGGGCTTAATATGTAAAACTGGCAAAATTATAACTAGAATGTCCTAACGTTGAAGACTCAGATTTTATTTGTTTCATATATTTGAGATATAATGGTATTAGATTCATGTGTTCAGTCTACTCAGCTTTCAAACTTTGTCAGTATATTTTCTGGTTCTTGTTATCCTCAGTTTAGGACACGGTTCCAGGAATGACATGTTAGCTTAAAATGTGGCTACTAAATGACCTTCTTTGAATACCCTGATTTTCGAAAAACAACTGAAAACACTTTTGTTGCTCTCAGAAACTGGACTGACAGTGAACTTAAACAAGACTGAACTTCACCAGGTACTGGAAGCATGCTTGACTGCCTGGCCCTCTATAACACTGTCAGGCACTCAATTTACTCTTGGCTACTTGCTTCTCCTCCTTTGCTTCTTATCAGTTGCTGGGCTCCCTATTATGAGTGTTGACAGGAGGTTGCACTTGAGAAAGTAGGCATCTCTACAAATATGAATGGAAGATCAGAAAAATATACAGAGGCTTGATCTTCAGTGTAGTAAATTCCAGCAAATGAAATCTAATTTTGGAAAAGGATGAAATATTGCTAGACAGTGGAATCAGTACATTTGTTGTCTCAGCATCTGAAATGGATAGGGACTCTTTCTTCTAACGCAGGTTTGCTTTCCGTGACAGAGGTAGACTCAAGTAATATCTCTTTGGAATAATTTTATAGACATTAAACAGGAATATGAATTCAACTGCTTTTTATACTACCAATATTTAAGGGTTATGCTTACAGCTGCAGTAACAGTGTTACTTTTGAGTTTAATTATACTAACATTTGAAGCCAAACTGATACAATTACTGTTTAGTATTGTTTCTTTTATCTTTTTCTTATTCTTTTGCTACTTATCAGCTTGGATTTTTAAACTGTGGCTGAGTCACCAATGCACATGTTACTAGAAGTATTTTATCAGGATACAGAATGAACAATTGGTGCTAAATAAGGCAGAATGGAGCTTAACTATTCCCTCTTACATTAAATTCCAGACTAGGTCAGAGAACACTGAAAATAAAACCTAATTATTCTCAATTGAAAACTTCAATAACTCCCTTACATCTTACATTCTGACCTACTTTGGAAGCTTTTTACAACCCTGCTGCAGTGAAGAGCATGTCACAGGAACTGTCTTTGAAAACATTCATCTGTAGAGTAGTGCACCCTGATCATGACAAGAAAACTGATGTGTTACAGGACAAATGAAGAGTGGAAGAAACTTGTAATTGGATAAATCTCTTTTCTGAAGTTGAATTAAAGGTATTTTATCATACTCAATATGGTATATTAAAAGAAATATACTTAAATGGATCAAATAACCTAGAAATTGGATTAAACACCACTAATTTTACAATTTAATTTAAATACACTTTCAAACTCTGGATTTTCTATAGAGATTTTCTTTCACTTAAGCTCAGAAGGATATCATTATATGAAAGATATGTCATATTACATATATCAACTACTCGGCTGGTATCAGCAAAAACAAAACAACAGTGGATTCTTTTTGCCAAAATGTTTATTTTTGTGCATTTACTAAGAATTTTTTTGCTGATCTTATTTAACCACATCCAAATAAATCTATATGCAAGGAATTCGTAAATTATTCTAGGCGAAAATGCATTAAGTTAGGAATATTTGTCAACATGTGTAATGAAAATAGTAATTAAATTAAATGTTCACTTTTCTACCTGTATCTAGTTGAATTTTTTAATCTTGGGGGAATATTCTATGTATTATAATAATACATAAGTCAATGTTGCCTCCTGTTAAATTATAATCTTGAAATCGGTCAATGTTAGAAAAAAGTTTATTCACTGTATAGAATTAATATTCTCTCTCTCATGTGTGTGCTCACATAAATATGTATACATTTCCATATATTACTACATATAAAGAGCAATGATCACTAAATAACTACGGATTATGATAATAGAAAGAATAGTTTCTAACTTCATATTTGCTGCAGAACTTTCTGGTGCTGAACTCACTCTCTTCTGTTTTGAACTGACATTCTAAGCACAAATTTTGAAGCCTTTTTAAGATTTATGTCCTAGAAGTCTCTTTAACACTTGCATATTTTAACTATTTTCTTCATTGAAAGGTTCCCCTATTGTGTGCCACTCAGTTTCAGATAGCTGCCCTATCTCCTAGTTCATGATTGATAGAGCATATTAGATCAGTTAGTCGTTTCTTCATTTCTGCATTCCTTTATCCACCCGCCAAAATGTCTTTGTAATCTCAGAGATCTCTAAACCCAAAAATACAAAAAAAAAAAAAAAGAGTCTATCTTATTAAGGGAGTGGATTTGGAAATAGGGATGCAGATCATACCTATGATAAATTTTGCAGAATGCTATAGTGAATTGTAAAACACATTTGGTAATTTCATCTGCGAAATAAAGAATTATTTTTTTTAAGAAAGAGAAAAGCCGAGCATGGTGTGTTAGTGTTAGTCCATAAATCTCAGGACCGAAGCTTACTTTCATAATAATGAGAGAAGGAGAAACAAACAAACAAAAGACCCCAAACTTAAACAAATGAAGATCAAATAGTACTTCAGAGTAGCACAACATTTAGGTGAAGACAGTGCAGTCAATACACAAATAGAGCCATATTCTAAATAAAAGTCTTTTAATACATAGTAAACAAATGAAATTCACTAACATAATCATGAGAAAATATCAATTTTTTCAAGTTATCACACTCATGTGTTATTTTCATGTGGCTTTTCATAATTCTTTTGTTCTGTTATTTTTAATGGTTATTTTATTTATTTACATTTCAAATATTATCCCCCTTCTTGGTTTCCCCTCTGGAACCCCCTATCTCATCCTCCCTCTCCCTGCTTCTATGAGGGTGCTCCCCCATCCACCCATCCACCCACCCACCCAGCCTCACTGCCCTAACAGTCCCCTATACTGGGGCATAAAGCCCTCATAGAACCAAGGGCCTCCTCTCTCATTGATGCCAGATAAGACTATCCTCAGCTACATAGGCAGCTGGAGTCATGGGTCCCTCGTGTGTACTCTTCTGTTGGTGGTTTAGTCCTTGGGAGCTCTGGGGGTTCTGGTTGGTTGATATTGTTGTTCTTCCTATGGGATTGCAAACCCCTTTAGCTCCTTCAGTCCTTCCCCTAACTCCTTCACTGGGGTCCCATTCTTGTGAATCTTTCTAAAACCTTCTCATCTGTTAAAGAACATATTCCAACTTGTTTTCTGATTTATCTTTTAAAATTTCCCACGCCATTCACAATGTGATTGGACTAATCATTCTTTTCCCCTGTCCACCTTCACTACATGGCCTGGAAGCAACCACACCTTAAATTTTCTCTTTAACCTAACTCTTCTTTCCTGTACCCCATAAAATAGTCCTACCTCAGCCTCTCAGAATCCCTTGCTTAATCCCTAACTTTGTTCACATGTAATGCCTTATAATTTATTACCTACCCTATCATCAAGGTTGAGGTTTTAGGTTAGCCTTGTCATAATTTGTGCCATTACCTGAAAAAACTCAGATGTAACAGGATGAATTTAAGATTTATCTTCTCTGATACCAAGTGTGAAAGATCGTGTGTTATAATTTCCCTGAAATACTACAGACATTGATTCAACCCAGAGAGATTCACACATCAAAAACTAAGACACCGTCTAAGACATGGAACACAGGACTTGTCTACAAAGTGAAGGCTTGTTCATTTTTTTACATATAAAAATACAGATTGTATGCACAATAAGTATACATTCTAATGTGCTATACAAAGTGTAATAGTTTACATAGAGGCTCCTTGCAATCCAATCCCTTGACAAATAGAAAGTATTGATAGGTGAGCTCCTACTATAAGAAACTGTGCCTGGAGATCACCTATGCTAGTCTATTGTGATCTTATTGTCTCCTTGTACGTGGGTAGGTAACTGTAATGTGAACTTGATGTAACAGATGCTGATTAAGACAGTTTATTCTGTGGAAGTAGAAAAGTGTTACTCCTTCCATAAATTTTATAAAGTTTTTTTATTCCATCTTATTTAAAATTTCAGAAAACTAACTTGTAACTTGTTTTAAAATCATTAGAGAAGAACTAGCTGGGTGAAAGTCTCAACAAGCCAAGATTCTTGGTGATAACATCAATGGGCTGAGTTCAATTCCAGTAGCCCACATAGTGAAAACAGAGGCCTGACTCATATAAGTTGTCCTCTCACTTCTACATGTGTACCTGACAAGGTCTTGTGCACACACACAAAACATTCACACTACATTAATATGTGTAAGTAAACAAACACACACTGTAGCACTTTCTCAGGTCCAGTAACCATCAAAGAAAAACTAGGGATAGAAAGTACTATCCGGAGAGAAACAGTAGGGGGGCCCAGCTACACTGGTCAGACTCAGCAAGAAAGCTGACAGGAGGAGCCACAATGCTAATGTAGAATCAGTGGTTGATGAAACAGATTGCACTCCCTTATGGATTTTTATATAAAGCCCTGATAAGAATACTTGAAAAAATTGTTTGATCTTGTGTATTGGGAGTGGGGGTCAGTAGCACAATATTGGTAGATGACAGCAACTTGCTAAATTTGCCTATACTTACTACATACCATACATACCGTTATAGAAAATCCAAATCCAAACAAAAATAGTCAATTCAGTAATTTTCTGGGAAAGACAAGAACAACCAGAGCCTTAGCACATAGGCTAGTTTATTAAGGCTATTTTAAGGCTAGATTATTAAGAAATCACTCAAGTTCATTCTGTCAGATGAAATATCAAAAGGAAAAAAAAGTCTAAAGATTGGATCTGCCATTTAATTAAATGAATTGTAGAATATTTTACATCACAGCATCACAGAATGGAACTTGCATGGATTATGAAATAAGCTAAGTAACTCTCATGGTTGAAGGATTATTCAGAAAACTAAATCCTATTCTGATGTTTATAATAATTAAGCCAAATGTTATTTTTCTTAAAATGAGTAATATTAAGCTTATTTTCTATAGTTAATTTGGTTCTCTATATGCCGTGTGCATGTGTGTGTGTGTGTGTGTGTGTGTGTGTGTGTGTGTGTTTGTGATAGAAAATTTGTAGAAGAGATGCCACTTTTCCCAAAGTTGATATGTGTACTCTTCAGACCAGTGGTGAAAATACACATGGCTAACTAGCAAAACTTTGCCTACATGTAGAACGTGAAACAGTTCATAATTCACCAACGTCAGAACACCATTAAGAATAATGGTCTTTATATATACAGCCACCAAAACTAGATAAGATTGATGAAGCTAAACAGTACATGCTGAAAGGGACCGGATATAGATCTCTCCTGAGAGACACATCCAGAGCATGTCCAATACAGAGGTAAATGCTAACAGCAAACCACTGAACTGAGAACAGGACCCACTTGGGGGGATTAGATGAAGGATTGAATGAGTTGAAGGAGCTTGCAACCCCATAAGAACAAGGCCAACCAACCAGAGCTTCCAGGGACTAAACCACTACCGAAAGACTATACATGGACTGACACAGGGCTCCAACTGCATTTGTAGCAGAGAATAGCCTTGTTGGGACACAAGTGGAAGGGGAAGTCCTTGGTCCTGCCACACTTGGACCCCAGTGAAGTAGAATATGGAGGGGGCAGTAAGGGGATGTATGGGGGAATATCTGTATGGAAGAGGGGCACGGGAGAGGATGGGGGCTTATGGACAGGAAACCAGGAAGGGGAATAACATTTCAAATGTATGTAAAGAAATATATCTAATAAAAAATTTACAAAAAAGAATAATGGTCTTAACCTGTAAACTTCAGATGCAAGAGTTGATGTGCTTATATTAACTTTTAGAATATGACATTTATTAAGTATTCCAAGAGCTAAATTTAGAGTAACAGCTAGCCTAATAGTATCTTAGAGTCAAATAAAAACACCACAAGGATAGTAATCTGCAGAATTCAAAGATATTTGCAACATTCGTGCATTCAAATTATTATTTTTCACTCAGCATATTATTAGAGTTTAAATGGACAATATTTAGAATCACATTCTAGAAATAAAAGTAATTCCCAATATATAGTTCATTTAAGACAAAATAAATGCAAGAAAGAGAATAAACTTTGTCAGTAAGACTGACCATGACTTCATTCATTCATGAATCCATTGCAGTGCAGAAGCCAATTTCTTTGTCACTTAATTTATTTGAGATGGATTAAAGTCCATGATTTTAGACAGTTTCATGTTGGTGAAATTTAGCCTTTCATAAAAACAGTCGTGTAAGAACAAGATAGAACTTGGAATACAAGACAATATACAGATATGTTAGCATGAACACATACAAACACACACACACACACACACACACACACACACACACCACTACAAGCTCACACACAGCTCAGTGAAACACACATGGACACCTTAGTTAAGATTGCTGTGCAAAAAAATTAATAAGCGATTGGCATTAAACCACAACACTCCTGCAACAGTTAAACATTTCATGCACATACACAATTGCTGTATTTAAGTTTCAAAATGACCCTCTGGTATTGTTATGTAAACTATTGTGAGAAAAATGTGCTTTAAATCTAGGAGTTAAAAAATAAGTTAAATAAAACAAAATCAAATTAAAAACAATTAAGATTATTAAGAGTTTAGCTTTAGCTTTGCTAACCATCATTATTCATTTTTCCTAGAATATCTCAGGGATTCTTTCTGCCTTTTTCAATGAATGCAATGTGGCTGACAGTCCAGATGATGCTAATCAGTAGTTTTGGTGAGGTGAACAGACTATGTTTTATGCAGGTTAATCTGCAATGAAATCTGTGCATCCCAATAAACCTAGAAATCTTGGAGTTTGTACAGAATACTTGGAAGAATTTCACAGAAATCATCCCACCCTCCTGCTTTCAGTATAGTTCCTCTAATGTAATACATGCTCACACCTACTAGAGTGTTTTAGTATGTGTTGTCGGTCAGTCCACATTCAGTAGAAAGGCAAGAAAACTATATAATCCTTAATCTATACTACCTGACCCTTCTTCAGCCATCACAGGGTGTTTTTATTTCAAATGTATTTCCTATTTGAAAATTCAAACATTATGGTTTGGGTATAAATTGTTTGCCATGTATCAGTGTGTGGGGGTAGTGGCACTGATGTAGAAAGCTGTTAGAACTATGAGGTAAACTGTATGAGGTAGAGTTTGGTCAGTGGAAGTAGCTCCCCAAGAACAGAACACTGAAAAAAATAACTTGGCCCTCATGGGAGCTTTGTTCTCTGTGTCATGGTCCACCAACATGTGAGCAGTTTGTACCACGAGCTCCAATCCTCATAGACAGAGCTGATTACCATGTCTTCCTTCCATGCCACAATTTACTGCAATTTTTTGAATCTATGAGCTGAAGTAAATCTCTCTAGAGTTGTTTTGTCAAGCATTTGAGCACAGTAATGTAGATGTAAATAATAAAGATACACGTAATGTCATTATTGGGCTTTATTAAAACAAATTCCTAAAACCAATGTTTATGAAGCAATAGTGTATGAAGCACACACTAATGCTAAAGTATATTTTGCCTTTATGTACAAGAACTGTGTCACTTTCCATTTTGAAAACTCTTTGCATAGAGATTCATGTCTTTTAGATATTCATAATTTGCCATGGAGATTGGAATTTGCTCAATCTCTACCAAGATTGTGCATAAGGAGGCTTTAAGAAATGTTAAAACCTTTCCTAAGAGCAGAAAATATTAATTTTATAAGTAAATATTACATGTTACAATATATATGGAAATATAATTAATATCCTTTAGGAAAATGATATTCACATTAACTGTAATGATGAAATGTATGCAGAAATAGAAATAAAAATGTGCTTTATGGTTTTCTTTCCATATTCAGTTTAAACTGGTTGATGCTATGATCGTGTTTGATGGGCTAGCAGACTGTGAAGATTGATATGAGAATGGGATGATAGCTTTATAGAGGGACAGATAAGGTGACAGATGAGATACAGAAGTTAAGGGAACAATTGCATATAGATAGATGGTAGATAGAGAGATGAGATGTGACAGAACCGAAGAAAACAACAGATTGTATCAGTTTCACACTGAACTTGCAGTGTGGCCCATTTAAGTCTTCTGTGTGTACTGTGTTTAGAGCAAAATCATGTAGTTTGCAAAATGGGGAAGAGTACTGAGATTTTCGCTCTGATATGAGGTATACCACTTTTTGGCATATACTAGTTGTGCATTCATGCCTCTCAATGTCTCATCTACCCTCATTAGAAGAATATCACTCTATGTCATATCCCTCACAGGGATCCAATATTTTTAAGAGCGTGAAACAAACTTCAGCATGATTTTTAATAATATCTCAAGTTATTTGAAAATACTAACCTACTGGCAATGATAGTTTTTCAGTGTGATTGTCTTAATGTAATACTTAAACTAAAATTATTTTACTTTGAATAAATTCTAATCATGTAGCTATTTTATGGTAGAAAATTTTTATCTTCAGAAAATATTAAAATTATCCAAACATCTCATTATTTAATGACTACTTGTCAAATAATCATTCAAAATTTAAAAAAAAAAAGAAAAAGAAAGAAAAAAAAGAAACATAAATGCTAGTGGGAGAAACTAAAGCTTGAGCCCTAATGAAAAAAAAATCACCCCTCACAAGTTGTTTTAAAATAGCATTTCCCAATCAGAAATCAAATCTTCCTCTCTCCTATTTTTTAAATCAAGAAGCAATTGCATCGGAGGTCTAAGCAGCAATAAGTGCCTGTCCTATTAGTGTTTCACTGAGTATCCTGGCCCACATAATTTTCAAAACACTCAGCTTTCTAAAGCCAGGCAATACAACAACCCTCATTGTAATACCTAAGAAAGCCTTTGTGCCAAATGTAAATTAATCACAGAAAAAAAAACCTTTTCTTTGAATTTAAAATGTGTACAAACACATTTTACTAAATAAAAACTAACCAAATGGTTCTATAAAAGAATAAAGCCAAACATATATTGTCTTGATAGCATCATTCCCAGAATGTGCAGTATTTTATTAAATGGTAGATTTGTTTTGGAAAAAACCTGATGTGACAGGACATGACTCCATTCTATGCAGTCAGACCTCTTCCTTATGAATAATAACATTGATCATACTAGAGCATATGTCAGCTGCCTAAGGCAATGTAAACATCTTCACCAAAAAAAAAAAAAAAAAGAGTTGAAGAAAAGGGCTCTGAGAATGCAATGTTAAGTGTTGTCCCACTCAGAAGATTTTATTGAATTTGCATACTGAATGTGTGTACGTATACACTAGATATGTAAGAATATATGTGCATATTATATACATGTGTGGATATATATATATATATGAAAAAAAGTTGCACATGCCTACAAGATTAAAGTTTTAACTTTAATATATGCATAATTCTATCAACTTCTACTACATTATTTATTTCAGGGTTAATTCATTTTACATACATTCAACTTGAATGAAGCCTTATTTACTTCCTGTCACTTTGGCCTCTTTCCTGTATTCTCTTTTCTTTGCTACCCCAAGGAGATGAAGAAACGTCTCTGCACACATGCCCACATCACCATGATGCTCTGCCTAAATACATGTAGCCAAGAAACTATGCAGTGAATTGAATGCTCTAAAACTGGAAACCTAAATAAATCCCACATTTCTCCAGTTATTTATATTGTGCATTTTGGTCACATCGATGAAAAGATAACAAATGCTATATGCTACTAGGTGATTGGTCCTTTATTAATGAACATTAACTAAAAAAGAAATTAAGTCTCTTTTAATTAGAGAAGTGATAAAATTAATTGATCTAATTATTTCAAGTAAGTTAGAAATGTAATTTATCTAATTCATTTAAAAATATCTTGAAGCCTGCAACTTTAACAAGATAAGTATGAAATAATTTGTGGAGAACTAGATCTTCTCTTTGCTAATTATATTCATACTAGTATTATCTGTTCAAAATTTTTGATACAAAAAGATTATACAACAGATTATAGAGGTACCATGAAACAGGTACCTCAGACAATTACTTCACTGGATCTGTCATGTTCACTATTCCAAGTGAACAAAATCAAGCTAATGATTGAAAGATTGACAATTTTAATTGAGCTATATTTTGGTTGTTGCTGCTGTTGTTCCTAATAAGATCTTTTGTAATTGTATCTGCCTATTGTATGCTTAGTCCTGCATGTCATGGTTGAGCTAGGTGTAACTAGACAGCTGAAGGTCTTTTTCTTCAGAGGCCTGTTATGCTTATGAACACTTTGTTGTTGTGAAGAGAAGTATATGTCTCTCATACAGTTTGTAACTACAGGAATGTGACAGTCATGGTCACCAGGTATTTCATACATTTCCACTAAGAGTTCTTGGGGGATATTACCAAAATTCCACAGTTCATCTGTTCGTCTTACTTTCAGTTTTGCAGTTTCTTTACTTGGAACATATATGAGAGTTATCAATTTGTAAGAGTTCATGAATCTGTGGAGGAGGTGGGCCATGGTTTAAAACTGTTCAGGTGACCCTGATCCTAATAAAATCTGAGAGTGTCATTGAAGCTAAAGTACTAACTTTACACAGCCTCTTCAGCTTTGGGTTACACCATTCATAGAGAGCATTAATGTGTGTGGTCTAATGTCATTAGCATCCTTTTCTGTGTCTGACCTATTTTTACCCTCCTCTTCCCTCTCTCTTGTCCAGTCCTTTCTGAAACACTCACAGTAAACACAGGTTTCCTTTGCCCAGTTCCTGAAGACGTTTGTAAAAGACTTTGAGCAACTCAGAAAAGTATATGTTCAAGATGAGGAACCTCCTCATCTCAGAAACATTCATACTCAAAGTGGGCTACAACTCCACTGGAAGACAGTGCTTCCTTAAGGAAGAAAGTAGAGAGGCTTGCATTAAGAACCATTTATTTGAATGCTCCTTTAAGACTGTTTGAATCTATCATATGCTAAGTGAGGAAAATGTAATGGCAAGTGATTTTAGAAAATCAGAGAAATGTGGAACCTTTCAGAAGTCAGAATGGAATTCAAACATGCTTAACTGATCCTGATCATGTCTGTGACAGATTAATTCTTCAGCAGTTCCTCCTTGATCAAAGGAAGACACATTGCATTTATCGCTCATGGGGTGAACATGTCCTTCCAAATGTGCAATTTCTTGTGGTTCTTCTCTTAATAATATATAGAATTTCCTACAGAATCAGGATTCCTAAAAAGAAACTCTATCTGTGGACTAGAATATGAAGCTGATAAAATAGAAGACTCTCATTTGAAACTTCAATTGTGTTTCCCCAAACCAGAATCTCTCTTCTTTACAAAACTAAACTTTCCAGAAGATGAATAGGTTAGTAAAAGCCAGAATGACGAAATGGTTACTTTGTATTTAGCATACATTGAAGGCAGGACAATTCCAGAATTTCCTAAGATACAATGTGCTTCATTATCCAGTACAATGCCCATAGTTAACTTGTTACTTCTGCAGAGACATCTCTGCTTCCTCAGTCTTGTCAGGTATCTTCCCTGTTGTATTCATGATTTTATTGATTATGAAATAAATCAGAACTTGAAATTTAACTATGCCTCAAGTTCTTTATGTATCCACTGTGCTGTAACGGTATTCATATTGATTTTGGATATTTAATACAATGCTTGATAGAGAGTAGGCACTTAACTATTTGTAAATTGAACACATTATATATTGAAACATCCCATATTATTAATTACCCAATGTCTGTTGAGAGGTGTGCTTTAAAGGTAACTAAGTTCTTAACACATTT
This sequence comes from Rattus rattus, assembly GCF_011064425.1. Classification (NCBI taxonomy): domain Eukaryota; kingdom Metazoa; phylum Chordata; class Mammalia; order Rodentia; family Muridae; genus Rattus; species Rattus rattus. The sequence goes on along the minus strand of NC_046166.1, from coordinate 77,530,233 downwards.
TTTTTTGTTTGGTCTGTGCAAAAGGCTCTATCTATTCTTCCTAGATGCTGGAATTTATCAGTTACTTTGTATTAAATAACCTTTGTAGTTGAAGTTACAGCTCCTTTGAAAAATTCTATAGGTCCAGTTACTGCCTATGATAATAAGGGCAGATTTGTCATGGCTGCTATTTTTCAGTTGTAGGACCAATCCAGGATCTACACAGCACCCATCTAAGCCCATCTGCATTGGGAGGGTACCAACCATATGCCTTACTTTGATGTTATTCATTCTGTCCCAAGTGATCTGAATCCATGAAACAACAAGCAGCTAACATTAGTCTGCAAGTGGAGAAAATCAAATAGTAGTTATTGAATGATACTATATAAAAATTACTAACCCTTGAATTTCATAACAGCCTGAAGAATTAACTTTACATATTTTCTCATTTAAATTTCTTGTAAAAACATGCAGCATTACTAGCATTGATATTTTTACATTTATTATTTTTCACTGGGAACATGAATAAGCACAGACTAAGTTGTTCATTTAGTACTAGAATTAAAATTCTCACAAAATTTAATGTAATGAGACTATTAACTCAAGGGCTCAATTATTTTGCTTGAATTTCCTTAGGACAACATCTCTTTAGTTTTTACAATATGGCAGTAACTTCAAATAAGGATGTTTTTAGCAAAATAACAGAAGTAGATTCTCCCTGATGACATTTGACCTAACTATGGTTTTTTGAGTATTATATAACTCTCTACATATAAGATGCTCCCCGACCAGCAAGTCTTCAATCCATTCAAAACAAGTGGTTATTTTCATAAGATGCACTAGTTCAGAAATGGGCATATCTTGCTCAGTTAGCCCTTACCTTAGTTCACAAGGTTCACAGTTAGGAAAGGACTGCTGATGGACTTTTTTTCTGTACTTTTCAGTCAAAATACCATCTTCTGGTACTGTGAAAGCTGTGTAACAGAAAGCATGTTTCTATGTCTTCCGCAGCTTTATTTCTTCATGTCCTGCAACATCAGAACATGCCCATGAGGCTGATAACATCTTCAGTCAGTAGCATTCATTTATGTCACCGTTCTGATGGTGAGTATCTCTAAAACCACAAGGTGACAATGGTATGTAGCATATGGATATCTTCTGTGTTAGTTCACACAACTCTAGGGAATTAAAAATTATCTACAACAATGATTAAAAATAAATGTGGAGGAAGATGATGATGAGAAGGAGTGCAGGCATGGGCACAAAGACATGTAAAGTTTTTAAATAAAATTTTAAGATCCAAATATATAAATAATTAATAGCAACAGAAATAATGGGTGGAAAAATGTGAAAAAATTCTTATGAGTATCATCTTGATTTTATGTTTTGTCGAGACCTTGAAAGTTTTATATGGTTAAATATTATCAGCAATTACACTTTAATTTCTATTCTGTTATTCATTGTAAAATATTAGTGATATGTAAAAAGGTAAGTATGTTTAGATGCTTTCTAGGCTTCGGGATTTTCTGTGTCTTTCACAGTCTTCTCATGTTAGCTTGATTTGATGACTGCCATGGGCAATTATTTATAGATACATGACTTTCTTTGTTTCTTACCAAATATGTCAGTGTATTTTTAAAAGCATTGACTTCCTTTAATTTCACAAGTGTGCTTATTCAAGGATTTTAAGAACTATGTATATACAGAGAATAATAATTAAGCATGAACATTTATAATTATGGTTAAAATTTCAGAATCTTGGTGTAAGCATTCAAAAGTGGATGTTCTCTTCTGGCTGGAGCCAGGCTTTCTAGGTTTTCCACGGGGTAGCTTAGAGCAGATAATTGGCCTTTTATGATTTGATTAAGAAAGATTCTGTGATGTAAACTTCTATGTTTATTTTGGGGATCATATGCTGAAAACCATATTTATTCTACCAACTGTTATTGGTTCAGCTCATAGAATGACAGGAACTGTCCTACCTGCTTAGATGTTTCTCATGGCCTCTGTCTCCGTGGTTCCGTTTTAACCCATATGGAACAAACCGTAAAGAGTTAGTGACAAAATAGCAGACATTTATGGACATGGAGACAATGAAAGGCTGGATGAAGAAATATGAGGAGACATACACATTTTTCTCTAATGGGTGATTCAAATATATACACGATTTTCAAGGCACTGAGTACTATTCTAATTTGTAGAGATATATTATTTTTTACAGATCCTGTAAATTATTGGAACTGGTCTGAACATGGGAAAACAGACTTAGAAAGATGGAAGATAACTCTTCCAGTATCCTATCTCCTGTTACATTATATTCTCATTTATTTATTTAGTACTCCTGGAGATCAGACCACAGGCTTTGACTAGCACTTTGTATATATGAAACAATCCCTCTACAGCTCAGATAAATTTCTACCCCATATTATATTCTATGCATACAAATAAAGACAATGGGTATCAAATGAGTTAAAGTGCCATTTTTTCAGGACAATTCATTCAGAGTGGGTTTACAGTGAAAATGTGTTCTATTGTGCTGTATTGTTAGTCAATGTGTTCAACAAGCCATTTCAAAATAAAAGGAGGTATCATCTGCAATATATAATATTTACATAAACCATTAAGCTGTTTTGTTCATATGTAAGCAATAATTAAGAATGCACATGCTTTAAAATAACATATTAACAAACTGGGTACCATTAATCATAGAATACTGGAATACTATTTTTTTCTAAACTATAAGCATTTCTTTTTTTTTCTTTTTTCTTTCTTTCTTTTTTTTTTTTTTTTTTTTTTTTTTTGGAGTTTGGGACCGACCCCTGGCCCTTTCCCTTCCTAGGCAAGCCCCTCACCCCTGTGCTAAATCCCCAACCCCTAACTATAAGCATTTCTATACAGGACGTCACTGTGAATAATAAAGTTGGAAGCATGAGCTGTCTTGAGATACAACTTTTTTTTTTGAGATACAACTTTTATAAACACAAGCAACTTCAGTGTCAGCGACTGAGAGATGACATCGAAAGAATTAAGTCAGTGTCCTGTCAATGTTATAGGCTGTGGGAACTGTTTGTAATTGTCGTCTATGTTGCCAATTGAGTAATATTAATGAAATGGTGACTTTGGAAAGCACTAGTAGGAATTTATTCTGTATCAAAAAGAGGGCAAACGGGGGCCTTCTATTGCTACACATAGACAGGCATTCTGTAAGTATGGAATAATGTAGGAACTCTCCTAAAATTTGCTTGCGGTTGCTGTTGCTTATGCCTACCTGTGACTTCCATTCCATATACTCTGTCTGCTGAGCAGAAGTCTAGTGACGGAGGCTCAAAGGAGAATGTCCTGCTGCCAGAAAAGCTAAATAGTCATAAAATGTCTGGAGCACAGGGACTTATATTCAATGTCCCATGATAGAACCAGGGCAGATGCTGCTAATTATCATCAGGTGCTAGTTAGGATTTCATTTTAAGAATTCAATTAACATTGATATTTTGATTCTTTATTCTGTCATGTATGGAGTTAGGTTCCCTTGGAAATAATGCTCAAACCATGATGAGTTTTAACGTTCTCACTGGTGCCTGTTAGGCTATGTGGCCTTTCTCCTTGTCCCAACGGAACAGAATTACTTCTTAGTTATCTAAGACTCAAATTTTCATACTTTCCTGCAAGATAGCATCTGACTTATCCCAAATTTAGGCAAAAATTAACAACCTACTAGAGGCATGGCTGAATACTATTGGCTGCAGCAAATATGCTGCCCTCCACTTCTAACCACCTCACAGGCACATCCCCACGTAGAGACGCCATCACATACATATAAAATAAAATGTGAAATTATTAATTTAAAAACATTAGCATTGTAGCTTCTCTTCCATACTTGTAAAATATTTTTTCTTGGAATATAAAATGTTGTGGTGATGTTCTTAAAACATCAAGAGCTTAAGCTTATCACAGATCTTGTTTGGTTATACAAATTACAACTGTAGAAGAACATTTTCACTGGCAACCAGAGGTACTGAGAGAGATAGATTAATTGAATATTATATATAAAAGTTCAAGGGTTATCCACCACACACAGTTTTCTTCATAATTACAAAGATTAACTCATTTTTTTCATACAAGGTAATGCAAACATGCACTAAATATTCTTTATCTATACATACATATAGGTTAGGGAACCTAAACAATATATTTTGGTGTAAAGACAACTTGTGAATCACACCTGTATTCATTTTAGAGTCTGCCAGTCTATTTAAACAATAATAAAATCATTACACTATCTTTAAGGAAGACAAATTGAACTAAAGGACACATTTTTGAGAGTTGGGTTTTTTTATTATTTTTATGCTTTCAAACTAAGTAATCATATTTTTGTAGGTAGTATATTCATCTGAGATCATTGTTTCCTAAAATGCAAGTATTATTGGTGTCTAATTCTTAGTTCAGAGGTCATTGTACAAAACATAATATGATAAATTGTTTTCTTTGATGAAAATAGATGAGTCTGCATTTCATAAGTATGTCATTACTGTTAGGTCCACAATCGTGTTTAAAAGTTACTATGAGAAAGATTTTTCAGTTACTTAGTAAATTCCATAGTTCCTTGCTATATTGTACTTAAGATGAGATTAGATAGTAGAATTCTAACCTATAAAGAACAGGAGATAGGGTGCTTGAGCACTTTGCAGACTCTGCATTTGTCCGCGGATGCTAATTCACGTTATTGTTTTAGAGTTTTTAAAAATTTGAGAGCCTAATAAATACTCTATTTAAATCATCTATATTATTTTCTTTTCCTTTTCCAACTCCCGTGGTCATGTGGGTAATTTGCAAATCCATTCCATATTCTTTAATTAGTATGTCTGCACACACACACACACACACACACACACACACACACACACATATACACCTGTCAATACAACCTACTGAGTTCATTTATTCTTGCTCCTATGTGCATATATTTAGAACTTATCACTTGGGATTTGATAACCCATCTGGAGAAGACTGATTCTCTCTCAGCAGTAATTGATGATGTGTAACTCATTATGTAGGCAAGGGTTTTGTGCTGTCTATGTTGGCATGTCAGTTGGTTTTGTCACTGTGCTAGGTTCTCATGTTGCTGAGATTTGACGGTATTTATATATAAGGAGAGAAGGGAACAGAAAACATCTTCTATCTGCTCTTCTCCTATGCTTTCTTTAAACTCATGTCCATTGCTTTCTAATACTAAAACGTATAATTCACAAGTTTGCTTTAAATAGTTCACCTGTGAAACCTGTGTCTCCCGAAGTAGTGCTAGAGTTGACAGCAGGGCATCAGAGAGAAAAGAGGATGAGAAAGATTCTGGTTTAACCATGCTTCTTTGCATCTATATTGGTTTAATGCATGCTTCTAAATTAATATCACTATTAAAATAATGAAACCTTGGGTTTTTAGAAGTGTGCTATTTTAATGAATTACAAATGACATACTTGACCCTAAGGAAAGACTCAGTGGTAATGAGATGTCAGGCATGCCTGAACCAAGCTACCTATTTCTGCATTAATTGATGGGAATTTTCATTACTTTGAGTGTCTTAGGATGCAACTGATTTAATTTCAAATCAAGGGAACTTGTCAGAATCTTAAAAATATAGGCTTACAAAGAACTCTGTCAGTAGCAATTGTTCAAATTATGCACTGTCACTAATTAACAAGTTCTCAGTGTAGTGAAAATCAGAGAAAAATCTTGCATTAGCTCCTGTGCTTTTCCAGGAGTGAGGTAGTACATATTCTCTAAACAAGGGCATGTTTAATAAAACATGTTTTGTTGCTTTGAGAAATAAAAACATGTCTCAAGGGAGTTCAGAGAGCCTCCAGAGATGCCTAAGAATTTCAAGGGCCGTGTGTTCCTTTCTCAAGGCACAATAAGTGAGCTGAACCTATGGAGTCTCCATTTTCAAAGGTCAAAATGATTAAGCATAGGCAATTTCTGGGGGCTCAAACTATGACTTGAGTCAGAAAGTAATTTTATAAAATTACTTTCCTACATGTATTGTGCTTCAGCTTAGGGCTTTTAAGTATATAAAAGGAGGTCTCGGGAAAATTAAAATCATTTTCAAACAATGTGATCTGAAAAATCATCATAATATATTATTACCACAAAATAAAAAAAAAAGATTGAGTTTTTGTTCATTATTAGCATCATTTAAATCAAGAATCCTTTAATGTAGAGTTAACCCACCTAAACAATAAATACTAGTTTATTGACAACATCACCATAGTTAAACTCTAGGACTAACAGTTTTCCAAAATTACATGGATAATAGCTTACATATTTAACATTTAGTTTAAATATTGTGGAGGGACAACCTTCGTTACTTACATAATCATTTTAAAATTTTATTTATTTTATAACTTTAGTTACTTAATATTTTATTATGGTAAATTTGATTATCAATATTTTCATTTTTTGTTCTAAAATATTTTATTTTTAATTTTTAAATAAAATTTTAAAATAGCAATATAAGGAAACTTCTTTATACTGAAATAGGGCCTTTCATTATTATTATTTTTAAAAAGGTCATTAGGGAACAATTAATCCTAAAAGTTTTTTAATTAATTACTTTATGTGTTTACTTTTCAAATGATGTCCCCCTTCCTAGTTTCCTCTCCACAAACCCCCAATCCCATTCCCCTTCTTTTTGCGGCTATGAGGGTGCTTCTCCACCCACTCACCCACTCCTGCCTCACAGCTCTAGCATCCCGTAGGCTTGAGCATCAAGCCTCCACAGGACCATGAGCCTCCCTCACACTGATGCCAGATAAGGTCATTCTCTGCTACATATGTAGCTAGAGCAATGGATCCCTCTATGTATACTCTCTGGTTGGTGGTTTAGTCCCTAGGAGCTCCGAGTGGTCCAGTTAGTTGATACTGTTCTTCCTATGGTGTTACAATCCCCATTCAGCTCTTTCAGTCCTTCCCCTAGTTCTTCCATTGGGACTCCTGGCTCAATCGGATGGTTAACTGTAAGTATTTGCATCTGTCTTAGTCTGGTGCTGTCAGGGGACAACTATACCAGGATCATGCCAGTAAGAGCTTCTTGCCAACCAGCAATAGTGTCCGGTTTTGGTGGCTGCATATGGGGCAGATTCCTGGGTGGGTCTGGTGGGTCTGTCTCTGGATGCCCACCCCCCATTTTTTTTCCTTGTCTTTCCCTTGGACAAGAACAATTCTGAGTTAACAATTTTTATATGGGTAGGTGGCTCCATCTCTCAATTGGGGATGTGCTTATCTACTGAAGGAGGTCTCTACAGGTTCTATCTCCCCTTTGTTTTTTGGTATTTCTGCTAAAGTCATCGTCATCGGATCCCGGGAACCTCTTGCTTCCCTGGCGTCTAAAATCGGTTCTTATAGAGCTCTTGTTATCCTGAATAGTGCTAGACACAAGGATGAAATGATGCATGTGGCAAGCACAATTCACACTTAAAGCAGGACAGAAGAGTTACAGGTCATTTACATTAACAGTTTCAAGAAACTCCCATTGTTTAATCATTTGCTTTGCCCGGCATCAGTCTGATGTCAGTTTCCTCCTCTACATGTTTTATCTGCAACAAAAAGTAGATTTAGAATCATTTATGACGTTGAACATTCTCTGCTCTTCGTTTACCTATGGATGGGCTTCTCTGTGACTCTCCAAAAATGCCTAGAGCCACATTCTCAAAACTGAGATTGAAAATAGTTCTGTTCGTTAATAAATGACAACTCTCATGACAAGACTAACCTGATTCCTCTAGATAGATCATATCTTTACAAAGATCTTTTTAAAAGATTTATCAAATATCGAGACAGAAACAGATACTACAGGAGAGGGACTAAATATCTAAAGAATGTTAGATTTGTAAGCTATAACTTAGGAATATTCTGTTCTCTAGAAGTTCCAAAGGGGACCACCATATATGCGTTGATGCTAGATCTAAGAAATAGTTCAGATTTCTAACTTTCAGAGCTGTAATAAAATGCATGTGTCTGAAATAAGCCCACCAAATACGCTAATATAATAATGCAAGAAACCAGCACAGAGGTATTATGTCTGAAAACAACACTCTAGGACAGTCAGCCCAGAAAATGAATGTTCTATCCATTACTTCTCTTAATACTGTTATCAATTACTTGGAGAAACCATTTCTTTAAGTTTATTCATAAGAGTTTAAGAATACTCCAGCCTACCATGTTAAGAAAGATAGGGTGGCAAGAGTAGGAGGCTTTTAGTAACACTATATCTTGAGTCTGGAAAAGAGAAAACATGAAGTGAAACCAGTGAAACTGGACTATGGAGCTTCAAGGCCTATCCTGAAAGACCAGCGTCTTCCAGTGGTATTCAACCTATTCATTTCAGAACCTTCCCAGAGATATCGACTGGGGCTCAAGTATTCAAACACGTGAACTTCTAAGGGACATTTCACTTTTAAACCAAAACAAGTGTAAACATTCCTTTGGGACTGAATAATGAGTAGAAACTGAAAGGAATTTGGAGCATGACAGAGAACATTTACATTGTCTGGAACAGACCTTTTGGAGAATATTAATTCCACAGCTCAGAACAGCTGATTGGCATCTGTAAAGGAGAGAAAGCCTAACTCATCATATACTTAGCAAAGTTAGGCATGTCTTAGAAACCAGCAGATGGCTCAACATAGGGGAAACCTGCATGCATTCAGAGAGGACAATATGTGAGTGGGGGACCAGGATGTTCAAGCAAAATCTTGAAGGCACTTCCTGCCTTGTGATGTTAGTAGTGAAATACAAGATTTAAGAGACAGGCTTAGAGTATAATTCTGGATCCAAATGGAGCCGATATTGGGTAAATTGAAAAAAACCTCAGAATATTCAGATGGGAAAAAGAAAAGAAGGCTCTCTTGTAGAAATACCTGCTCCAGGTAGAATGTGAATATCTTTGGAGAAATTTTCAATTCTGTCTCAATTCTATATGAAAGGTGAAGCCCTGAAGGCCAGTATTAGTGCATTCTGTCCTGACAAAGAAAAAAATTAATTAATTAATTTTAAATTGTTTGAAGTAAATTTTCATATACTACATTAAAACTGTCTTCCTTATTTACTGTGTGGGTGTTTTATTTATTCTGTTTTTTCAGCAAGAAAGATAATAATCAGATATATTTAGCTTTGGTACTCGACTAAATACATTTGAATGAAATGTCCTAAATTGCAAATACTTTCTATTATTTTTAACAAAACCAAGTAAGGAATAAAGAAATTTATCACATGCTTTCTTTGAAAATAGTTTTTAGACAATAAGAAAAGCTTTTTCTTCATTCCTTTATCCAATTTCAATTCCAGGAGTAGAATTTTACTGATATTCATTTGTTCGAGATTATTTTAAAATTTACTTTAACAAAGGATTTTTTCTAAAATTCTATTTGGCACTTTTATAACATATTTCATTCATACTATTTATTATTAATTGTGGATTCATGTGAAATTGATATTACCTCTTCACAAATATTATTCAAGAAGTAGATTGTGTTTTATTTCCATGTAGCTGTTAGAATAAATGAAATAGAATCAGTCTATAACAATTTGATGAGTGTGTTTTATTCATGTAGCTCATAATTCAAAATACTTACAATAAAGCAGAAACATTATCCTTGAATCAGTGACCTTTAAAATTTATAGAGTTACGATAACATATTTTTAATTTTTCCTGAGTAATAATTTGATAACAAATTTTTATTTAAAATGTTTATGAGTATTTTTAGGGGTTGGGGATTTAGCTCAGTGGTAGAGTGCTTGCCTAGCAAGCGCAAGGCCCTGGGTTCGGTCCCCAGCTCCGAAAAATAGAAAAGAAAAAAAAATGTTTATGAGTATTTTTTTTATTAACTTGAGTATTTCTTATTTACATTTCGAGTGTTATTCCCTTTCCCGGTATATGGGCCAACATCCCCCTAACCCCTTCCCTTCTTTATGGGTGTTCCCCTCCCCATCCTCCCCCCATTGCTGCCCTCCCCCCAACAATTACATTCACTGGGGGTTCAGTCTTAGCAGGACCCAGGGCTTCCCCTTACACTGGTGATCTTACTAGGATATTCAATGCTATCTATGAGGTCAGAGTCCAGGGTCAGTCCATGTATAGTCTTTAGGTAGTGGCTTAGTCCCTGGAAGCTCTGGTTGCAATGGTTAACATTATAATACTTAAAATGGAAAAAGTTGGTTGGCAGCAAATAGCTAGGCAACTGACCTTGACTTTTATTTAATATGGGAGAGGATACACAGCCACTTAATTTCCCTACATAGGTGCATGGGATGACACAGGAATCATAGAACTCATCAGTGAAGACCAAGGATGTAGGAAGGGTAGAATAGAGAATGATGGGACTTAAAAGTATTTTTATCGTAATACTACATTGTCAAGCAGGTTATTTCAATGTCTATTTTTTCTTTCAGCATGCTTTTATGAGAAAAAAATTAAAGACTCTTTTTGGCACTCTTCTTACTTTATATAAATCATATCATAATTAAATATGGGTACAGATCCTCTCTCAGAAAGAATAGTTTGTTATTTTCAATTTTATCATCAAATATTGTTCTCTATTATGACTTTCTTTAAGTTCATATCTGCATCTAGGCACGGTACTTCAGAGCTTTAACATTGTTTATAAACAGTGCATTTGATCAATAAAAGTCATTGGAAAATAACATTTATTAGGTCCCCAATTATCTATATATATTTTAGACAAATTTATGTACATTATCTTAAGAGTTATTTTTAAGAGAGCTGTCTGTAATTCTCTTTTAAAGATAACAAATGATATCTAAGCATATGGCTACAAATAAATATAAATTAATTTGATGTTGTAATAAGCTAATGACATTTCTAATATGTACAATTATTACCTTCATATTTTTAATATATTTTTATTATTCATCTTGTCTTATATTGAGGATTGTAGATATAGTTCAGGAAAAGTTTCCCTTCAGTATGCTGTGTGGGTCCAATATGTAGAACCACACAAAAAAATTAACAGAAAATTGGGGGAAATATAGTTTTTAATATGTATGTCTTTCCTTCCTTATAACATTGTGATACCACAGTCAAACTTAGAAAGGAGATATTTTAATTGTCTGTTAGAGAACATGAAGATGGAAAAAACATCTAATAGAATAAATCTAAATTCTTGTCTTCAATTTCTTTGATTGCAACAAATAATTTTTTTAAACTACTGAATTCCTACTGGCCTCGGGTTCCTTGAATGCAACATGTGCAATTTGAAAGAAGAATATGAAAATTTCTTCATAATTTTCTATTGCTGTGATAAGGCGCCATGAACAAGGCTAATAATAAAAGAAAATATTTAATTTGGGCTTATGGTTTCAGGAAGTTAGTGTCATAGTAAAGCATAGAGGCAGGAAAAGTTGAAAAATTCACACCTCGAGAATAGCAAGAGCATTTTGAAACCTTAAAGCGTGCTGCCCACAGTGATACAGCTTCTTCAACAGGACCACATTTCTGAATGCTTCCCAAACAGTTCTAACTTCTACATCTGGGAAACAAGTGTTTAATGGTGATTCTCATCCAAAGAACCACTTCTGCTGTGACTAGTGAAGACAATGAACAATCATGGTACTGCCTCTTGCACATGCGTGCGTGTGTGCGTGCGTATGCATGTGAGTCAAGTGACTGTAGATTCCTAGAATGGATGTTGGATTCCCTAAAACTGGAGTACAGATAGTTGTGAGCTACCCAGCATGGGTGCTGAGAAATGAACTAGGTACCCTGGCAGAGCAGCAACCTCTCTTAAACACTGCAGCATCTATCAGCCTTGGTAATAGCACTTTATTTCCATAGTGCCATTCAAATTTTATTCTGCCTTCAGGTCAGTGGCAAGGAGCAAAGTCTTCATTAGCACCTCGCTTGTTCATACCATGAAAATTATCATGTCAATCTCTGCATAAAATATTTATTTATTTTCTTTTTCATTTCAAACCTTAAAAAATACCAATCTCATTTTTGATTCATAAGCAAGATTATGTCTCGCATTTTTATTTGCATGGGAAGGAAGATAAAGGCAACTTAATAAAACGTCAAACTCTCACACCTACAGCTCCATACTGCTCTCCATCCTTGGCCACATTCTAAGAATTTCTTTGGTTATACCAAAAATGGACAATGCCTGTAGTAAAAAACAAACAAACAAACGAACAAATAAAACCATTTTTCCTCCATGCTCACTTCTTAGTGGGCATCTTACTCAAGATGTTGCCTTGATCTACTAGGTGCTATTAGAATGTTTAACAAATGGAATGATATAAGATCATAACATTAAAAGTAGAAATCAATTCATCAGTTTGTGGGTAATCAACTATGCTATCAATTTCACCACAGTGGCTTCATTCATATGTGGAAACCTCCTTAGTTCATGACAATTTTGAGCACATAATTTTCATTGCCAGCCACCCATCTTCTGGTAAGTAACAGATGCAGTTACCAGGGTTCAGGCAGAGTGCTGTATGTTCGTGATCCTGGCACCTAGATGACTAAGGCAAGAAAACCATGACAATGGGATTGGATAAAGAGTAAATGTCAGGGGAAGAAGCAGAAAGAGTATGGTAATATGAGTATGAGTAGCTTTTCTTCTCAAAAGTCAGCCAGTCTTTGCCTCACTCACTAGTCTTGTCATGACCAGAAACACTCCCTTTACCATACCCAACCTATATTCCTCTGTCATTCTTTCAACAGATGCTCTCTAAGTGGCATCTTTTGCTCCTTTTTTATATCATATTGTCCTTGAATATTCTTCTCGAGGTCCTATCTCCTTTGAAGTTTATTTCTCTATTTTTTGTAATAATATAGAAGACTTAAAGCTGAATTCACCAACCACAAAGTCTAGGGTACAACTTCTATTTACAGACTCCGTGTAATCTCATTCATCACTGTGGTTTGAAGAAGCATCAACACGGTGATGAATACCACAAACATATCCTGACATTTATCTTCCCTCTAAACTACAAATGTGTATGTTGTATTTGACATCTCCCTTTGGGTGGTTTATATGTCAAATCTAACTGATATCACAGATCTGTCAAATTATATCTGTCAACTTCTCCTGTTTTGAAATTGTTTATTTTCCAATTATATGATATCAGGATTTACACTATGTTTTCAAAACAAAATCTCTTAGTCTAGGCCTATGTTCTTCATCCTCACAAACCAATTCTTTGGTAAATATGGCTAAGTCTTCTTATATAGGTTCAAAATCCACAAATTAATAAGTATGAAAAACAGATTGTATGTTCTAGATTTTATGAGATATTCATTTTCTTACAAAACAAGTTACAAAGACTTCTTAAAAACAAGTAGACTTTAAATTAGTAAGATCTTTGGAGGTGCTGTTTCTTTTTTAATACACCAGTATTATCAGTTTTCTAGGCATTGTGTTTAGATTTGGACCAACAATAATCAGATATAAACAACTGAAATAATGAATAGTTACAGAAGGTCATACACAGAGTAATTGGCAAACTTGGTAAGACTATTCCTTCTTTAAACATTGCTGTGGAAAACTTAAACAATGTTTCTGAACCCAGTGACAGACAAATTGCAAGTTAGGGTGACTTGTGAGAGAGGTACAGGATCTCAACTGCCCAGGGAACTCCTGTCACATTAAGAACTTTGCATGGGCAAAAGGAACATGTGGGGAAAATGGAGTTATTACAGATAGCTACAGTTAAAAAAGAAAGAAAATATCCTTTCTTCCATACAATGTTATCATTTCAATAAACTCTCTAAAAATATTTTCAAGAAAAACCTGGTTTGAAATAGTAGTATGTCTGGGTAATTAACCTAAAATTGATAATGAGAGAGAGGATCCATGTATCTCTATCCTGAGGATACTGGAAATTGCTGCATAAACTAGTGTAATGCAGCATATGTAAATGTATTCTAGAAAAATTAATAATATTCAAGAGAATGTTATGACATAGTACTTATGAATACAAAAAATGTTCTCCCACTTGTCCCAATGGAATTAAATGCAACTCGAGAACAGTGGTGGAATCTAGACTGAGAATTTTATGGCAGAATAAGAGAGAATAAGAATGGATCAGTCACTAAGAGCACTGATTGATCTTCCAGAAGTCCTGAATTCAAATCCCGGCAACCACATGGTGGCTCACAACCATCTGTAATGATATCTGATGCCTTCTTCTAGTGTGTCTGAAGATAGCTACAGTATATATATATATATATATATATATATATATATTCTTTTTTTTTTACTCAGGAGAAAGCGGCTTATTGTCTTTTTATTTTATTTATTTTTTTTCTATGCACTTAAGGTCAGCCAAATGCATTAATTAAAAGAAGAACAAAGCAAAGAAAGCTTGAAGAAAAAATATTCAGTATTCGGTAACATTCTGTTTTTCTCATTTGCCTTATCAGAATTTATGGAAACATCGATTCACATTTTTTCACTATCAAGGAGAATTGCAAATTAAACGTTAACTTTTTTTGAAAGTACAGTTTAGTATTTTTTTTTCCGTGTTTAGAGTTTTGATTTCCATCTTTATTGAATTGGGTATTTCTTATTTACATTTTTTTTTATTATTAACTTGAGTATTTCTTATATACATTTTAAAGTGTTATTCCTTTCCCGGTTTCGGACAAACATCCCCTCCCCCCCCTTCCTTATGGTGTTCCCCTCCCAACCCTCCCCCATTTGCCCTCTCCCCAACAGTCTAGTTCACTAGGGGTTCAGTCTTAGCAGGACCCAGGGCTTCCCCTTCCACTGGTGCTCTTACTAGGATATTCATTTGCAACCCTCTGAGGTCAGAGTCCAGGGGTCAGTCCATGTATAGTCTTTGGGTAGTGGCTTAGTCCTGGAAGCTCTGGTTGGTTGGCATTGCTGTACATATGGGTCTTGAGCTCCTTCAAGCTCTTCCAGTTCTTTCTCTGATTCCTTCAACAGGGGTCCTGTTCTCAGTTCAGTGGTTTCCTGCTGGCATACGCCTCTGTATTTGCTGTATTCTGGCTGTGTCTCTCAGGAGCGATCTGCATTCACATTTTGATCATCCGTCTTGAGTTTCATTTGTTCTAGGCATCTAGGGTAATTCAAGCATTTGGGCTAATAGCCACTTATCAATGAGTACATACCATGTATGTCTTTCTGTGATTGGGTTAGCTCACTCAGGATGATAGTTTCCAGTTCCAACCATTTGCCTACGAATTTCACAAAGTCATTGTTTTTGATGGCTGAGTAATATTCCATTGTGTAGATGTACCACATTTTCTGTATCCATTCCTCTGTTGAAGGGCATCTGGGTTCTTTCCAGCTTCTGGCTATTATGAATAAGGCTGCGATGAACATAGTGGAGCACGTGTCTTTTTTATATGTTGGGGCATCTTTTGGGTATATGCCCAAGAGAGGTATAGCTGGATCCTCAGGCAGTTCAATGTCCAATTTTCTGAGGAACCTCCAGACTGATTTCCAGAATGGTTGTAGCAGTCTGCAACCCCACCAACAATGGAGGAGTATTCCCCTTTCTCCACATCCTCGCCAGCATTTGCTGTCACCTGAGTTTTTTGATCTTAGCCATTCTCACTGGATTGTGAGGTGAAATCTCAGGGTTGTTTTTGATTTGCATTTCCCTTATGACTAACGATGTTGAACATTAAAAAAGGATTAAAATATCACTATAATACTCATGGATCAAACTTTGGAAGTGTGGGGTTTGATTCCTGTAGGAGTACTGTATATAAATGTGCTCTGTAGTTCATAAAATGTGAAGCTGAGACTCTTGCAGAACCTTAGGTCACAGGTCTACATTTTTGTTATTTGAAATGTATTTTCAGTTATTTTTAAAATTAACATATAATTGTTTCATTTCCCTTCTGCCCTTTCTCCCTCTAACTCCTTCTATGTAACCCTACTACCAAATTGATGTATGAAATTTATTTTAAAATCTTTTCTACCTGCTTGGTGATATTTTATGTTTAGAACACTGGCATGAAGTTTAGGGTTGCAAGCCCGGTAGGACAATGACAAGCATCCTTGACTATGAAACATATTAACAAAATGGTGCAATGTACAGCTGTCTCACTAAGGAGACAGTGGGGCAGAGCACTGGTTTAAATCTCCAAAATCCATCAACTTCCCAGTAACTATTGATGCTAAATTCAAGCCATTTAAGTCTTTGCTAATAGAAGCGAAAGTAGTTGTTAATTTGCCAAAGTGACCATGACCATGCTTGCTCCCTCTCCCCCTCCCTCTCCCCATCCACTTTCCCCCTCCCCTTCCCCCACTAGTGTGTGTGTGTGTGTGTGTGTGTGTGTGTGTGTGTGTGTGTGTGTGTACAATCAAAAGAAGTGGAAATTCTCTAAAAGGTACCCTAGCTTTATTTTTAGGTTGGTTGATCATATTTGCTCTTTTTGAAAGTTATACATATTTTTTTTAATTTAATGTACCTTAATGTAGAATATTTCAAAGAATTTCTGTTATCCCAAATGTTCATGATAAGATTAGATACATTTTTTCTTAATGTGTAAAAAATTAGTTACAGATAGAAGGTTTGGAGGTAGACACAGATATTTTAAAAAAAAAAAAAATGAAACTGTGAAAGGAACTGTAAAAGATTGTCTTTAAATCATGACAGCTGTAAAACCCATCTCGTTTCCCATTTTAGCAGAAGTATTTTAAGCATCAAAAGCAACACACAAAACGGTTCGAAGGAAATAGTGACATAATGATAGATGGTGCCTGAAAAAGGATTCAATGATTTCTGCGGAACTCGCTTTCATCTTACGGCTAATTATATAATGAAGTGGAAAATCCAAATAGCTCCTCTTCTGATTTCTGTCAGAGACTGTAGATTTTTAAAACTAAGAGTAAGAAAAATAAGAAGAGTTTTGCTTTCTGGTTAGTTTCTTAAAATTGATCAGATGAGCGTACCTTATATTCTGAAAAAAAATTGATAACAGATGTAAAGAATTAACATTTTTATTTTATTTATTTTATTTTATTTTATTTTATTTTATTTTTCCTTTGAATCTCTAGGAGAACCTAAAATCCCAGAGCTTACTATAGCAGAATTATTCTTATTTAACATTTCAGCATTCACTCAGTCTTTATTTATGATTATTCATACAGATCTTATTATGTGGTATACAACCTGATAGAGGTCTGGTACCACAATAACATTTTCCTGAAGGCTGTAAGTCGCCAGTGGCTATGGATAGAAGATATAGACATTTAAAGTCAAAAAATGGATGGTGTGATGTTTTAGGTAAACAGGCCTCTTATAAAAGTCAGAACCTATTGATGTGGCTCAACTTTGGCCTACTGAACAAGCAAGAAATGCGTGCAATTAGATCATCATAAAGTAGACATTGTAGCTGTTTCTAATGAGCTTCCTAGGGAATGAAGTATCTACACATTCTAGAGGAATATGTTCAGTGTGCACAACAGGAAACACATTGGGATGGATTTTAATCTGTTCACTATAGAACCGAAAAAAAAATGAGACAAAAGAACTTAGGTAACTTCACATCCTCTTAGGTAAATTAAATCCTCTGTCCTGTCTAACCGTTTTTCCAGGTATAAGGAGCTCATATGAAAAATAAGATAAGCCTTAAAAACTACAAGAAGTATATATATTTATATGCTTACATTTCTTTAAGCTTCATGTCAGTTTTTTGTGAAATTGATACTTTTTCATTTTATTTGTTATTTAATTAATTAAAACTAAAGGGGGTGTTTGCAATGCTGCATTACATGATGGTAACAGAAGAAATAAAAGTACAAAAAGTGTTGATATCAAATCAAGCTTAATCACTAGGTTGAAGAATAAGAGGCAAACTGAACATAAAAATATTGCTATGACATAAGACAAATAAATATATTTGCACAGATATAGCTTAATAAAACATCATGTTTTACAAGGTAAAAATATGAAACAAAACACAAATAAAAATTGCCTCAATTTCTTAAGAATATCTGTTCAATTGGAATTATGTTAGGGAAGAATGAGTTGGTGGGGGGGGACAAATAGGAGATTCATGCCTTTGATTACTCTTCCATAACTGCTTTCATCTCTGCTCTGTTAAAGAAACTATAAAATCTAATGTTTTAAAAAATTGGATATTTTATTTATTTACATTTCAAATGCTATCCCCTTTCCCAGTTTCCCCTCCACAAAACCCCAATCCCATCCTCATTTACTTATGAGGGTTCTCCTGCAGCCACCTACCCCCTCCGGCCTCACAGCCATGGCATTCCTCTACCCTAGTCATCAAGCCTTTAGTGGACCAAGGTCTCCCCTCCCATTGATGGAAAATAAGGCAACTTCAGCTCCTTCAGTCCTTCCCTTAACTCCTACACTGGGGCTCCTGTGATCAGTCCTATGGTTGGCTTTGAGCATCCTCATCTGTATTGGTCAGGATCTGGCAGAGCCTCTCAGGAGACAGCTGTATAAGGCTTCTGTCAGCCAGTGCTTCTTGGCATCAGCAATAGTGTCTGGGTTTGGTATCTGCATGTGGGATGGATCCCCAGGTGGAGCAGTCTCTGATGCCCTTTCCTTCAGTCTCTGCTCCACTCTTTGTCCCTGTATTTTATTTAGACAAGGGCGATTCTGAGTTAAAATTTTGGAGATGGGCGGGTGACCCCATCCAGGGACATGCCTATATGGTTTCAATAGGTTCTCCCTCCCCTTTTGTGGGGTATTTAAGCAATGTCATCCCTGTGGGGTTCTGGGAGGCTCTTGCTTTCCTGGCATCTGGGA
Organism: Rattus rattus; assembly: GCF_011064425.1. Taxonomy (NCBI): domain Eukaryota; kingdom Metazoa; phylum Chordata; class Mammalia; order Rodentia; family Muridae; genus Rattus; species Rattus rattus. The sequence goes on along the minus strand of NC_046166.1, from coordinate 77,511,486 downwards.
CCTTTTGGTGGCTACCCCCAGTTCCCCATCCCCCATTGCTACACACTTCTGTCCAAGTTCCTGAACCCTTACATCTCCTCCATCTCTTCCCATATCTGATTCTGCCCCCTTTTTCCCCTCCCTCTCCTCTCTTCCTCCCAAGTCCCTCCCACCATCTACTTCCTTTGATTATGTTGCTCCCTCTTCTAAGTAGGACTGAAGCATCCACACTTTGGTCTTCCTTCCTCTTGAGCTTCATGTGGCCCATGAGTTGTATCATGGGTATTCCAAGCTCTAATATCCACTTTCCAGTGAGTACACATCATGTGTTTTCTTTTGTGACTGAATTACCTCGCTCAGGATGATTATTTTTCTAGATTCATCCATTTGCCTGTGAATATATATCTGTGTACTCACAGGAACACATATACACAAAAATATAATAAAATAAATTAAAAATTTCTAGCAAGTTCTGCTCTCAAAGTAGCATTTATATTTCATATTTATTGAATGTGTGTGTGTGTGTGTGTGTGTGTGTGTGTGTGTGTGTGTGTGTGTGTGTGTGTGTGATATAATGCACTACTACATGCTCATTCATTATTGGTCCCCAAAGTTACATAGTAGGACTTTTTCTTGTTGACTTTACATCATAGAAAATCAGAAGATGACTAATAAACATAGTTAACTTTGCCCTTTAGATGAAGCAGGGAACTACCTGATACCATCATTTTTTTTTCTTTGTTTTTTTTTCTTTAATTTTCTTTTTTATTTTATTGGATATTTTATGTATTTACATTTCAAATGTTATCCCCTTTCCTCCTCTCTCATACCACATCCTCCCCTACCCCTGCTTCTAGTAGGATGCTCCCATTCCTATGAACCCACTCCAACTTCAACACCCTGGCTTTACCCTACATGGGGGAAATGAGCCTTCACAGGACCCGGGACTTTTTCTTCTACTGATGCTGAACAATGCCATCCTTTGCTACATATGTGGCTGGAGTCATGGGACACTCCATGTGTACCCATTGGTTGGTAGTTTAGTCCCTTTGAGCTCTGGTGGGGTCTGGTTAGTTGATATTGTTGTTCTTCCTATGGGGCTTCAAACTCCTTCAACTCCTTTAGTTTTTTCTCTAATATCTCCATTGGAGTCCCCTTGTTAAGTTCAATGGTTAGCTGCAACCATCCTCATCTGTATCAGTAGGGCTCTGGCAGAGCCTCTCAGTAGACACCCATATCTGGCTCCAAACAGCAAGCACTTTTTGGCATCAGAAATAGTGAGTGGGTTTGGTGGCTGACACCATCTTCTGTTGCCAAGTCTATCCCACATCATAAGACATGACATGACATCAATATCATTAAAGTAGAATACAAGTGCATTTCATGTTCAGTTGTTCCTTTGTCTCCATGAGTACTTAGAACTCATAGAAACTGTAATGTAATTTTCTATTCTTCTAATATTAAATACAATCTAAGACATCTGGAAATAATATGAATTTAAACTAAATTACTCATTTACTAGTAGGAACAATTCAATAATTATATTTTAGACTATATGCAGTTGAGAGTTTGAATCAGCCATGATTATACTAGGAGAAGCATTTGAGTTTAATCACTAAATGTTTTTGAAGAGGATATTTGCATGCAATAGTACATAGCAAGTTCTCGGGAAACACAGTTTTCATGATGAAGGGAACAGGAAAAAGAGAAAACGAAGCTCAATCCCTAACGCTGTCATACTAATGCTTCCCCTGACTTCATGAATTACTTAGGATTTGGAATTGTTCTTCGAATTGTCCTAAAATAAATGTAAAAAATTTAAATTTTTATATATCTATGACCAGGAGCTCTCTAGTGTACCTTGCCTTACTTCCTTTCTAGAGATCCTGTATCTCTTCAGAGTTAGATGTTTCTCGAGGAAAGCTAAAGACTGAGAACCTCTAAACGAGCACCAGTGCCTAAAGATCCAACAGTGATGACTTAATGTGAATATGAACAAAAGAAGTTCATCTCCAAAGTTGAGAAAAAATTAGAATCACATAAAACAAGCCAACCTCCCTCCTTCCCTCCCTCCCTACATGCTCCAGCCTTGCTTTCCTTCTTGCCTTGCTTTCTTATTGTGTGATTGAAAAGAATTTTTCTCTATCATTTTAAAGAATAATTTTTGAACACTGCATTTTTCTGTTACTTTTTAAAAATTCATTAGATAAATATTAAAAAAAAACGAATCCACACAGGATTGTATAGTTGAAGTCCAAACAGCAGTTTCATGATAACTGGATGGTTGTTTTTCTGCCCATAACTAAGAAACTTATGGTTTAGAAGACCTATCTGAAAGCCATAAATGCGGTCCTTTGTGATCAAAACCAGAGATATTGAAGGTAAGTCAGTGTTTTCCCAAAACATTAGTAATGTAAAAATCACTCACCAAAAAATGAGATGAGTAGATAAAACCTTTCTCATGAATTCATTAGATTCCAGTCCTCATCTATATAATCTTGTAGTAAAATGTGTTTACTACAATGATCTTTATCACTAAGTAGGAAAAATGTATCTTTTAAAAAGATCATAAAACTCTGTGACCCCATTAAATGATGGCTAATAGACATTTTAATCTCAAAATCTTAAAATGAGTCCAATGAGATAAAGATGTTGATTTACAGGGGGGCGGGGGGAGTGACTAAATGTAAGCACTTTCAGAGACGCCTACGATGAATGCTGAAAATATTTGACTCAGGTCACCAAATTGAGTAGGACAGCAGGAAGTCAGCCAAAAATTTCAGGTATAAAAACAAAGCCAGTAGTAGAGCAGCACACTAGGACCTACCTGCTGGTCATTGTCAGTGAATGACATTTCAGAATGGCAACCTATATATGCTGTTTTTGTCATTCCTAGTTTGTATCTAGAGGCATTGCACCAGCAGTCTTCGCAAGCTCTCTGTAAAAATAAAGGTACTTCAGTGGGAAAGAAATAATTTATATCTAATTTATGAGATTCATCTCTTTCGGTAATTTGTTTGCTAATATGCCAGCAATCGATAGACAACGCCAAAGAAGAAATTTGTTTTCAGAAGCTCTCTTTATTGCATTACACTGGCCCCATGCCACAAAGATATTTTGCTTCCTTATTCAATAGTACTATCATGTCCCATATGTGGAGCCCTCATTATTACAGATCATTTTCCTTAGGATGTGTGATTTAATCTTAATGCCTGAATCCAAATCAACATTTTTTGCTACTTCAGGGCACTCTGGTGTAATAAGACAGCACAGTTTATTCTCTCTCTCTCTCTCTCTCTCTCTCTCTCTCTCTCTCTCTCTCTCTCTCCTTGTGAATGTTTTGCACTGTTTTTATATTATGATAAAATCAATATGAACAAAAGGATAGTAAGGTGTGTATTAAATTGGCATTCCTTAGGTTGAACACACAACACCAACCTCTTCTGAAACCCTGCCATTTTCTTTCAGCTGCTTCCTAATTCTTGGTTAATATGATCATGTTATATTGAGAGGGATGGATATGTTTCTGAGATATTTCCTTGTGATATGCTTTACAAGCTTCGTGGTGTAAAATTCCTGTATGATTTGTACCAGTGCTTCTTTCGTTCTGAATTACTCGTGCCCACAATTCTTGTTTTCATTTTGCATCTGTTACAGGCTCAGCAAAAATTAAAAATAGAGAAAAAGGAGAGAGGGAAGGCCAAAAGGGGGAGGGGGTCCTAGAATCATCATTCAAGCTGGGTTATCTCCAAGACAATCAAGCCATGATCTAATCAAATTAATTTCTGTCACTTCCTGGAAAGGGTAGTCAGCTGAAAGGTCTGGATCAGACAGACCCTCATAAGTTGCATGCTCTTTCAGGTGTGGGGGAATTTCCTTGCTGTAGGCTTTCTGAATAAATGCCCTAGCCCACCAAAGGACCAGTATTTAAACTTGAAGGAGAACCAGTTTATTCATCTCCGAGGAAGGTTTTGATTTAGTGTTTAATGAAGGATGTGATGAAAGCATTTGTTTTCACTTTACAAAATTTAAATTTCAAATACATAACTGGAGAAACTGTGGAGGCATCATCAGACAATTAGCTGTAAGACACTGTTACAAAGGTAAGACAAATAACCAGGTATTTGAAACGAAGAGCTACCTATGTTTTGCTGAGAACGTGTTGTAAAGGGTTCTGAGTTTTATGCCTGTTTGCTCAACAATGGGATTACATGACAAGTTTTTACTCTTCAGTTTCATCTTCTCAGTCAACCCGTTGTACTTTTCTCTGCTGTTTCTGATCCTCCTTGGAACCTAGCCCTGGGCATCTGCTCCTACGCAGTGGAAAACTCCAGGAATCCTCACATGTGACTGTTGTTTCACATCCATGGATCACTTTTCCTCTCTTCCTGTAGTCCTGTGAAAGGCCAAAACTACTATCTCGGAACTGGCAGAGAGAGACAGAGACAGAGACAGAGACAAAGACAGAGACAGAGACAGAGAGAGAAAACTTGGCCGGAAGTTGAACCCAAGACACACCCAAGTACCAGGAAGAACCCCAGGGCTTGTCCTTGGCAGTGTTACTCCCTAGCTATTTCCTAGTAACAGTTAATTACAGATTAGTATGATTATTTCAGATGTTCTTTCAGAACTTTCCTGATTGTATACTGTCTTGATTCAAAGCTCCTACCTGTCAGCTTTTAATAGACATTCAGTCAGATGCTTGCCAGGATTCCACACACACACAGACACACACCACGATTACCACTTTCTTGCTTCCATTTTCTAAAACGCCTTGAGAAGATGAGAGTTCAGGGTTGCTTCCCCAAAGCATCCTGTGAATCAGCAGTGAGTAAGCCTAAACTCCAGTTTGTAATAAAGAGACCCTAATGTAATTAATTATATCAGAAACGGCTCCTTAGTGGTCTATTGGAGTTCACAAACGCTTCCTGGCACACCACCTGCAGGGCCATCCCATGAAACATTGTATTAATCAAATTTTACATGAGAGAATAAAAGTGTCTGGGAAGAAAGGAAAGCCGTTGCTCTCATGCTATGCAAAGTTTTCCCCACAGTTGGTGGAAGAAAGTATCCCTATGGGGATACCCCTTGACCAAATCCTTATCTGAAAGTCACCCCTTCCTGCCTTTAATCCCTTACCACCACTCTCAATTTCTGATGTCTCTGTTAAAGTCAATCAGCTCATATTTCAACTACTTTTTAGAAAAGCCTCTGTGTTGTCTGTATCTCAAATACCCAGCACTCCAGACTTCCAGAATCTCCATGTAAATAATGATTAAGAAATCTAGCAAGACGTCACAGAGTATCCCAAGCACCTGAATTGGTGCTCAGCACACCTGTCTCCAGCTGACCACATGAATACAACCTGTTAGAAGTATTCCTGGATTTTACAGGTTCACCTTGCTTTACTTTATTTAATAAATAACTGTTTATTAAGAATATTTGTGTGTACACGTTAAAACAGCACACACACAACCTGAACACACAACTGTTCCAAATAAAAGAGGTACATCGATATAAAGTTAAGTATTAATAAAAAAAAAGGCAATTGTATTTCAGTAAAGGACATTAAGTTAAGTTTTGTTTAGATTTATCTTAATCTACTCAAATAAATGGTTTGTTGAATTTGCTACAGCTATGATATTATGAATAACTGTGAGCTTTATGTTTTGTTGTTCAGTTATCAAGGAGAGAAGCAGTTGTTGATAGGAAGGAGTTCATATAGAAGACCACAGTGTTTCAGTCTACTTTCTGTAGTCACAGCACATAATAAAATATTTCGCTGTGATGCTTTTATTATTTTAATATAGTTCTTGAGTGCTGTAATGGACATTGAGTTTATATTGACAGTTCAACAAACCTCAGTTTGATTTCATTGTCCTCAATTACTGTGGCTTGCTGAAAAGTTCAATATTGTACTTAAAGAAAGTTTAATTATAAATATTCCAACTGTTGATTCATATATAATTTAGGGTAGGCAGTGTGATTTTTATCCCTCAGTTTTGGTTTTAATGCAATATAAAATAAGGCTGTTTATACATGACACGAAAAGTATGTAAATCAAATGGCATCATGTACAAAATAAGCTGGTAAGCTGAGTTTCAGGGCCATCTGAACCACTAGTCATTCCTGACCCTGTGTCTTGAATACTTCTTCACACTCTCTCCCTGAACCCTTATCAGAAGACCTATCATATAAAATACTTCTTTACAAACTGTATAAATTTTACAGCCTATAATGAGTTCAATGGAAGGACATTTTCCTATCTACTTAGCTCATCTGAGGCTTTAGGGCAAGGGGTGAGAACCTGAATTCTTTGTGTTTTATTTTTGCAAGTTTTTGTTAGAGCTTTCAGAAGACATCATATCTGTGCGGTAACACCCTGTCCACGATCTGCATGTGTTTGTGTACAAGGCTCAGAACTGTCATTTCTCATCACAATGCATGGATCTTAATGCTTGTCTAATTTAGGAAAAGGATGCAGAACTCTTAGCTCAGTTAGGCAGTGTGCTGACCTGTATTTGAACTTCCTCCCATCTGCTACCAGGTTTCTATCCACATTGTTTTGTTTTACCATTTGGATGATGCAATCTCAAATATGTATGATTTAGTAAGAAACCACCATGGAATAGTTCATCATTATCTGTGGTTGGGAAATAACCACTGTGCTACCATGTCTAAGCAGAGACATCTGCACTCTCTAATCCTATTTGATCTTTGTAGATGCTGCTGTTATTTCTTTTGCTGAGACGGCAGCATTGGTTGGCCTTTGAAAGAAAGGGAGCAGTTCATCTGGTTTGTGAAGGAAGCTCAGTCACCAGGTTATCTGAAATTATACAGAAAAAAAAGAGCAATACAGTGTCCACCATACATATATACAAAGGACAATCTTAGAATTTTTGAAGAGTGAAATGTTGAGCAAGTTTGCAACAAATCACTTTAGCAAATATTGGATCAGTGCATGGGCAGAAATACATTATTAGTCATTACAATAATATAAGCACAACTAGGGACATGTTGTTTACTTTCTTACTAGACCTATTTTAAATATACTAGATATTTTGACATATGTGACCCTTCCTGCCCTCAGGGATGAAAGACTGATATATTGATCTGTGAGAGCAAAGGGAGCAGACACTATAGATGGGGTTTCAGAAGCCCTGTGACTACAAACGGTGAATGATGACCCCAGAACCAGCTGCAGAGAGACAGAACAACTTTACTTAGGGTGATTCAAGGACTATATAATTTTTGGGACAGGAGTCAGAATAACCAGGATGGGTAAAGGTCATTGACTGAGTGCTGACTATACCCAAATGCCTTTTTAGAATGTGGAAGCATTTCAGGAACCTCAGGTGCTAGCTGAACAGGTTATTTTAAGGAAATTTGAAGTTGAAACTATGATTTTTTTTGTTGTTTTGTTTTTTTTATTTTTATTAGATATATTTCTTTACTTTCATTTCAAAGGTTATTCCCCTTCCCGGTTTCCTGTCCATAAGCCCCCATTCCCTCCCTTCCCCCTCACCCTTATGGGTGTTCCCCCTATACATCCCTCTTATTCCCCCATACTCCCCTGCATTAGGTCTAACCTTGACAGGACCAAGGGCTTCCCCTCCCCCTGGTTCCCCAACAAGGCTATTCTCTGCTACATATGCAGTTGGAGCCCTGGGTCTTTCGGCAGTGGTTTAGTCCCTGGAGGCTCTGGTTGGTTGGCATTGAAACTATAATCTTAAACAAATCTATAAGACATTCTGTGGGTAGAGGTGTGTGTGAGGCTTTTTGAATTCCCTAGACAAGGGAAGATGGGAATCCCTGCCAATGAAGGGAATCCTCTTTTATATGCTGAGCTTAGAAGGCTATCCAGTCAATGGTACATTTTGACCTTAATTAGCAGGACAGCAAACATAAATTAATGTGATTATTATGCAATCTATGAAGCCATTTGGCTCAACTTGAACAAGTTAGAAGAAAAACTTAAGAGACAAAAAAAATTCTACCCGATATATCAAGCTTATATTTATCAATAAAATACTTTATAATGTATAAATGACATTAATTTATGATATCCTGCAATTTATATAATAATATCATAATATTTATATTTCATGATCATATTCTACATTACATATTACTGTTATTCCTAGATTTTTCAATAGTTTTATACTATGATTAAATTCAGGGACAGACATTACCTTCATTCTGTCATTGTTCTGGGAGCTGTCTCAGGTCATAGAAAACATCCCCAAAGTCAGGTCAGACCCAAAGATCCATGAGTTAACAAAGTATAATTTAATGAAGTTTTCTTTAAAGAATAGTTTTTGTACAGCAACAATACCAGATGGATTGCATCACAATTCAAACAAGGTGGATGTGTTATGATCAACACAAAAATATTCTCATCCAAGATAGAAAGTACCTGTTTCATCTCAAGTTAAGGCATGAGAGACAGAGACACATTCCTGACACTGGACTGCTGTGCCAGGGTTCTGGAATGACATTTCACACACTACTGAGTTAGTTCTGTACCTTTATAGTATACTAGAGGATGTGTGGAGAACTGATCAGAGTTTCTAAGAAGCAATGATGGTTATTATTCAAGATCTTAATAGTTGTAGTCAGATAAATACATCCAATCTGAATTTCTTCCTAAGCATAAATTTTTGATTCCAACTTTAACCATTCCTGTTTGTCACAAGGCTCTGCTGGAAGTACATTTCAAATTCTCCACTTCATATATTCCACTTATTATGATCCAGTAAACATTTACCTTCTGCTGCAGATTTTAAACTGAGAAAAATATATTAATTTGGCAGAGTAATAACTGTTTTCATGGAGTAATTACTGAATTTTAAGTACAATTAGGTGAAAATGTGTTGATTCATAACATTCAATTGATGTGTATAGATATGTCTTCTCCCACTGACAATGCTTCATCACTGCACACATAAGGATTGTGTTGCTACTGACACTAGCTACTTCCCATCCATGCCATCCTCTGCATACCAAGATGGCTGCAGAATGCCAGTGGTCAATTTCAGAGTCAGTCTCTTGTCTATTACAAGACTCAAGATTGTGTTCTTTTGAGTTTTCCATTTAGCAGCACTCCAATTTTCTCTTATGACAAGGTTTAAAGAACATTTTTTCTTTTGAACACAATCTATGTCTCATACCCTTTAAAATCTCTGTAATATTTGCAGTTCCACTAGTTTCTTCTTTCATGTATTATAGGCCTCCTATGATATTGGATAAAGTTTCATATTCATTAAGCAGAGAACTCCTTGAGGTAAACAGTTCATTAACTAAAAATCAAGTGTGTTAATGGTACATAGGTATTACATTTTAAACAGATGAACAAATCGGATGGTCATCTAGAAAAATTACTTGACAATAGACAATGTGAATCTCTCTTTAGGGAAATGTATCTCAGTGACTTCACTCTGTCTAATACTGCACTCACTTTAGACAGTACAAAACTGTAATAATTTTACCTTAGTAGGTGCTTATAAGTAGCCACAAGAATTATTATCAATTCTATCTTTCAAATACTTAATGTTTGATGTTTGTTATATGTCATAGTATACATCTTCATAGAAAATTAATTGCTAAAACACAGCAACTAAAAATAGTGAGTAATGTAGTACAGAATTCAACAGTTAATATGTTTTATCTGTTTCGTGAAATAACTGAATTTAAATCTGAAAAGAAAATGTTAAGTTGTGAAGTGGCAGGGGACATTCCTAGAAGAGTTGGAAGTAGAAAGTAGAAGGAGGGGCTGCAAAAACAGTTGAAGGTTAGAAGCACAAATGCTCTTCCAGAGGACCCAGGCTCAATTTTCAGCAGCAACAAGGCAGCTCACAACTGTTGTAAGTTTAAGATCTGACACATCACCCAGACCTACATGTGAGCAAACATCAAAACACACAAAACAGACAGACAGACAGACAAAAAGAATTAGGAGTGGAAATGATCCAAAAATCTGTAGACATGCATGCAATTATCAAAAGAGAAATCTGCAGACACAAAGAAAAATAGAGAAATATATGCTACCAAGGTCAAGAGTTATAAAACAAGAATATTTTTACAAAGAAAAAATGAAATTTTTAAAATAAAATGAATAATAATCACCATACTGTTAAAATCATGAAACATTAGCTCAACGTGAGTGAATGAAATGAGTTTATGAAAAGTTTTTACATTTCTTTATAGTATCATATCATAAAAGTTCTCTTCATCTTAAACTATGAAGTAATTGTAAAACTTTTACAAAGAAGAGTTAGAAAAGTGCTTCAGTGGTCAAGAGCACTTGCCGGCCTTGAAAAGGGACCCAGGCTTTGCTCTCAGAATCTGCATTCCCTGCAATGCTAGCTCAAGGAGATTCAATGCCATGTTCTGGCCTTTCCAATGCATTCATGCTTGTAATGCATAGACATGCATGCAGTTTATTGAAGTATGTTATCTGTATATAGAAAATAAATAAAAATTTAAATTATAAAATAGGTTAAATTAATTGCTAAAAGTTAAGTTCTATGAATAAGAGTGCATTAGAAAACACCACTTAAGATTGAGGTATTTCCTATGAAACCTTCTAACTTCCTTGCCAAACATTGACCCCCCTGTGAATTTATTTTCATTCATGTTGCCAGCTGTCATCATTACAGGTCTTGTGTAGGTAACATGATGTCAAGAAAGGATCCTAGAAATACTGAGAAATACTTCACATTGGTAGCAGATGATAATGCCAGCATTCACACATGTTGACTCAAATAGAAATATGCTTTTTATGGGAGCAGTGATAGGGATACAGATCTGTGGGATGGCTGTTAAAAACAAGCACTGCTCTTGCTGAAGACCAGACTTTCATTCCCAGAACATATACTGGGTGGCTTACAAACCACCTGCAATTCCAGGCCCAGCGGAATGTTTTGCCTCTGTTTTTTGTGATCACATGCACTCACATGCACATTCCCACACACAAACATATATGGATATGCACATAATTAAAAAACTTAAGTAATGACTTCTTTAGCTATGTGGCATTTTAGAATTCTGTTAACTACTAAATAAAAGATCTAGGATTCCACTTATATCTTCTATATGCTATAAAAATGTACCATATTAAACCAAATGTTGATATAAAATGTTATACTACATCATCAGAATTAATAAAGCTGATAATATCCCTAGCCTAATGCTGTAGGGATACTGATACTATCTAGACAGTAGAAGAAGAAAGAAGAGTATATTTTTATTCTTTCTTGTATATACTCCCATATTCATATTTTAATGTTACATTCATTTTATCTAATGTTTAAAATGATCTCATAATATATCACTAGTAAGTTCATAACTACAGTTAATATTTGTTGAAATGGAAACTTCTAGTTCTTTTGGAAAGTTAGTTATGCCAAATAATGTTTTGCTGGGGCACACAGGTGAAAGGATGTCTTGCTAAAGCAAACACGTGAAAGAGTGTTTTCCTGAAGTAGACACAGGTGAAAGGATGTTTGGACATAGCAGACACGTGAAAGGACTCTTGATGAAGGCCTACAAATATGACCCCACTAAGATGAGCACTGAGCTTTAGTTCTGCTATTTGCTAAAGACATTCACATATTGGTTCACCTTACATAGTGTTGTTAAGTTCAACTTGTGATAATGCTGCCACCATTGAGAGAAACTCACCCAAAAACTGCTCTTGAGGTTCTTGTGGCAGCTTGCTGCTTCTGCTGCCTTGCCTCAGGCCTATTGGCGAGTATTGGCGAGTATCTTCAGGATTGAACTATAGCTGCCTGCTGTCTGCTCTGCTGAAAGGATTAACTGTAGCTGCTGTTTCGTGTCTGTTGTCTTTCTGCTTAGGGGAATGGTCTGCAGCTGCTAAATCATGTTTCACTATTGCTACTAGACTGAACTGCTGCTCAAGACGATTGAGATTACCCCCAAAGAACTATTGCTGAACAATAGTTCCCCTTTTCTTAATAACTTTTCTCTTACTATCTCTGCTAGAGAATTCGAACCCTTATTAAAAGTAGGTTGCCACAAAATTTGTGCCACTTTGTGCTAAAAATCAAATCTGATAATTAGGATCAGGAAATTTTTCACGAAGAGAATGTAAAACTAGTAGAATGTAAAACCAGTATTTACCTAATCTTGCTCATTTTAATTATAAAAGTTTCATAGCAAGAGAAATATTAAATATATCAAATGACAAACACTGGAGAATATACATGTTTAAGAAAAGTATTAGAGCATGTAAATTAATTTGTTGAATTTTGCTAGCAATCTATCAGCATTTTTCTCTGGATGTTTGTCAAAATTTCAATTGTCATAGTAATGCCTTCAAATATGAAGAAAATATAAAATATGTGACTATGTTCATGTAAAGAGATCATTCTACATGAAAATTTTTATTCCAATGTTAGTTCTAAGACAGCATTCTACAAATCATTTTATAAATCTCTTTAATATTAGTAACCGATTGACTGTTCTTTAGAGAATTTATCTCTGCTACAGTTCATCTGGGCAGAATAGATGTCCCTGACATACAGATGAGTTGAAAAGTTCATGATAAGACCTGGAGCAATTGGTGACACAAAGGGAAGAATAGCATTTCATTAGCTGAGAGGAGATAGTCACCTTTTGTTGAAAAAGTTAATGACACATCAGAAATGAGAACTCTTTCTAATTTTTCTTCTTATATGCCAAATAAGCTTTAAAAATGTATAAATATGCATGTGTATATACTTATGTATGACTGTATGTGTGGATTATATATAAATATTTGATGAGTAGGGATATGAGAATTTAAATACTCTATAGATGCATTTTAAATGATCTATAGTTTTAATATCTGATTAGTAGATTAATATATATTAGTATACACATGCACACAGAGAGAAACTATATTTATATCCTTACTGATCACATTTTTACTAGTGCCTAATATAAATAAAGAAACAATAGGATCCTTTACAGAAATCTCTTAAATATTATTTAGGAATATATACTTCAATGTTACCTTTTATAATGTAGTGTCTGACCTGCATGAATTAGTCAGTACTTGGTCCAGTCTGGTAGTGATGTGATGGCATTTCTGTGCACCACTGTGGGAACACATCAGACTGACTGAAATAAATGACAACAGACACATTTTGTTCTAAGGTAGGCATAGCGGTTGGTGAAGTCCAAGTGAGTTAAACTCCACACAAAGAAATATAACACATGGATACTGAGAACTGGAAGGGGATATGTATCCCCCAGAGAGGAACACACTAAGTGGTTATCCAATGTAAATGATCACTTCTGAAAATATGCATACAATTAACACCATTGACTGAGCAGTATACTTAAGTGTTTGGGAATATAGCAATGAAATCCTTTATAAAGAATCCAACTCCTGATGAGGTCTAGGAATGTTCGTCAATGAGCATAAGAAATTTGCAGCGATATTCATTTCATTCCTGTGGAAGTGAGTAGAGAAAACAACAAAAATACATATAACCAACCAGAAAACAGCAAAACCTAGGACCAGATAGCCAGCTCAGTGTCCTTTTGCTCATTACCCTGTAATCCTAAACCAATAAGCTTAATGAAAATTTGCCCACTCACAAGAACAGTCTTTATGAGCACTGGAAAAATGTGACAATGTTTCGACAGTCTTTAAGAAGAAAAGCAAATTTGCTTTTCAGTTTAAACAGGATGTCTTGTATCCCAGGCTAGACTTAAACTTTCTATGTAACAGATGATAATCTTGAACTTGATTACCCTGTCTCCACCTCCTAACTGCTGGGGTTACTAGAGTACTTACTGTGCATTCCTGGGGATTGAGAACAGATGCACACACACACACACACACACACACACACACACACACACACACACACACACACCACCCCTGATTTAAGTAGAGAAATACTCAAAGCCTACAGCAGACATTTTCACTAAATGAATCATTGCCTGTTTCCTTACCTCCCTTTTTTACTTTTTACCCCATCATAATTAAACACATAGCTTTGATCTACCGAACAACCATGTCTTCCAAGATAGCAAATATTCCAGGAGAAATCAACGAATTATGCAGAGAAATGTGCAAGAAATTGAAAGAGAGCAAATATTTTGACTTTATCCCTGAAAATGTGAATAAGGATATTGTAACTCTCACGGCAAAGTAGGTAGGTAGGTAGATCTGAAGTCTACTATATTATAGGAAATGTGCACATGAGAGACTCACTAACTTTTTACTGTCACAATGGAAGTAAAGGACAATTGTGTGGAGACACAGAACTCAAGAAGCAATATGCAGGATAAGACAGATGTGCATGTCTAGTGACAGTGTTGATAAATCAGGAATCAATTATTCATTTTAGAATGGACAGTTAAAGTAATTTAGTAACTTTATCTTAATTGCATTTGAAATACAATTCCATTTTCAAATAATTCATTGGAACAAGTATCATATGCTATTTTAACACATCTCATAAGTCACGTTAGTATGCTCACCAAAGTGTAGAACTATGTTCACTGCTTAATCTCTTTAGTTGATATATAATAACTTGGATTAAATTTTGAAATAATTGCAAAAGCTAAGTTTTCAAGAGAATGATTAGAAGGTGAAAATTGGTAGTTTCACACATCCCTAAGCACTGTGCCTTTGTCTGAGGAAAAAAGGACAGAAGACAGATTCTTACCATTTATCTATGCATTTATTATCTATTTTGTCTGTATTTTATTTCCTTTGAAAACCCTACAAAGATCTGTATAACTAAAAGGTTTTCCATTACACATAATTTTAAGGAGAACAAATAATATGCAATCATATACAATGTGAGAAAAATTATGACCATCTAATCTCCAGAGAGATTCACATTTAGATTCAATTTACTCCAAGAAAGCCAGGATGCCCTTATTGTCAGAAGTGTTCTGAGGGTGAGAGGGTGGAAAATGGGGTAGCTGTCCAGTTTCAATAGGGATCTGCCATGCATACACGGACAGCACACATTTTAGGCCCTCAACTGCATGGATTTAACTGCGTTTACAGGCACAGAGCCAAGAACACAGATACTGTCTTCATTTCCCTGATATATTTTATTTCTGGCTTTATCTTACTAAATGACTCTCTAGACATTTTCTGGCTTCCATTTTTGCAGAAATATGCTTGGATCTAAACGGTGAGCCATTTGTAGGATGTCTAGTGTTTTAGAGAAGAGTTTTCTAAATTCCTTGTAAGGAAGAAGTATATAGACAACTTGAGGTATGAAATATATAGTAGTCCGTTGAAGGTAAAGAACCTAAATTATTGATTACTGTGCTCTTAAGAAATACACTTCACTTTTACTTTGGAAGTATTTGTACTATAACACTGGAGAACTATTTTCATCTTCAAGTTCTCTGATTTTGTTGTCAGGCTTCTGAGCATACTGGGTTGAAAGACTGAGGCCTCTATGTAAAGGCCTGTGGGAGGAGTGGGTAGAAGACAGATCCTGCTAGAACCCAGACTATGCTATGGTGTTAGCTGAGGCTCGGGTCTTTGAGGCAGTGTGATTCACAAACACCTGTGTGATCTCTGGCCTTGAGTTTTTCTCCTATAGGACACAGTAAGTGTGACTTAGCACTTCAGTGTCAACAATGCAAAAGACATTAGGTGAGCCCTTCATATTCTAACGTGATGTATTGTTTGAAATAAGAAGCTTCTGTTAATTTCCATCCAACAGTTACCCAGAATAATCAATCACAGTATATAAATTCTCGGCTGTATAGTAGCCTCTACCTAAGGCACTGTAAAAGAGTGATGAATCTTGAACTCTGGCAAGATGAACCTAAAACGCTAATGAACGTTCATTAGTAATTTAAACTGGTCATCACAGCATGGATTCACATTGTTTTTTTAAAGGAGAAAAGTACTTAATCAGAGTTAAGAAAATCACTTTGTGTAGTTCTGGCCAAATGCCTTTGGGTGTCTATAATCCACAGGGGGGATGTTTCTGCTCAGTACAATTCTGATCTTAGCATGAAGGACACATTCCGACTACAAAGCATCTATTGAAGAAAGTACATGCACTAAAAAGGACTTTCTGGAAGAGTGGGGCATCCATAATGGTGCTGCTATGAGAACCCAGGCAGATGTCTCAAAGTTGAGGCTACAGTTTTTATTGTAAAAGAAATAAATAATGTAATAATGATAAGAACCCTGGCTTCTTATTCCTGTGAAAATATCTTCTAAAATTATTGTAGTTGGAGAGTATTCATGTTTATGATCATGGTTTCCTGTGAGGACAATTGTACATATAGCTTACACATTCACTCTCCTAGGACACCATTGGTCCAGATGCTGTTTAAATTCTTTTATGAGGTCTCAGGGTTTTGTATCAAACTGCAGTTGCTTTAGCAGACTCTAATTCCTTGATGCAGTTACAGGAATGAAAGCCTCGGGTGTTAGTGTGTTCTTTGGTACCATAACATGTGATCCTCCACATGGATGGACCTCTTCACAACAGATAACAATGTGGAGGCAAATGAGAAAGTTTTTCTTTATGCTCTTAACTTGACTGTCTTATGTAATATAAGTTTTCCTCAGAAAGGTATCTTTTCAGTTTCACTTGATATGGGAAGGTACATCTCACCAGCAACAACAGACTCCAGGAAAAGTAAATATCAGTTTCTGCTGAAATTGTTAGGAAGGGATTAAGCAGAGCTTAGAACTCAATGAACCTGGGATTATTAATCTCATGGGTCTGTCTTATGGAGTACCTGTGGAAAAATACATCAAAACATGATTCCTTCTCTTCCTTTAGCATTTGCTAAAACAAACACAAAGAGTCAGAGGGTAAAACAGAGTAGCTTTCAATTGGTATCAAATTATTACAGATGAAATGTTGCACAGTAGATATCTTGAGCACACCTTGGCCAGTGTTGCACCCCTGTTACATTATTTTATTTTGCAAACCACATCAAAAGTATTGAGTGGGTAAGCATGACATCCAGGAGGAAGAGGAATAGGCTAATGGAAAAACAGTTGTTAACAAAAATAAAAAAATATGAAAGCTTAAACCAGTTGACTGGTGAGTTAGATCACATAGTGGAGGGACAGATTATGAAGGGGAATGTAGCATTTCCAGTAGGAATTCACATTTTGGATATACATGTCAGGAGAACCTGTGATCAGTGCACAGCTCGCCTAAGTTGAGGCTAAGCATTGGCTCTTTCTGTTATTCTTTCTCTCTGAGATTCTTCTAATTTAACCATATTATTATTAATTTTTGCAACTATGTAAAATGCAGAATTAAACAAATTGTGAATAGAATCTTTCTGACATCACTAAACCATCCATGGGGTCTTGTTTATAGAGAATGAGATAAAATCTGCCTCTCTAAGGATACTAATTTTTAATTGTCAGTTATGTGAGCAGCTAACCATCAAATGAGGAATAATACTCGTTAATCAATGTGTTTAATAGCAACTTTCAAACAATAAATTTCTGTATATGTTAATTAACAGTTAATGTGACTCAATAATGTACACTGGAGCATGTGTACATTGGGTCTGTTAAGCAGAGAATGCCCTTATCTGGCATCAGTGGGAGGAGAGGTCCTTGATCCTATGAAGGTTCGATGTTCCAGTATTGTAACATATTGTAATGTATTAGAAATTTGAAAAAATAAAGACACAATGAGTATAAAATAAATTTGACATAAACCTTCATCAAAATAAGTTCATGTTCATTATATTTTAGATTATTTATTATTAACATTTTTATATATCTTCAAATTCTAAGACAATTGAAATATTTTATGCTATTACTTTTTGTGATAAACTATGTATTGTTGTCACAGATACTTAACAGTGTATATTGTAGTAACCATCGCATGTTTTCCTGTTCCTTTGCTTCTAACACTGTCTCCTGGTTTTGCTCTTCCAAATTCAGATTCCGTTAGAACCTTTGCAGAGGAATGTGCTCTGTCTTCAATGGGTGTTTCTTTCTAGGTCAGATCCAAGCAGCTGCTTCATGCTTTATGTCCCTCTTTGGCATTCGCAAGTACTTTGGGGGAACGATTACACAGTTTTTGCTTGTGCATTATCAGTGTGCTCCCTGCTCAGTACAGCTTCTACAGATCTGAATGTTCCTGAGACGAGCAAGTTTCACAGACTGACAGACTGACATATCAGGTTCTTTTGCCTAGTAACAAAGTATGTGAGTTTAGTAAAGTATGTTTACCATAACCTCTTCTTCCAGACTTCTGCCTGCATAAAAGAAAGGAACTATTAAAGTCAGTCATCTCTCTTCTCTCTCTCTCTCTCTCTCTCTCTCTCTCTCTCTCTCTCTCTCTCTCTCTCTCTCTCTCTAGGTCTGTCTCTCTTTCCCTCCTTCCTTTTCTTCCCTCTCTTCTCTCTGTCCCTCTCTTTTACTCTCTCCCCCACCCTTTATCCATCATTTTCCTTCTTCTCCACCCTTCTCTCTCCCATTCCTGTTCCTCTCTTGATCTATTGTTTGCTTCTTGCTTTTCTTTTGTCTCCAGCTGATGTGTGTGTGTGTGTGTGTGTGTGTGTGTGTGTGTGTGTGTGTGCGTGTGTGTGTGTGTGTGTGTGTGTGTGTGTGTGTGTTTAGAACTGTGGCCACTGATTGCTAACAATTTTCACAATGTCCTCACTTCTCAGTGTTTTCTGTCTCTAACACATGAATATGAAAACTGTGGGGCTTTCAAATTCTCCACTGAAGCTCCTGTTGAAGCATTATCTTCATTGTGAAGTTATCAGAGGTGAGAATGGTGGAACCTTAATGAGATGTTAATCTTAAAAGATCTGCCCTATAATGAGATAATCTGTGCATAACATCATAAATCCATGGACTCTGGGTCATGTGTACATTGGGTCTGTTAAGCAGAGGATGAACTTATCTGGAATTAATGGGAGAAGAGACCCTTGTGAAGGCTTGATGCCCCAGTGTAGGGGAATGCCAGGGTGGTGAGGTGGGAGTGGGTGGGTGGGACAGCACCCTTGTAGAAGCAGGGGAGGGGAGGAATGGATGGGGGTTGTAGAGGGGAAACTGGGAAAGGGGATAATATTTGAAATGTAAATAAACGAAATATCCAATTAAAAAAAAACAAACATAATATCAGCATCAGATTCTTTCCTAGCTGAGCCCCTCCTATTCTGTGACATCCTTTGCTTCATGAAGTTCTACTGATCTCACTAACTAGAATGTTGTTAACAGATAGACTCTGTTGACACTGAACCCCCTATCCTCCAGACCTTAAGAGAGATTAAATGGTTGTTCTTTACAAACTGCCATAGCATAAATTGTGTAGCCCCAGTGGCAGAAATGCTATGAATAATCCTCACTTTACATCTTAATAACATTACACTTATATATAGCATTTAATTCTGATAGATTTGAGGTTGAAATTTGTTCTGCCTTCACTAGTTTATAACTTCCATTTTTTTATAGTTATGAGGGGTTATGAAGAAGAGGAACTCCTGACCATGAAGTTGAAGGAGAGCAGAGAAGGTATATAGGAGGATTTGGAAGCAGGAAATTGAAATGGCAAACATTGTAATTAAAATTAAAATTATAAAACTATAAAAGGAATGTTCATAATTTCTTCTAACAGATTTACCTTGGTTAAACTATTTACATTGATCTCATCCCAGACTCAAACTGCTTCATTTTCTTTTCTTATTTCTTGACAATTATCGCTTTTGTAAAGCATATAATAGATTTATTTACTATGTTTATCAGTGATTTATCAATGATAGCTGAACATAAAGTCTATATGGGATTGTTTTGTGTTGTTGAGTACTATATTAGAAGAAACTAAAGTGTCATCAATGTTATGAATCATAAGTTTCATTTATGGGATGTATTTCTCAGTCTAAGTAGTGGGATATTATGATTTCTTTATAGTATTATCTAATGAAAGGGCTAACTGTCTCATGTGTCACCCTAGTGAGTGCTTAATAAACTTTTGTCAAATAATATAACTTATGGAATTAATGAATGATGATTTAGGAAAAAAACAGTCACTGTCACTTGTTGATAACACTTATAATTTAAAATATTTAGGCCACTCATAAGTCAGTTTCTTGACCATTACCCAATCCCAGGGCAAACTGACCATTGAAATGATGGACTTTCCTTTGGAATTTAAAGTTTCCCGTAATAAACTCTCATTGCAAGTGAATGTTTTATAGATTCCATTTGTAAATTTTCATTACGAACAAATCATCTCTGTAATATTAAGAAATAGGGTGCTCTGAGCTCTGGGAGGGGAAGATAAATGTGTCTTTTGTTGTTTTTGTTTTGTTGTTGTTGTTGATGTTTTGTTTTTTGCTGCAAACCTTCAATAGTAATAATATATCAACTTGCTGAGACATTCCTGCAGGACTGAGAAAATTTATTTCAAGAGTCCAACAACTGGCCACTGCTATGCTTTGCCAAAGATTCTGCTTCCAGCTTGTGCTTTCTATAGTCAAGATTCTTCCAATTTGGTACCCAGCATGGGCAAGTCTTAGGCTACTTTGGATGTGATGTGAAAAAGAATCCTACTGTTCAGTAGCAAGGGCCTGTCTGAGCAGAGCCTGCATTTCTCCAATTTGATTTTGTGCAATTCAACTTAGACCTATGGGGAAAAAAAGAATTGCCTACTTTTTCCTTTATCAAAGACACTCAGAATTTTCTATTGTATTTTTTTAATCACCAATAATATTTTGTAGAAACCCTACTGCTGTTACTGTCTTCTCTTGATCAAAGTTACATTTTTATAGTATCTGCCTAACAAGAGTGACACCAGCCAGATGTGCATCAAGATACAGTACTTCCTTTATTTTAGGCTAACATTTAAGCATAATGAATGATCCTTCACCTTAATGGTTTACATATCTGTGAGCTGATGACTTCATGCTCAGATGCTCTGTTATCACAATGAAGTTTATGCTCTTGAATTTTAGTGTTAGTAACTTGGCCAACGAGAACCTTAAACCTACAAAAGCCAAAGTTTCAAACAGTGTTGCAGGCATGGGAAAGGCCTCAGCAGTGACTGCAAACAGGAAAGAGTTAACACATTTCAAGAATTTATCCCATCCAAAGAGTACACATGGACAGTCCCATGGCTCCAGCTGCATATGTAGCAGAGCTTGGCCTTGTTGGGCACCAATGGGAGGAAAAGCCCTTGGTCCTGAGAAGGCTCGATCCCTCTTTATAGGGGAATATCAGGTAGGGGAGGTGGGAAGGGATGGGTAAATTGGTGAGGACACCCTCATAGAAGAAGGGGAAGGGGGTATGTGATAGGGGTTTTATGGATGGGAAACCGGGAAAGGGATAACATTTGAAATGTAAATAAAAAGAATCTAATAAAAAATTAAATCATCACAGAAAGACATACATGGTATGTACTCATTGATAAGTGGCTATTAGCCCAAATGCTTGAATTACCCTAGATGCCTAGAACAAATGAAACTCAAGACGGATGATCAAAATGTGAATGCATATCACTCCTGAGAGACACAGCCAGAATACAGCAAATACAGAGGTGTATGCCAGCAGGAAACCACTGAACTGAGAACAGGACCCCCGTTGAAGGAATCAGAGAAAGAACTGGAAGAGCTTGAAGGAGCTCGAGACCCCATATGTACAGCTGCCAACCAAACAGAGCTTCCAGGGACTAAGCCACTACCCAAAGACTATACATGGACTGACCCTGGACTCTGACCTCATAGGTAGCAATGAATATCCTAGTAAGAGCACCAGTGGAAGGGAAGCCCTGGGTCCTGCTAAGACTGAACCCTAGTGAACTAGACTGTTGGGGAGAGGGGGAAGCAAGGGGGGGAGGGTTGGGAGGTGAACACCCATAAGGAAGGGAAGGGGGGAGGGGATGTTTGCCCGGAAACTTGGGAAAGGGAATAACACTCGAAATGTATATAAGAAATACTCAAGTTAATAATAATAAAAAATTAAATCATTTATAAAAAAGAAAAAATAATAATTTACTCTAAATTCATTAGATATGAGCTGAGAGATGCACCTTGAGTCTGAAGGCCTTTGAACAAATGGTGCAGCTTCCAGACTTTTCATTCTTAGTTCTTAAGTATAGCTCAGGTGGATAAAGGTAGAACGCTGTGCTATTGATAGCTACCTCATTAAGTTAGGTAGAATTTTGTCCTTTTAAAAAATGCTATGACTATTTTTTTTTGAGACAGAGTCACATGAATCTCATCCAAGGCCGCTCTCACAATTTCTTTGCAGGCAAAAATAACTTAGACAGTCTGATGGTCTTAACTCCGTGTCTCAGATGCTAGAATTAAAGGTACCCATTACACACAGATATTGAGATACTCATTGGTTTCTGTGTCTCAATGTAAAGTTGATTTTCTCGGACTCTGGGGGACTCAAAATAAAGACAATGGATGATAGTTCCCAGCTGGAGAAAAGTTGGTTAACACAGACCTTCTCTTCTGGTTGGATCCTTTCTTTCTTTCTCTCTCTCTCTCTCTCTCTTTCTCTCTCTCTCTCTCTCTCTCTCTCTCTCTCTCTCTTTCTTTTTTTCTCTCTCTCTCTCCTCTCTCTCTTTCTTTCTTTCTTTCTTTCTTTCTTTCTTTCTTTCTTTCTTTCTTTCTTTCTTTCTGTGTGTGCCATAAAGATGTGTGAAGCTCATAAAAATATAGTTTCTTTATGGAGCTTCCCTAAAGAATATGATATGTAAGGCAAATCATTAGGAACATGGGAATTAGGTGCCTTGAAGCATGGGGGATGTTTGATAATTATTTAATAAGATAAATAAGATAAGCAAGTAACAATCATTCACAGTGAGCAATAAAATAAAGCCTGACATAAGAAAAAGATTTAAGAAGTAATCCAGGATGCATGTCCCTCATTATGGATTATATCTTATTCAATGAATTAGTTTTGAGAAGTGGGAAAAGCTACACATTTTGCATGTGTTAGATTTACTTCTTTAATATAGATCATTCTGCATCCCAACAAAAGAGCCAACACCCCCTACCCGAGAGCATTCAGGGGCAGTTTGGAGATGATGCCCTGCCACTGTGCCCAACAGGGAAGCGTTGATATTGTTTCATTTGACAATACAACCAGACAGGAAGAAGACCTTAAAATCATTAGAGCAGCATGAAAAAAAAGTCAGATTATTTTCAACCTTCTCCTCTCCGGGGATGTCTTAAAAGAAATACTTTAATAAATATCTTGCACTTTGTAATTTTCTTTTGCCATTTTTGCTTTGGGAAGCATATCTGTTCAACTGCTCAAAAGAGATAGTCTCTGATATATGATCTCTAAAATGTTACAAGTATGCAGAGATTTGTTAACAGAATTAGTAGTTTCTGACAAATCGGGAGTCTATCACAAACCACTGTGTAAGTTGAAATTGCATAGAATTAAATAAAATGGTGTAATGACATGCAGAAATTGCCAACAATCTATCAAGCTGATAAAGCCTAGCTAACTTAGCTTCTAATTATTCATGTATTAAGGAAAACGTTGTATTTAAAGAGTTTCAGGAGATTTTGCAGGATACAGTGTTTTCTAGGCCATTTTGCGCAGTGCTTCTTTTGAACCCAGAGAACTCTTAAAAGGATTTGGCTTCGGTTTTCCTACAGAAGTTAAGGATTATCTTGATGCATTGGATTGCTTACAAGGTTATAAGTGGAAATTGATTCTTACAGTGCTATTTTGGAAAGAAATAAAGAAAACATAATGGTAATCCTTTCCTTAATTGTTCTTTATGGGAAGAGATTAATTTATTGCTAATTTTAATAATCTGAAAGAACATATCTACTGGTAGGGGCTGCAGAAACACTGTTCACCACTCAAAATTGCCATGAAAATGATAGTGATGCCATTAATCATAATTTTATCTGTACCAGCACATCTATATGCTTTGACAGACACAGGTTTTTGAATATCTGAAGATTCATTTATGAGTTATTTCAGTAAGGTGAATCTATCACTGAAACTTTGTCCTGTCCAAATTTGTTACTTTTGTATAAGTATATGTAGCAAATATCTGAAGATTACTGAAATATTTACACCACTATGACACTTAAAGATTATTTTTGTTCAAATAACAGTGCCTCTTCTCATAAATAAATCAACCGTTTGCAATTAACAGTTTTGTTTTTAAATTGTTCCACTGATATTTCATGTTGAAGTGCTTATTGAGCATGGAATCAAAGAAGAAAATTTGTGAGTGGCAATTCCTTTTAAATTAAAGTGCAGTATGATGAAGCCAATTAAATAGAAATGAGCCATCTCTACATGACATTGATAGGAGATGGTTTTGAAATGGTATCCGCAATTTTAGTACCACTGGCAATATACTCCCTTTTATTATATTAAAATGAATGATAATTATGCTTGGATCTTTAAGCTATTAGACCTTATTTTCATATGCTTTAATTCCTCAGTGACAAACCTACAGTGTGCAGCTCACGTAATTGAGAAAACCAATATAGATTACTTAACAAGCCTCCGGAGTCAGCAAGTATCACTTTAAAATAGTCCTAAATATTAGCAAATAGTATTCAAAGATGAATGTCTTCAGAAATATTCTCAACCTATAGATTTTTCATTTATGTTGAGCTTAGTGTTGTACCACACACACACACATACCATAGGAACCCTCAGCTGCCTCTTTGTAAAGACATTGGCTATGGGAAATCATAGGCCCTGGCAGCACATCCAGCAGCTTATCAGTTCCAACACTGCTTCCACAAATTGCACACAGGAAGAATCTTTCTCCTCTCATTAGGTGTCTCTCTAGGTGCAGTGGGAAAAAAAGATATTTTCATTATGCCCTTTGCTAAGTGTCCCTGAAGCAGATGTTAATATTTTATATACAATTTTCTTTAACCAATAATTGGCAATAAAGACAAAATAATTTACTGTTTCAAGATTCCTCAGTGTTAAGTAATTAAACCAGCATCAGGCATGGAGCACAGGACAATGGCAAACTTTCAGATGAATTAATTTGATGGAAGACCAGCTGAGTAATTGGAGTCCAATTACAGGCAGTTTAGCTCCATCATCACCTTCATATATAATTAAATTCAATTGGTTGATACAGCTTCTATTTTTATGAGGGCACTTCCCAGCTCTCTGTACCCCACTGTGACTTTGGATCCAGGCCAATCAATTATTAGTAATTTTCTTTCAAATTGAAATGCTGTGGATTAGTTTTATCATCCATCATGCAGAAGCCTCAGACATCTCTCTATAAGTTTGAATCTCTTTGATTCTACATAGGTGACTGGTCATATACATAGAAATGTAATGAGATGAATACCAATAGGTCACAGCGGTAGGAATTTGTAGGCTGTCTAAATGAAGTGCTGTCTGAAACACCACATTTACAAATGGGTCATGCACCTTTGAAATGCAAAGAGATGGATTTCGGTTTTAGAAAATTTCTTCAAAGAATCATTTTTCATTTTACTCCTATTGAGTTATTTTTCAGGAAAGGAACAATTACTGTAGTTTCATAAATATATAGCAAGGTATAGCATAACTGTTAAAATATTTATATATGTGAAATATAACATATATTTTGACTTATGGATTTGTCATGTGGATTTGGCATCTGTTTATGTAAATATTTTCAATATTCATTATTACGGTTACAGTATTCTTGAACATTTAATTTATTGATATTTAATTGTTTTATAACTTTAATTTTACTGCTTGTTCAGAAAAATGATCATGATGAAAATGGGCAACATGCTTTAAAATAAGAAAGACTTTGGAAGCAATATGTTAGAAGGTTATTTATCTAATTTAATTTTCTAAATGGATAAAAATGTTGAAAAATATTAATTATAAATTATTGTCAACCATAATGAGTTATACAATATTGCCAAACAGGAAAGTTTTGATCCTACTACAAAGGGGATATTTGTCCTTTAATATTTTTAATCTTTGGACTAATTTTCCAATGTAATGTAGATTTTTCAGGTTGATAAATAGCATAACCTCCAAAAATTCACTAAATTCACTAAAGAGACAAAATTACTCCTATTCCTATCTTAGCCAAAGAAAGATAGTCATCCTTCACAAAAGGTAGAGAAGCCAGAAAATGCACTCATACTCATTAAAAGAAACTTGAAAATCGACAAATGGAACCTCATAAAATAGCAAAGTTTCTGTCAGGCAAAGGACACTGTCAATAGGACAAAATGGCAACCAAATGATTAGGTTTACCAATCATACATCCGATTAAGGGCTAATATCAAATACACACAATGGACTAAAGAAGTTAGACTCCAGAGAATCAAATAACTCTTTAAAAAAAAAGGGGGGGGGGCTACAGAGCTAAACAAAGAATTCTCAGCTTAGGAATATCTAATGGCCGAGAAGTACCTGAAGAAATGTTCAATATCCTTAGTCATCAGGGCAATGCAAATCAAAACAACTCTGAGATACCACCTCCATCCAATAGGAATGGCTAAGATACTGGCAAGTGACAACAGATAATGGCAAGGATGTGCAGAAAAAGAAACACTCCTCCATTGTTAGTGGGATTGCAGGCTGGTACAACCACTTGGGAAATCAGTATGGCGGTTCCTCAGAAAATTGGACATAGTACTACCTGAGGACCCAGCTATACCACTCCTGGGCATAGACCCAAAAGCTGCTCCAACATATAACAAGGACACATGCTCCACTATGCTCATAGCAGCCTTATTTATAATAGACAGAAGCTGGAAAGAACCCAGATGTCCTTCATCAGAGGAATGGATACAGAAAATGTTGTACATTTTGCACAATGGACTACTACTTGGTTATTAAAAACAATGACTTCACAAAATTCTTAGGCAAATGGATGGAACTTGAAAATGTCATGCTGAATGAGGTAACCCAATCACAAAAGAACACGCATGGTATGCACTCACTGATAGGCAGATACTAGCCCAAAAGCTTGGAACAGTCAAGATACAATTCACAAACCACATGAAGCTCAAGAAGAAGGAAGACCGAAGTGGATGTTTCAGTACTTCTTAGAAGGGGGAACAAAAATAGTCACTGGAGAAAATATGGAGACAACATTTGGAGTAGAGACTGAAGGATAGGCCATCTAGAGACTGCCCCACCTTGGGGATCTATCCTATATACAGACACCAAACCCAGACAATATGTCAGATGCCAAGCAGTATGTGCTGCCAGGAACCTGATATAGCTGTCTCCTGAGAGTCTCTACCAGAGTTTGACAAATACAGAGGTGGATGCTTGTAGCCAACGATTTAACTGAGAATGGGGTACCCAATGGAAGAGTTAAAGAAAGGACTGAAGTAGCTGAAGGGGTTTGTAACCTAGTAAGTAGAAGAACAATATCAACCAACCATACCTCTTCCTGACTTCTAGAGATCCCAGGGACTAAACCACCATCCCAAGAGATCACATGTATAGATAGACCTATGGCTCCATGCTCATATGAAGCAGAAGATTGCCTTTTTGGGCATCAATGAGAGGAGAGGGCCCTTGGTACTGACAAGGCTTGATGCCCCAGTCTAGGGGAAAGTCAGGGCAGGGAGGTGGGAGGGAGTGGATAGGTGGGTGGTGGAGCACCCTCATAGAAGCATGGGGAGGAGATGGGATAGTGGGTTTCTGGAAAGGAAACCAAGAAATGGGATAACATTCAAAATGCAAATTTAAAAAATTCAATAAAAGAAAAGAAAAGAAAATCATTCCTTTCTGCTTGTTAACATTCACACATCGAAGTGAGCTATGCCTTGCAGAACCCCAAATAAAGGAGTCCAGGCAGGTACCAAGGACTCATAGTGCTTGGTGGAACTGTGAATTGCGTGATTACTCCAGTTTTCACAAAGGAGATTCAAGTTACTCTTTGCATCAAGTAGGGTATCCCATCAAGTAGGATGTGATGGAGAAAGAGAGGCAGGAAGAACACAAAAATGAGAAGGAACTCTCTTTTCAACTTAGTATCTGTAGCTCTTGAGGTAAAAATTGACACAAAAACACGAGCTTCAAAATTTAAAATGCCTATTTCTAAAGATATTTCATAGTATTTTTAATAAAGTCCAGAACTTGTGAGGACATTAGCTATTCCACTTATCTCCTGTACCAGGTGACTCAAGTAAGCAGAAGTGGGCTTATCCAGCAAAGCATGTATAAAAAATGAAACATTGACAAAAGAAAAGATTAACTTCAACCAGTTACTTCATTAAAAAGTTTTCATTCAATGTTTCTTGAAATATAAATACTATTTCTTATACTCACACAATTTAGAAACAAAAGTATGCTAGAATGGTTATTGTTAAATGCAATTAGTTTAAAGAAAAGAAATTTGAACTTTGAAAATGTAATGGTTACATAATTGTTTAGTCATAAAACTTAGTCACATAATCAAATATTTACAAATAGTGTTCTTCCCTATGATATGTAATTGAAAATGTTATATTTTATGCTTTATTTTAATTTCACATTGTAATGGCTAACAATCAATATATCTAGTCAAATCTTAAAGTAGTACAGTATAAATTTGGATAAAATTTTAGAGTTTCTGGGGTATTCCCATTGTACATATATTCTGTCATACTTTCTAAGTCATTTTTGTGGGAGAGATGGAAAATTGCAAAACTCCCAAAAATAAATAAATACTCATATTTGAGAGCAAAATATTTTCATGAAGACATATATATACATACATATATATACATATATATATAAACAATTAATAATTTTATAGTATTTGCTCTTTTTCTACCTCTATAAGAAGCAACAACAAAAGTTGGTGTCTGGTTTTAGACAACTTGCAAAAATTACATTTAAACCTTAAGAAATAAAAGAGAACAGTTCATTCTCTTTGCAATGAAAATTACTCAAGATTCATGATACCAGGAAACACAATATAGGCTGTGATTTGTACCATTAGTCCTCAGGGCACTCTTTTCAAATTATGATCGGAACAGCTTTTGTCCCTTCTTGAAACAGCTCTCAGGTAACCTCTGCATAAAGAGAATGTATAAGAAGATGTTTGTCCTCCTTTCTTTAGCTTCTCTAAAACCTGGTTTGACCAGAGTACCCAGAGCCCCATCGATGAACACTTTTTTTCTGCATAGAGTACAACAAAAGCCTGTGTTGCTAGTGGTGTCAGCTTAACACTTTGCACAGAAGCTTGGCTTCCTGGGCAGAAAAGTGCATCAATAACCCAGTGGGAAGTTCCAGAGACAGAAGGTAAACACAGGTCAGGCTAGGAAAGCCCGGTAGGGGGTGGGACTCACTGTCTGAGACACAATGTGGAACAAGACATCAGAGGGATTCATCCTTCCTTTCAATCTGAGTTCTCAGTTATTAACTAAGGCATAGCATCATATAGTAAGAACAAAGGCTCCCAGTCAGTTCTCAGCTGCCCCACAGACGGCATCTAAAATGCACATTCAGGATTCCTGTGAGAATTCTGCTTTGGCCATTGTGCTGGAAGAGCCATTCAGCTAGCGAGAAAGCGGTACATAAATGTACTGGATTAAGTGAAACAGATTCAGTCATGTACTTCGTAGGCCTGCACCATTATCTCCGCACTATTTATTAGGTTCCTGGGAATGACCAAGCACGATTTTCCAAATTCTAGTGTGATTTTTTTTTTCTCTCCAGAGTTGACAAAAGGACCTAATACTCTGTGTCCATTCTCTGCATATCAAGGCTTCTCTTTTTTTTTTTTTTACAGCCAAACAGGAATCATTAAATTTTACTTCTACTGGGTTGATTAGAATATAAAACTAATAGTGAGTCTAAAAAATATGGCCTTGGTACTCTTCATGGCATCTATAAAAATCAAAGGAGGCCAGAAATGATTAACAAGAGTTCATAGATGCAATGAGCTTCCATGATGTCAGCTGGCATCAGGTTTAGTTATTTTGGCAAGCAGGCTAGTCCCTGTTCTGCGTTTTGCTTAGCCAAAGCAGCACTACCAAAGCACTCTTGATATTTGTGCCACACTAACAGAAATCATGAAAAAATGGTATTATCTAAAAAGCACCTTTTCATCAGAAAAACTGAAAACTTCTCCCTGAGCATTAAATAAAATGTTTAAAGCAAAGAAATTTTCCATATGTGTGTGTGTGTGTGTGTGTGTGTGTGTGTGTGTGTGTGTGTGTGTGTGTATGAGTGGTGATCATTGAAGGTAGAAGACAGATGGGATCCTCTTCAAGTTAGAGAGATGTAGATGCTAGGAATCAAACTCAGATCCATTGCAAGGAGAGTACACATTCTTTACTACTGAGTCATCAATCCAGCCTCAGAAAGTTTTACCTTGGAATAGTTATTTTGAAATACAATGAAGAAATATTTATAGACTATTTTTGAGGGAAGTAAAATAGAATATTCTAACAACAGTCATAAATTGTATACTTTCACATATATTTATATCCATGCAGCTTACAAATATAATAGACTTGTTTGCTTCTAATTCATAGATTAGTAACCTCATTGGTTATTTTATATAGCTGATTATATTTTTAAACAACGTGCATGTAAAGGTTGATGAAATATTTGGTTTTCATATGGAAATGTATTAACTCTTTTGTGTTTACACATGGGGAGATTATATAACAACATGCTTTAGAGAGGCATTACCTATGTCTTATAGAATATCCTTGTCCTTTTAAGTTTGTATTGGGAGGTGGATAAACACACTACAAGGTTTGCTCACATACACAGACAGAGTATATATTATAATCTAATTTGACCTTATTAAATTTGCATCATATCTGAAAAAACTATTTTATAAAACAATCTCATAGGCAGTAAGGAAAAAACAAATCACGTTTGTTCAAGTTAACTAATGCATGAAAAAGTTTTGAACATATATTCAACATATATTTAAAAGTTTAGTACTCTGTAAATTTATCAGATTCGCCACCAACCCAAATATCCTTCTTCACTTCATCGATTAGGTAAAGGTTGAACTAAGCAAATTCACATTGATTGGTTCTTCAAAGCTTAGAAATATGATGGTGTTGCCCTGCACAGGAAAGAGACTCCAGATATTGGTATCCTTGTAGGTGGGTGGTAGAAACTCAACTAGATCCTGGTTAGGAATGAAGGTTATAGATCTCTGTTCTTCAAGGGTAGCTATTGGGAAGGTAAGGTTTTCATCTCCAAAATATCAGAAGTTCTAAATGTTGTATGAACTAAAATCAGGGAGGAGAAGAAGAAGAAGAAGAAGAAGAAGAAGAAGAAGAAGAAGAAGAAGAAGAAGAAGAAGAAGAAGAAGAAGAAGAAGAAGAAGAAGAAGAAGAAGAAGAAGAAGAAAAGGAGGAAGAGAAGGAGAGTAGGAGAGTAGAGGGAGGGGAAGGGAAGGAAGAGGAAGAAGAGAAGAAACAAAACAAAACAAACAAAAAACAAGTTTTGTTTGTGTTGTAATGCCAGGGTTCTCACTGAAGCATGGTCAAACTCCTGGTGGACAATTCCTTAAAGAAAATTGAGTCATTCCCACTCCCACTCCAGTTGTGAGAGCTACATTTCAGTATCCTTATCACAGTATCTTAAAGTTCTCTTCAATGGCTTCCTGTCTATGTTATCAAGTTTTGGGGGTGTGGAGGTAGGGATTGTCACAGAAGTCCTATATTACTTTCTTTTCAGCTGTGAGTCTACAGTCATCAAACCATGGTAAAGTGCCTTTCTCATCCTTTTCAATCAGCAGGGGCACTCATCATTGATTTCCACATGGTTTCTGGAGACATGAGCCATGGATGTTCACATGGTCTCCTGTGTCAGCATGTGCCAAGGACCTCAGCATGGTCTCTGATAACAGTACAGGCTGAGGACATAAACATGTCCTTAGGTGGCAGCCCAGGACACTCACATTAAAAATTTTAAAAGGAGGGATGTGATATCTACGTTGTTTGTTTTTTTGTTTTTTTTTTAACTAGGCAAGAGTTAAGTGAAAGATTTTTTTTGCCTAAAACAATAAAGAACATGAAATAAAGCATGACAAAACAACATTACATATTTTGTTAAGGTATTATACAATTTCATGTAACTAACCAGCCTGTAAAGTTTATAACCAGAGTGAATTTACTCAACAACTGAATAAAATGACATCCTATCCACCTTGCTGGTGAGTAGGAATACTCTTCCCTTCACACATAATATCCTATGTTCTCCATTTCATCCAGTACAGAAAGGGCTGAGCATTGGTTCTTAAAACATCTGAGAAGATAAGCAGACTATGCTACAGCAAAGCTCATTCTCTGAGAGGCAGAGTTTTGATGAAGCCAAAACTAGACAAAGATGTAGGCAACAGAAATGTTCATTTTTTGCTTACTGGTTGTACTCCTTAGCCTCAGCTGTCATTTGGCACAGAATCACTTGGGAGGACAGTCTCAGTTGAGCAGTCAACTACATCAGAGTGGATAGTGGACACACATAGGGAGGATTGTCTACTCAGTCTACTATAGGCCTCAACATTTCATGACCTGGGCCCTGA
Source organism: Rattus rattus (assembly GCF_011064425.1). Classification (NCBI taxonomy): domain Eukaryota; kingdom Metazoa; phylum Chordata; class Mammalia; order Rodentia; family Muridae; genus Rattus; species Rattus rattus. The sequence continues at coordinate 77,479,066 of NC_046166.1, read as the reverse complement.
AATGTGCAAATATGAAGAATGTTAGCTGATAAATGTAGGTAAACAAGGATGTATTTATTTTCTTTCTGCTTTTGATTGCTGATGAGATAGGGGTACAGGGAAGGTTGTGTATATTAATGCAAGTAAACATAGTTGGATGCTATAGTTGGATGTTGTATTCTATGGGCTATAGAATGAGACTCGGTCTCAAATATAAATGAAACAAACAAACATTATAAATAGATTAGCATAATTGTTTTATTAACTCGTTTCTTTATGAAAAAGGTAGTTTTATTTAAAGTTATGTCTGACTATCCAGGGTAGTTTTCAGTAAACAAATTTTGTTTGCTCACATATTTGTTTAATGAGTGAGCAATATATGAAAAAATCTAATAAACACATCAGTTGTATTTTCAAAAAAAAACAGTACACTAATTGGATTTTTTGTTTGTTTGTCCTTTTGTTTTGTTTTTTTGTTTTGTTTTGTTTTTCAAAATAGGCTTTCTCTGCGTAGACTTGGTTGTCCTGGACCTCCCTCGATAGACCAAAAGACTGGCCTCAAATTCAGAGATCTGTCTGTCTTTTCCTCTGGAGTGCTGAGATTAGTGGCATTTATCATCATCATGTGACAGACACATATGTTCTTACAGGACATATAAGACATATTTGTATACTTTAGCATTCAGAAAGAATTTTGTATACTACAACAACTAAATTCTAAGTAATCCAGAAAATAATGATGACTGTTATTCATAACACACACTTATTTACAATGTACAATCCAGGACCTATAAGTAATAGCTTCCTAACTAATAGCTTAGGAAAGAGTAGATCAAAAAAGAACTTTTCTTGCCTTCTTCCAAAGAATTTGATCACAACAATATGTTTGAATGTTCTTAATTCAAATGCTCTGCCTTCCCAGTCCATCCAATAAATTACTCAGCATTGGTCTTGGCATGCAATCTCTATAAAATAAATAGGTAAGTGAAATGAATGTATATCATACAAGCAGCCTCCATGAGTTTTGAATTCTACTTTAGCCTTTTAACTTTTTGGCCTTTGAATTTGTTTACTTACCTTAACATAATGTGCACTTTTTGTGCAGAATACTTCAGGCTGAATTATCCAGGATTGCCTTGGACTTACTATAAAGTCAAGTAGGATGTGCATAGCTTTTATGCATGCAAAAGAAACACAAAGTCCCCTTTTAGCCCCATTCTCCAAAGAAGATAAAGGTTTTGTAGGTAAGGTTAAGATGAGCTCTTAGCTGTGTATATGTTGACTTTCCACTCTTTATTTAGAACACTCTTTCAATACTCTTTATACTTACACTTGAATGTAATGAGTAATTTCATTCATTTTACAAGTTGATCTTGCCCAGAGTGCTTTTAGCAAGCATGGATGTTAGAAGTAGACTTGATTGAATGTGTAGACTAGAGAGACACACAGCAGTCAGGGAAAAGCTTTCTGAAAAAGGATCTAGATTTTCCATTTGATGTTTGTTTGAACAACTCATTCACTTTAGTCTATAAAAAAAGATTCTTAAATTAAGCCACCAAAAGCATTTATCTAATAAAACCGCATCAATAGGTTTTTGTTGCTGCCGAACTTATGATAACACATCAACTTTAAAGAATGTGTAAGCTAATTAGAAAAGATGGAATATCAAATTTATGGTCTCAGTAAATCTCTTAAAGTCACAGCTGAGTTTTTCTATACCTGCCTTTTTAAATTTGAAGTATCTCTACAAAGTTGTATTATGGTATGCTTATTTTTTAATTTCTCTCTCTTTTTAATATTTTTCCTCTCCCTCAGTCACTAAACAATATTTGCTTCCTTTGTTTTCAGTTTGGAAACAACAAAAAGTAACACCATTTTATTCAATCTGGAAACCTAAATGTTTTAAACACTGGTCTCTCACCATTGTGACATCTACTGTTTAAGGATTAAGCATTGCCGTTTTCTACTTCATTTCCTTCTTCACCCAGCAAGTTAATTCATTTACACACTTGGCAAGCCTTAGACAATTGACTCATCTTCAAAGGTCCATTAATAGGGAATACTGGTCTAAGTCAGACTTTGTACAGAGAACACACTAAAGTTATTTTATAACTCAAGAGTTTGAGAGTTGGTTTCTGTCCCTGAGACTTTACATCTATGGCACATATTAAAGAAATATTTGGGTGTCAGCTGAGCACTTATTCTTTGCTTTATGTGGAAAACAGTATCAGAACCTGCAAAACATGAACATAGAAATTTGGCAAAGATCCCTCTGAGTCTTGATTCTATTACACAAATGGACTGTTATTGTGAACAAGAACAGTGTCATGTGTCTTATCTTCTGTTATATGAGTTATCCTAGGTAATTTTCATCAAAAGTATGACATGGAGGGGAAATATTCATGTTCAGAAACACAGTATTTAACTGTATTTCAACATTTGATTTTTTTAACCACTACTACTCTCTGACTATAGTAATGCCTTCATTTATATAATCTCTGGCTACTTGTTGTAAAATAGAATCATCACAATAACTTAATGTGTTAAGATCTGTGTTTTTGAAAGGCAAATGACAGCTACCTGCAAGTGGTATTTCCCAACCTTCAGGAGTAGATACATTATTATTACATGATAAAAAATGACACAGTTAGCAAAAGTTATATAATAATATGTTCCTATGAAAGGCTGTGAACAGTGACATATAGTAAAAAAAATTACTTTGAGACAATTAGCAGCACAGGAATGGAATAATGGCACAACTCTGTCATTTGCTTTCTGCATATACCTATCACCACTCATTCTTCTCACCTTGAAGTGGGAAAAATAGTATTTTACCATAAGTAATCTGTAAGAACCAACCAATAACATCTAATACCAGGGTAGGCAGATCTGACACAGGTGTAAGAGCAGAAACACTATTCGTGATGACTGCACATATGTCTTAGGGTTTCCATTGCTATGAAGAGGCACCGTGACCAAGGCAACTCTGTAGACAATAGTCAAGATGAATCTTTGTAAAGGATTATTGAAGATTAGTTTAAGGGACAAAATATCAAAAAAAAAAAACTATGTACACCAAAATTTACATAAATTGATGTAAGTGTAGTTTTTCAGGATTATTCAGCATCCAAGAATCAGTAAATGAAACAAGTAACCAGGGATCACAGAATATTCTAACAAAGAATCTTCATGGCAATGTACTGCCATCATGTTCAAGGCAGGGGAACTGGCAAAGTAAATTAACTGAAATCTAAGCCGGTTTGTAAAATGAATTATATTTTCTAGCTACCCTGGCAAAAACAACAAAAATAACACAGAGACACATCCTTTTCAATTTTCAAGTTGTAAAGCCATGAATGGGCAGGTTTTGGGCTATTCTAACTTATATTCCAGCTGTATGTCACGTGTTACTTGCTGTTTCTCCTGGCCATGTGTACATGGTCCATCTCCACTTAGGGCAGCCTTGTTTACTCTTGGTCTCTTTTCTTCTTCCTCCTCTCCTCCTTTTCTGGTCTCTTCTCAGACCCCTCACTAGATCCTCAAGCCCCACCTTTCTCTCCCTACTGCCTAATCACAGGATCTATGCTTTTATAAGCCAACTAACTTTAAATTAAACAGGGTTTACATAGCATCACTTGGTGCACACTCGGATACTCTTATCAATGGCAGCTAGATCTTGGAGGGCAAATATTTATTGTTTAAATACATAGCAGCATGAGACCAACCCGTGACACAACTACAACTTCAGCATGCTTAGTTTTCTTGACTATATGATCCTTGCTAAATCTTTGAACCTCTGCTTAGGAAGAAAAATAATCAAGTTCCAGGGCTAGAATAAAATAACTAGGTACTTATAATTCCTTTGGAGGTGGCTAAAAATAACAAATCAGGTTCCCAATTTTGACACAACCTAGAAACTATTTTCTACTATTACCTTTACAGTTACTCCAATAATAGGACAGATACTCTGTTAATAAAGTAGATAAATTGTTGGCAAATCGATTTTAATGTCTTTCAATTCATTATAATCAAGGCTGGAGAGTATGACAGCATCCAGGCTGACATGTTGAGGAAGAAGAGAGTTCTGTACCTTGATTTGAATTTTGCCAGGAGAAAACTTTCTTCCAGACTTCTAGGAGTCTCAGAACCCATACCCTCAGTAACACAATCCCTCCAACAAGGCCACGCCTACTCCAACAAGGCCATATTCTCTAATGGTACCACTCTCTGGGCTAAGCATATTCAAACCACCACATTCCACTCCCTGGCCTCCATAAGACTTCTTCAGACACATGAGTCTATCGGGCCATACTTAGCCATAGCATAATGCCACACACATTTAGTCCAACTTCAAAAGTCTTGTAGTCTATAACAGTCTCAACAATGTTAAAATTCCAAAATTCAAAGTTCTTCTGAGATTCATCTAATCACTCAACAAATCTCCTATAAAAACAAAATTAAAATGCAGATCACGTTCCTCCAAAATCACAGTATATACATCTTCATTCTAAAATGTTATAGTAAGAAAATATTGGTGCCTCTCCCTGAGCTAGACCAGCCATGGTGGCGGTGAAGACCCTAAATCCCAAAGCCGATGTAGCCCGCACGCAGGCAGCACTGGCGGTGAACATCAGCGAAGCATTGGGCGTGCAGGATGTTCTGCGGTCCAACTTGGGATCTAAGGGCACCATGAAGACGCTTATATCTGGTGCTAGAGACATCAAAAATAGTAAAGATAGCAATGTGCTCCTTCACGAAATGCAAATTCAACACCCAATAGCCTCTTTGATAGCAAAAGTGGCTACAGCCCAGGATGGCATAACTGGCAATGGTACTACATCCAATGTCCTCATCATCTGGGAGCAGCTCAAACAAGTGGACATCTACATTTCTGAAGGTCTTCATCCCAGAATAATAAGTGGAGGCTTGGAAATTGCAAAGGAAAAGGCACTCCAGTTTTTGGAACAAGTAAAAGTAAGCAAAGAGATGAACAGAGAAACACTCATTGATGTGGCCAAGACATTCCTCCGGACTAAAGTTCATGCTGAACTTGCAGATGTATTGACAGAAACTGTGGTGGACTCCATTTTGGTTATTAGGAAAAAAAGATGAGCCCATTGACCTCTCCATGGTTGAGAACATGGAGATGAAGCATAAATCTGAAACTGACACAAACTTAATCAGCAGACTTTTTTTGGATCATGGGGTATGGAGAAAAGAGTAGAAAATGCCTACATCCTCACATGCAATGTGTCCTTGGAGTATGAAAAGACAGAAGTGAATTCTGTTTTTTGTTTTTGTTTTTTTTTTTAAACAAGAGTGCAGAAGAGAGAAAAACTAGTAAAGACTGAAAGAAAATTCATTGAAGATGGGGTTAAAAAAATCATAGAACTGAAGAAGAAAGTCTGTGGTGATTCAGATAAAGGATTTGTCATTATAAATCAAAAGGGGACTGACCCCTTTTCTTTAGATGCCCTTCTGAAAGAAGGTATTGTAGCCCTGTGCAGAGCCAAGAGGGAAAACATGGAAAGGCTGACACTTGCTTGTAGTGGAATAGCTACACTCCTTTGATGACCTGAATCCTGACTGTTTGGGACATGTGGGGCTTGTCTATGAATATACACTGGGTGAGGAGAAGTTCACCTTTATTGAGAAGTGTAACAATCCCTGTTCTCTTTACTGATTAAATAACAATCCCAGTCACTTTACTGATTAAAGGACCAAATAATCACATGCTGACTCAAATCAAGGATGCAATAAGAGATGGCTTGAGGGCTATCAAAAATGCTATTGATGATGGCTGTGTTGTCTCGGGTGCAGGTGCAGTAGGATTGGCACTGGCAGAGACTCTGATTAAGTACAAGCCCAGTGTGAAGGGCAGGGCTGAGCTTGGAGTCCAGGCATTTGCAGACACCTTGCTCATCATTCCCAAGGTTCTTGCATTGTCTGAACACACTCAAAGCAGGTTTATTTAAATCCACAGAACAAGATGTTTTCATTAGAGTGATACAAAATTACATAAGATAAGCTTGTTGTCTACCTTGCTCCTTATATGTTCTTTGAAATTTTGTAATGATTTTCACCTAAATAAGGCATGGTGATGCATGCCTGTAAGCCTAGCACTTTGGAAATAAAATCAGAAGTTCTGCGCCAACTCAGGCTACAGGAAAAAATATTGGAGCAAATCATGACCAAAATATAGCTCAGCAAAATCCTAATTCTTCCATCCTTCTTGACTCTTCTTACAAGATTTGGCATTCAGCAGCAACGAACTTTGTTCTCTTGGGCTGGTTCCACTCCCCGTTAGCAGCTTTCCTCTCAGGTTTCCCACTGTTCTAACATCTCTAACATCTTAGCTTATCCAAGGCATTTCCAACTTTACAGCTTCTAGTTCCAGTGTCTGGGATCTATACATGATCTTCTGGCCTACTCCAAAAAGAATCTTCCTGGAAGATTTCACCTTAGTGGTACTAGTCTATTCTTAATCACCACTATTTCTTAGCTCCAGCTATCCATAATTGATTGTTGCAGCACTCTCTCTATTCATGACTCTGAAGCCAGAGCCACATGGCTTACATTATAATCCATATACTACATTAATCAGTTTATATGATTTAAATACTTTAGCCTTTGGCAAACCATGACGATTGATTATGATCTCTATGGAAGAAAACTCAGGCACACAGATATATTATTTTGCCTTGACCATAGAACAAGTAGGTGCAGTATGAATGAGTCAAAAAAGTATTTCTGTAACACGCCCCATGAATATTAAAACCTTGTGAAGGTAGAGCAGACCCTGGAAAGTCCAGAACATAGAGAAGGCCAATCAATGCCAATTTGTATATTTATCAAGAACTAGAGAATCCAAATCAGCAGAAGTATTTATAAATGAGATACTTTATATTTATTGGTTATGGCAAACGTTTTGAACTCATTGGATATATAAATACTGTGCAAACATTTACTCATTAGTAATGTTCATCATAGTTCAAATAATGAGCATGAAATTCAATGAGGCCATAACACTCTACATTTGTGTATCACAGAGTACTATTGAGGAAGTATGAATAAAAGCAAATCTCTTGAATTAAGTATAATATTTTCCTGATCACAAAAGTTTCCTCATTTGGAGGATCCTAAATTACCTCAAGAATATTGAGAAGAATAGCAATTTATCAAGGAATTGTTTCATAGTGTTTAAAAGATAAAGAAGAATTAGGTTTGCCTATAGATTCATAATTTTTATGTGTAACCATGTATATGAAAGATATATATATATATATACATGTGCACACACATGGAAGTTGGAAAACAACTCAAAAGTTGTTTTTCATGCCTTTATTTCCTTTATGTTGAGATTGTATCATGGTTCTCCCCCTTTCTTTCTGCCAAACTCTCAAACTACTTCTTGCTCTTTTTAAAATGTATGGCCTCTTTTTTTCGTTAATTGTTTCATACATACACATGAACATACATATGTACACACATACATACACACATGTGTGTACATATATGATGTGTATATATTAAGTATATGTAGATGTATTCCTAATTGCAGAAACATGATCTGATCAATTATCAATGTTTTTAGGAAGTCCAGTCCCAAGAGAAACATTTGCAAAATACTCCAGCATTTCCAGCTCAGGGATCATTGATGAAGACAGTCAGGGAAAGATTATGAGTCAGAAAATCATGTAGTTTTCTTTGAGATTGTGTTTTCTAGCAATTTTATAAACTGCACCCAAAAACTCAAATCAACATAACTCCCCAAACATGATCTGAACAAAGGCAACAGCAATAGACATACTAATGTGAATAGAGAAAAGTCCAGGAAGCCTCAACCCTACAGGACTAACTACTGACCACTAAAGAATGCTGACAGTGAAAGAAATAGTCTTCTCCAGGGAAATGCACCCCATTTGAATAACCAATATATCGTGTTTTGTGATAGAGTCTTTCAATGGCTAGTTAAGTGAACCATGGATATCTGCTTGTTTCCCCTTCCTCAGAACTAAGGATACAAGTACAAATGACCAAGTTGTGTTCTTTGGACATGGTTTCTGATATTCAAACTCAGGGTTTCATGCTTGAAAAGTGCTTACTTTACCTACCAAGCTATTTCCTCTCCAACAGCTTTGGTAATTAGTTAAATAAAAATATACATAGCTATATAGATCTCCAAATCTCCAAAAGGTGGTCCTGTCTTATTTGTGATCTCACACAGAATTTCTGAGTACAGAGCATAAATAATAGAGAACTGAATTTCCATGATTTGGGAACTGAAAAAACTTTCTATTATGGCAGAAGTCAGATGACCAAAGAAGAACATTCTCCCCACTTTATCCCCTTCACAAGTGCAGCCATCCCATTTACCAATTTTGAATAAAACATACATACTCTTTATCATAGAACTCACAGAATATTGATAGATCCACAGTATCCAATACTATACTTACTAAAAATGCCAACTGATTCTCTGCTACATACTATTAAATGGGCTATTTTTTCCTCGTAGTTCAGTTAGGTAAATGTCACAACATAAATTACAGAAAGCTAAAACACAGTAGCAATTGTATATAAAACGAAATGGACCAGGAAATTAGAAGAGAAAGAAATAACCCAAGGGGAGGAAATTTAAGGGAAACAGAAAATAGCTCCTGAAAATAAGCAGGGAAATATGCTTTTGGAAGGAAGGAAGAGTGAAATGTATCAAACATCTTGACAGAGGCTGTATAAAGTGGTGTCACATAGTTTCATGGGTTTGAGAAGTGGTCATCACTAATCGAATAGAGAGAACTTCAATGACGTGATGAAACTTTAAGTCACACTCAAATGAATCACAATGAATGGAAGAAGGAAAATCAAAACCTACAGGGAGACTAAAGTTTCAGGATTCTGTTTCACTTTGGTATGGATTACAAGTTCAAAAAAATAAAGCAGCAACAAGAAGGAAACATGGTGTCTGTGCAGGGATACTTGATTTCTTGCAGGAAGTAGGGGATGTTGGTTTCATTTTTAGAGAATGAAATCTAATATGTTGTCTTTAAATATTACAGTTATATTGATCATTTGAAAATACTATAGTTATATTGATTGACTGATATCTCAAGACATGGTCTTCTAATCTCTGAACCTGCCATTTCTTGAATAATATCATTGCTTTTTGAACCAAGAAATTGAGGCTGGGAAGTCTGTAGTTTCAGCAAACTTTTCAGGTAACCCGTGTGTACAGTGTAGTGAAAGTGTTTAGTGACAACATATATAAGGCCTGTACACTCAAAACTCAAATTATTATACTGAATTTTAAAATGGTGGTATCCAAATTATTCAAACTATTTGCAAGAAAACTTGTATACATTCTGGACTTAGAACATTTGGAATCCAGTAGAGATCAACCTCACTCTGGAGAAGGAAAGCATGGTGCTACCCAGTTTCATTCCAGTGACACTCAGCATCAGGACCAATGAAGGTTTATTGAGATATAGCTATCTCTCATCCTTAAGGATGCTTTTCTGTGCCAGCAGCAATCCACTGGACTGAGAACGGGACCCCCGTTGAAGGAATCAGAGAAAAGACTGAAAGAGCTTGAAGGGGCTTGAGACCCCATATGAACAATGCCAACCAACCAGAGCTTCCAGGGACTAAGCCACTACCCGAAGACTATACATTGACTGACCCTGGGCTCCAACTGCATAGGTAGCAATGAATATCCTAGTAAGAGCACCAGTGGAAGGGGAAGCCCTGGGTCCTGCTAAGACTGAAGCCCCAGTGAACGTGACTGTTGGGGGAGGGTGGTAATGGGGAGAAGGGAAAGGGAAGCCCATATAGAAGGAGAGGGGGAGGGGTCAGGGGGATGTTGGCCCGGAAACCAGGAAGGGGAATAACAATCGAACTGTAAATAAGAAATACTCACGTTAATAAAGATAAAACAAAACAAAACAAAAAAACAAAAACAAAACAAAACAAAACAAAAAAACAAAGAATAGCAAATTGAGAGAAAGAAGAATCCATTGCTTAAACTGACTGAGAAAATAATGAAATTCATTGGAACAGAGTCCAAATCAAATATCACAATTCATTAATAAGCCTGGAAAGTATTCATTGAAACCAAACTAGAAAATGAAGAAAATAAATAAATTCCTCATTTCATAAGAAAAAATTTAAAAAAAGGATGCTTTTCTGAAGATAACGGCTACCAAAGGATAAGTTCTTTTTTTAATGTGAAGGCCTGTCTTTCACCAGCAGATACTGGAGTTATAATTGCCAACTTACACACCTTTCTTGATGGCCACTATCTCTTTCTTTACTGCAAGGTTTCTGACTAATTACAAATTAATTTCTCCGTCTAATCTTGATTTCCATATTTTTGGCACTTTTGTACGTTCTTATACATTTATCTGTTCAATCATTCTCCACAACTCTTATTTTTTAAATTGGGCTTTATTATTTGTTAAATAAGCTTGGTAATTTCAATGTACAGGGTCTAAATTATATCTAATTTGTTATATTACTTCCATAACATTCAGTTAATTCTTCTGAAAAATTGGGTTATTGAAGGTACCTCCTAATGTGAAGAGTAAATATACTAAATTATTTGTTAACCATTTAAATGAGATGAATATGTAAGAAACAGTCTCTCTGACCTTTGGTCATACGAAAGAGATAATGAATTATCTGCATGTTATAATCTTACTATTTTCATTTTATTTATCTTGGTTGTATGGAGACTTGAACCTAGGACCTCACACCTAAGATGGATTTTCTTCACTATAGAGATTCACATCACAGACCCTACAATTTCGTTGTTATATATCTGACTACATGTCTAAAAATCTATACTAATGAAATTGTCTCACAGAGTTAGCTTTCCTGAAAGCCTATAATTTTCTCTAAGCTCAATGCCTCCAAATTAATTAAAGCATCACTAAGCTTTCACTACGCAAAGGAAAAATAATTCTCTTAATCTTGGGTTAATTACGAGCAATAACTGGAATTTTGCCTTTTGCCCTCTGAGTTTTCTGCTTCCTAAACTTTTAGTAAAAGTGCATTAGATGACTTTAATTGTTTGTGCAACTTCATCTTCCTTCTCAAATTAAAATAACCATGGGAGCATAAATTGTGAGGACTGTTATGTGAATACAAATAATAATAAAGCTATTTGTGTAAGCATCATGAAAACATTGCCCTTCTTCCTGTCTTGTAAAGTTTACATTGTTTAAGGGAAAAGAAAACGTATTGTTAACAGGTACCTGAAATTAATTTATCACAACAATAAACTACAAATGAGTTACTTTTAACATGTTATTAATTTTAACTATGTATGCACAATACCTGTCAGGCTATATAAGAAGATCTAAAGAACAAGCAGACCTGAACTTGTTCTATGGATCAACTGAGTTGTTGAACAATGCATTTTTATTAAGAAAATCTTTTAGCTTTCTTATTGATCCTTTGTGAGTTTCACATCATGCCTTGCAGTCTGGTTCCTCTTCCTGTCTCCTCATATGCACTATTCATCCTTGCAAACTCTCCCCCAAATAAAACACATATACACAAACAAAAACCAACAAAACAAAAAGCAGAAAACAGAACAAACAAAACAATCCATAGAAAACATCTCATCATGGGAGATGTAATGTATTATGGTGTGTTCCAGAGTATAATCCTCTGTCCACACAACTCCACTTGTTCATTCAATGTGTCATTGGTCTGGTTCAGAATTGCTGCTTCTGTTTCCTACTCTGGTGGCTATTTATTCAATGAGAACCTAGTGAGTAGCAGGAGTACAATAAGCCTTCTGCTGCAATTAACAGCATTCTCCCATCACTACCATATAATTAGAATTACTGGCAAAAGTGTGTACTCTTAGAAGGAACAAGCACATAATTATTATTACAGTCATCTCTGTTGCACATCTCCTGACCATTTCAATTTATTCTATAAGGTTTGGTCTATGAATAATTTTAGCTCTGGGAGGGCTGACAGCCAAGTTGTAAACAGTGCTTTGTGACATTACCAGGTTAGCAGAGAGAACAATTGGATTTGTTCCTTGTTTTCTCACCTCTAAGTTCAAATAGCACTTTGGTTCTATTCCAAGGAAATCCTACATAGTGGGTATCATATTCCATTATTAATAGTAAGGACCTGCTTTGATTCCTTTGAGAGTTTCCATACTAACCAGTATGAGATACTATCTCCTAACCTCTGCTTCTATTTCATTTTGACTACAGAATTTCACTCAGTTTTGTAAAGATCCCTAATTCGGTAGTTAATGAATCATAGAGGGAACAGAAGAAAAGTGTGATTTCTTATACCTTACTGCAAATGCACATCTATGTGGAAAACATACAACTTCTATTAATATATTCCACTCCAAAAGAGCTTTTATCTTTTATATTCTATGGTTCTTCATTGCCCCTCTGATATCACTTTTTTTGGAACAGATAATAAGTAGTTTGTATAGATTCAGATTATAGCTCATCCCTTCGCAGCATTAAATTTTCAGTGTGTTTGGGTTGAGGATGTGACTGTTGATGCTGTTCTGTCTCATAGCCTGTACCCAGGCAATATAACATATGCACTGTAATGGAGTGTGTCGGGCTTGAAGAGCCAAGCCATTAGGCAGTGCATTAGCTAAGCCTCTCAACAAGAGGTTCTGGCTATGGCTAGATCTTGGAGAGCCCAAACCTAAACAAGCAGAGCTCTTGAGATTCTTGTTCTTGTATCCTTTGTATTCCTCTCTGTTTTCAAATGCAGTGTGTGCTATTTGATGGATTCCATTTGGTTCATTCAATGAGCACACTCAACAGGCTCTGTTCCCTGTGAGTAAAAATACCAAAGGATCGTTAAGCAGTGCTTCTACCTGTGCATATAGACATGTTATCCTATGTCACACAAAAATTTGTCAAGTTTAAAGCGGATGGATTTTTCTGAGAGTTTTTAACTATTAACAGACACTCTTAAATATTCTACAAATCTCCCTTATCTGTGTATTCCCTATCCCCATGAGAAATTCAGTTTCCAAAACATTGAATTTTCTAGAAATAGTAATTCAAAATGATTATTTTATGATTAGTACTTTGTTTTTGTACATAACTTTTGTGTTGAAAGTTTCTCAAGGTACAGACCCTTTCTAAAAACTTAACCTAGCTTTAACTGATTTTAAGATTTTCCATACATATTTAAACATTTACTTAAAGGCTTGTTTAGTGAAGCCAGGGGTAAAAACTCAAAAATTGAAGCTTTAAATTAGGTAAAAAATGAAAAATACATCCCATCAGTTGTCTTATTTTATATTTGTCTTCAAAACAAATTTTAAATAGATCAGTTTTTATTTTAGTTTTTTCAGATTTTAATCTAAAATGTATTTGTTAATATCTTTATATTACTACTTCTTTTCAGACTAAGGCTTGCTGAATATGGTTTCCTAAATCTACTTTCTAATAACAAAAAAGTTCAACAAATGAGTGATAGCTATTGTTAGGGAGAAAAAAGGAGAAAGAGGGACTGGAGAGATGGTCCATGAGTTAAGAGAGCTGACTGCTCTTCCAAAGGTCCTGAGTTCAATACTCAGCAACCACATGGTAGCTCACTGTCATCTATATTGTGATCTGGTGCCCTATTCTGGCCTACAGGTGTACATTCAGGCAGAACACTGTATACATAATAAATAAATAAATAAATGAATAAATAAATAAATAAATAATAACCTTTTAAAAAGAGAGAAAGAAAAATATCAGTGAATGCAGTGATGTAGAGGTAAAGAAATTTTCACTGAAGTTAGAAAATTAAATCTGGAAAACTGTAAAGAAAACATTACTATAATTCTAGACAGTCATTTCAGAGAGAATAAAAAAACAGTGAAAATGTATTTCATGTATTCATGGGTAAATTATCACTCAATGCTAAAATGCATATTTATCTTTCAAATAAAAACAACACTAATATATTTTTGAATAACAAAATATATTAGATAAGAAGAAAATATTGGCCCCTTCCTCCTGGTCCTTTCTGCTGGGACTTACTGCTAGCTACTCTGCTCCCTGGAAGAGGCTATATCCTGAGACATACCAGAGGATCCGAATGCTGAGGCATTTGGTAAGATCTCACCCCTCCCCAGAAGTCCCACAGCGCCACTGGGGGCCAGTAGTCTCAGGGACACACCATCCCCCCAAACCCTCCATCTGCCAAATACCACCCCCCTTCTGCCTGGTCTCTTCTGTTGGGACAGACTGCTAGCTAGTCTGCTTCTCAGAAGATGCTATAACCTGAGGCATACCGGAGGCTCCATTACACTCAGAACATTTGACATCCTATCCTGAAGCATACCAGAAGAACCATGGCACTCAAAACTTTTGATACCACATCCTGAGGCATCCTAAGAGATCTGCAAGACCTGGGGCATCTGACACCACAAGCAGAGACATCACAGGAGATCCACTGCACCCAGGATGCCACAGCTTGAAGGCATCCCAGAGCTCCTCTGTACAGAGGGCAACTTAGCAATTGATACCACAGTCTAAAGACCTCCCACCGGTTCTGTGGCATGCAGGGCATCTAACCCAAAAGTCCGAAAGCCTCCTGGTAATCCTGCTGCACAAAAGGAAACAGAAACCACAGTTCATTGACACCCCTGGGGAACTGCTTTCACACAGGACACCTGTGTGACTGCTCCTTCTCTGAAGACCCAGCAGTCTGAAGGCCTCCCAGGAGATCTACTGCAGCCAGGAAACAAGTCAATAGCTTCTCTGACCCTCTGAAGGGTCTGAAGTTGGAAGGCCCCACAGGAGGTCTGCTACAGCCAGGGCCACAAGTCTACCAAGAGACCTATTGCAACCCAGGGACAAAAGAGGCAGACTCCAGACAGTGTCACCCAGACCAGCAAACACTAGGGATATCCAGATGGTGAGAGCAAACTCAAGTCCGTAAGCAACAGAAGCCAATATATGTGGGCATCATCAAAACCCAGTTCTCCCACCACAGCAAGCCCTGAATACACCAACACACCTGAAAATTAGGAAGCTGACCCAAAATCCTATCTTATGAAGAAAATAGAGTCCTTTAAGGAAGATATAAATAACTCATTGAAAGAAATGCATGAAAACACAGGTAAACAAGTAGGGGTCCTTAAAGAGGAAACAAATAAATCCCTTAAAGATATACAGGAAAACAATCAAACAGATGAAGGAATTGAATAAAGTGGTTCACAAACTAAAGATTGGAAGAAGAAACAATAAAGAAGACACAGATGGAGGCAAACCAGGAAATGGAAAACCTAGGAAAGAAGTCTAAATATCATTAACAGAATATGAGATCAAAGAGAGAATCTCAGGTGTAGAAGATTCTGTAGAAGAGATCCCACAACAGTCAAAGAAAATTCAAAACATAAACAACTCCTACCCAAAACATCCAGGAAATTCAGGACACAATGAAAAGACCAACTCTAAGAATAATTGGAATAGAGGAGAATGAAGATTCCCAGCTTAAAGGACCTGAAAACATCTTCAAAAGCAATCATAGAACAAAACTTCCCCAACCAAAAGAAAGAGATGGCCATAAAGACACAAGAAGCCTACAAAGCACCAAACAAATGGAACCAGAAAAGAAAATCCTCTCATCATATAATAGTCAAAACACTAAATGCACAGATCAAAGAAAGAATATTAAAAATACTCACTAAAAATGTTGCAAGCTGAATCTAAGAACACATCAAAACGATCATTCACTATGATCAAATAGGCTTCATTCCAGGGATGCAAGGTTGGTTAAATATATGAAAATCTATTAACATAGTCTACCATATAAACAAACTCTAAGAAAAAATCACATGATCATCTCCTTAGATGCAGAAAAATCATTTTAAAAAATACAAAACTCCTTCTTGTTAAAAATATTGGAGAGATCAGGAATTCAAGGCCCATACCTAAACATAATAAAAAGCAATTTACTGCAAACCAAGTGAATATCAAATTAAATGGAAAGATAATTGAAGTAATCACACTAAAGTCTGAGACAAGACAAGGATGCCCACTATCCCTATATTTATTCAATACAGTACTTGAGGTGCTAGCTAGAACAGTAAAAAAAAAAAGATATCAAGGGGGTACAAATTGGCAAAGAAGAAATAAAGGTATCACTATTTGCAGATGATATGATATTCTATATAAGTGACCACAAAATTCTACTAGAGACCTTCTCCAGCTGATAAACAACTTCAGCAAAGTGGCTGGATATAAAATTAACTCAAATAAACCAGTAGCCTTCTTTTATAAAAATGATAAGAGGCTGAGAAGGAAATTAGGGAAACAACTCCATTCACAATAGCCACAAATAATACAAAATATATTAGAGTAACTCTAACCAAATGTGAAAAATCTGTATGACAATAACTTCAAGTCTCTCAAGAAAGAAATCAAGGATCTCAAAAAATGGAGAGAACTCCCCTCCTCATGGATTAGCAGAATTAACATAGTAAAAATGCCCAGCCTACCAAAGCAATCTATAGATTCAATGTAATCCCTATCAAAATACTAACACAATTCTTCAAAGACAGGGGAAGAGGAATTCTCAAATTCATCTGGAAAGTCAAAAAATCCAGAATAGTGAAAACAATTCTTAACAATAAAAAAATGGCTGGAGGGAATCACCATCCATGACCTCAAGGTCTTCGACAGAGCAATAGGGATAAAAACTCATGATATTGGTACAAAGACAGATAGGTTGATCAATGGAATAGAATTGAAGACCCAGAAATAAAACCACACACTTACATACTTGATCTTTGACAAAGAAACCAAAAATATACATTGGGAAAAAGAAAGCATCTTCAATAAATGATGCTGGTCTAACTGGCTGCCTGTATGTAAAAAAATGAAAACAAACCCATATTTGTCATCATGAACAAAGCTCAAGTCCAAGTGGATCAAGGACCTCAACATAAAACCAGATACACTGAATCTAATAGAGCAGAAAGTGAGAAAGAATTTTGAACTCATTAGCACAGGGGGGAATTTCCTAAACAGAACTCGAATGGTTCACACTCTAAGATCAAGAATTGATAAATGGGGCCTCATGAAAATGGAAAGCTTCTGTAAAGCAAAGGATATAATCAAAAGACAAATCAACATTCCACAGATTGGGAAAAAAATCTCCACTAACAGCACATCCAATAAAGGCCAATATCCAAAATATATAAAGAACTCAAGAAGCTAACCACCAAAAACCCAATCAAAAAACCCAAAATAGAACTAAATGGGTCCTTCACAATGAGAAGGATCTTGAATGGCTGAGAAGTACCTAAAGAAATGTTCCAAGTTCTTAGTGATCAGAGAATGCAATCCAAAACAACCGTGAGATTCCACCTTACACCAGTCAGAATGTTTAAGATCAAAACCTTAGGTGACAACACATGTTAGCAAGGATGTGGAGAAAGAGGAGCACTCCTCCATTGCTGGTGGGATTGCAAACTGGTACAACCACTCTGGAAATCAATTTGGAGGTATCCCAGAAAATTGGAAATAGACCTACCTAAAGACCCAGAAATACCATTCTTGGGAATATTCCCAAAAGATGCCTCTCCATGACACAGGGGCACATATTCCACAATGTTCATGGCAGCCTTATTTGTGATTGCTAGAAACTGGAAACAATCAAGATGTCCTAAAGACAGAAACATGGATAAAGCAAATGTGGTTTATTTACACAATGGAATACTATCCAGCTATTGAGAATGAGGGCATCCTGAGTTTTGCAGGGAAACGGATGGAACTAGATAATATCATCCTGAGTGAAGTAACTCAGACACAAAAGGACATGCACGGTATGTTCTCACTAATAATTGGATTAGTCAAAAGTAAAAGTACAGAATACCCAAGATACAATCTATAGAACTCAGAAAGTTTAACCAGCTGAAGGGCCCAAGTGAGGACTCCTCTGTTCCACTTGGGAGGGAGAAGAAAGCAAACACAATGGGGAAGGGAGAGAGAGACAGGGGAGGAAAAGAGGATGAGGATGGGGATGGGGATGGGGTAAGAGGAGAACATGATATAGTATTTGGTGGGGGAAAATGACTGAAGCCCTGAGAGCTAGCAGAAAGAATGGAAACAGGCGACCTCTGCAGGAAGGTTGGGAGGATGCTCTAGAATGTACCAGAGTCCTGGGACTTGAGAGACCCTCAGGACTCAAAGGGGGTGGATGAAGTGCCCTACAGTGGGGAGAGGGAACTTATTGAAGCTACCTCCAGCAGAAAAACAGGGCATTAAGTGAGGGATGGGGTTGCTATCCCACAGTCAAAACTCTGATTCATATTTCTTCCTGTCTGAAAGAAATGCAGAAATGGAAATGGAGAAGAGCCTGACGAAAAGAAGGTTGAGAAACAGGCTCAATGTGGGATCCAGCTCAAGGGGAGGTCCCAAGATCTGACACCATTACTGAGGCTATGGGGCATTCACAAAAAGGGACCTATCATGACTCCCCTCTGAAAGACTCAGTAAGCAGCTGAAAGATTCAGATGCAGATATGTGAACCAAACCAATGAACAGAAGCTGCTGTCCCTCTGGTTGGATTAGGGAAAAGGTGGAGGAAGTTAAGAAGGAGGGCAACTCTGTAGCAGACCAGCAGTCTCAATTAACCTGGACCCAGGAGATCTCTGAGACACTGGATCACCAACCAGGCAGCATACACTAGCTGATATGAGGGTCCCAACACATATACAGTGGAGGACTCCTGGGTCTGCGTTGAATCAGAAAAGATACACCTAATCCTCAAGAGACCAGAAGCCCCAGGAAATTCAGAGGTCTGGTGGGGTGGGTGGGTTAGGGACATCCTCCTAGAGACAGGGACTATGGGGTGTAGAACTGTCAAAGGGGGACCTGGAGGGAAATAAAATCTCGAGTGTAAAAATAAATAAATAAAGTAAATTAAAAAGTTAAAAAGTCAAGAAATAATATGCATTAATAATAATTTATAGTGTAATTTGGTGATAGGACACTTATACAGTATAATTTTAAGTGTGAATTATTTATTATATGTATTTTAATTAAGTGATCCCTAAAATAAATAATAAATAAAACGGCAGTGACTTTTATAGCTTTTGGAAAATCTATTTTACAAATATACACCTTTTATATCAAAGTATTCTTCAATGAGACTGTGAAGTCCGTTTCATCTACTTTAGCAGTGATGCCAACATTTTTTTTTTGTTTCATACACTTAGTACTCACTACATATCTGTTTTCTTCTAAATTTTCTAGTTTAAAACATTAAAGATGATGACACCATGATGTTATTAATAAAATAAACTATGATTTCTGCTTCCTATGAGGAATATATATATATATATATATATATATATATATATATATATATTTCTTCCCCATTCTTCCACTTTCAAGGTATTACATTTTAATCCGTTGAGCCACACAGAGAAATCAAGTTTCAAACTGCATAGTTTTGGCAGAAGTTTTATTTTCATTCTGCTCCCTAGAGCTTAGCGATGCTCTGTCTTACCAAGAAAAGCAATTTGTCAGATGGACTGAAAGCACATTTTTATGAGCAAAAGATATACGGAATTGGCACTTTTGTCCTCATATATCAGCTAGTGCTGTTATTTTAAACCATGTGTGTTTGCTCTACACGGGAACAACTTGTTTCTGCTGTTGCTGGAACTAAGTAGTCAACACAGTTATAAAGAGTGAGTTCAATACTACAGTGCTTTGTACATCATAAGCTAAACCACCGATACATTATTGTCTATGATCTTTATTACCTGTCTTCATGTAAAAGCAAGAAGAACGGCTTGAGTTTTTAGATCCTAGAGGGCAGTGCTAGTGTAACTAGATATTGGAATCACCTTTTCCTATATAAATGTAAAACATTTCTATAAAAATCACTGAGTAGGAATAAGTACAGGCTCTCACAATCACTCTTTCTTTGGAGTATTTCCCTGATCTTCACAGCACCTCCTTTTCCTTCATTTTATACCAATATTCTCTTCAATTTTTGGTATGGTGCATGTGTTGAATACTAATAGCAAATACCTATTGAAACACCAAGTCCTGTCAGGGCATTGTGCAGTCTACATCCATCCTTTATAGAATTTTACAAGTAAAATTCAGTAATGTTATTTCAATCACTTATCATTTTTGCACATTTATTGGCAAGTTTTTAATTATAACATAGGACACTTATTCAGTAACTGAAACAATCTATTTCTACATGCACTGGAAATATCTATGGATTTCCTGAGTCTATTGTTCGATCTTTACACAGTTCCTTTTTATACATACTTAAGTTTAAATGTTCCGAATGATTTTTTAATATTAATCCTCTTATTCATGAAAAATTATGTAGGGTAGGTTTTCTTTACCCATGAATTTATATACATGTTATTAAGTGTATCAACAAATCAATAGTGATTTTGAGAAAGTGTTTGTTTATCAGAGCTAGTTTTTCATTTATCAGATTACTTAAAATGGATTTAATAACTATCCATTGTGTCAAAGTGTGAGTTTACCTTCTAGAAGTCAAGATGTAGAACATCTTTTTATTTCTATAAAAGGGTTTTCATCCCATAAAGCAGGGTCTGTAAAGAGTATCATTGAAAAATATTTAAAGTCTCCATTGGAAAAAATACAAAGTACTTTAGAGAAAGATGAATATGAAGGATCACAGTCACATAACTGGTTCTACAATGATGTGATAACTTTTAGCCAATCTCCACAGAATTATCAGAACAAAACAATATATTTCTACATAACTCTTTAAAAATGTCTGAACAAAGGAACTGGATTTGTTGAGCAGGTTGGCACTTGACAATAGAAAAGGTCACTGTTCTTACTGCTCAACACAATAGAGTCATGCCATGACAAGGCCTGAGTCTATTCATGCCAAAAATATTCACTACAAATGATGTCAGTTGTCTGAACCAGTCCTTGATTTACCATTAAAGTCATGTCTTTGTGTCCTACTGTTAACTCTTTCTTGTAATTCCAGGAAACTTTATTCCATTGGTCAAAACACAATGCATTCTTATCCACGAATGCTACAGTTGGCCCAAGAGCTTGACATAAGGAATCTACCAAGCACCAGGGAAAGAGAGAAATAAAATTACTGAGAGATTAAACTGTAAAATCAACATGTAAAGAAGAAAATAAAATTTAAAGAGACTGAATGCCTGCAGGGTCAGTAGGTTTTGACTCTATTGAGTTATATGCATTAACATATCTAAAGAAAGAGTATAGAAATTCAGAAGAACTATAAAAGAAAAATCTGAGGAAGAAAATCTAGGAAGGTTGTGGAAATATTGAAAGGCATCCAAGTAAAACATTATTCAGAGAATCTATAAAACAAAATTGTCCTTCCTCTAATCACATATCATTTATATACTTTCACATGTTCACCTCTCATCTACTTAACTTTAAACATCCATACTTGTATATACACATACATATCTTAAAACCAACCAGACCCCATAAAATCAAACCATTGCTCATTCTGATATGGGTATAATAGAATATAGAATGTATGCTAAATTTTGACACAGTGTATTTCATGTATTTTCAATCTTTTCTATGTAACATGTGTATTTTATACAAATGTAAAAGCTGATATATACCATGTTTTTGCTCTATTATTTTTCATGCATCAGACACTCATTAGTTGAAATATATTATCAGGTAAGGTTTTTAGAATGTTCAAGGAAACATAACAAAATCATACAACAGAATATGTTAAATGTTAAAATAAAATCCAATTCTGTCCTGAAAGAAAATATAAAAATAATATATTCTAGAGCCAAATAGAGTGACTGTAAAATAGGAACACAGATTGAAGTAATCCCAAATTCCATATTCTGATGTACTAGTAGTTTTATGAAGCTTTTAAAATAATGAATAAAGAATGTCATAAATTAAAACACTTCAAATATATTGGGTGAAAACATCAGGTGTGAAGGTTACAGAAAAGCAGAGATTTCTCTGCTATAGACCTTAGATGCTATATCATGATATTTGTAAGGTTTTTGTTTGTATGTGTGGTGTGTGACGTGTGATGTGTGTTTGTGTGTGTGCGTGTGTGTGTGTGTGTGTGTGTGTGTGTGTGTGTGTGTGTGTGTGTTTCCTATAGACACAGAAATGTAAGGTCACATACAGAGATAGACAAGACATTGCCATTTGGGGGTAAGATAAACCCAAGATAATTGTATGGACCTGGAACATATCAACTTTCCACAATTATGAGCCAATCAGCCCAGAAGTATGTTCAGTATAGATACGGATGCCTCCAAAAACTTTATTTCATCCCATAGATATTTTGATTCATAGTCTATGCATTGTTATATTTTTCAAAAACCTAAAAAAAATTAATTTTGTTTCAAGACAGATGACCATGTATAATTCTGAAATTTTTCTGTAAAATGTATGGTTAGTAAGCTATAATATTTTGTTAAATTCATAACTAATGCTTGTAGATTGCTGTTCCATGTTCTAAGTATGAACCATTCATTACCTGATTCCATTGGTCCGGGAAGATACCAATGAAAACATCTAAAGTTATTGTTTTATTCTTTTAAGACAAATGATAACCTTGGTCTTGAATGAGTTAGCCCCTCTCCCAACATTTTTTTCATTACTGCATGGTGGCATAAGATCACAACTCTTCTCTGGGAAGATTATTACAAATCCTTGAACAAAATCACAAAGCACAGTGGAATAGAAATAGATTTATTTTTCATTTAGAACTCAATAAATTAATGAATGACTTGATTGTTTCATCATTACAAGTAATTAAGATTATAGACCTTTGCTTCCAGCCCTGGCTTAATAGGCTCTCTCTCTCTCTCTCTCTCTCTCTCTCTCTCTCTATATATATATATATATATATATATATATATATATATATGTGTGTGTGTGTGTGTGTGTGTGTGTGTGTGTGTGTGTGTGTGTGTGATACATCATCAAATGCCTCTATGAGGGTAAGAAAGGAATTAGAGGTAGGTGGCATTTTATGAATTTGGTAAAGAACAGAACAGCTTCCTATGGTTGCAGTGTACACAACACTGGCAGCAGTGTCCAAAGCATGCTATTTTAAAGAGCAATTGTGTATTGCGGAATAAATTATTTCTCTAAGTGTACCACCAATAATCAAGGTATTTCATGGATGTTTTGTGTTTCTATGATAAAATACTCTGGCAAAAGCAACATAAGAGATGAAAGTTGAATTTTGGCAAGGTTGGAATGCATCCTAGCAGTTACATAAGGGTGGCAGAGCTTGAAGAAATAGCCAGTCACATTGCACTATTAGATAAGAAGCAAAAAATATTGAATGTCTCTGGTCAGCTAGGTTTCTCCTTTTTATATTATCTCAGATCCAAGCCATGGAATTTAGGATGAATCTTCCCAGTTCAATTAGGTCAAGCATTAATGTCCTTCAAATTTCTGCCAAGAAAGTAATCTAACAAGGTAATCCCCACAGGTGTGCCCAGAGATTTGCCTCTTTGGTGAGTCTAGATCCTCTCAAATTGATAGTCAGTACTAACTGCTATTCAAAGCTAATTTACCTACAAGAAAAATTGGTTATTTATATTTTAAGACAGTTAAATTCTAAAATAAAGACTGCATTGCATATGAACATAGCAAATCTGTAATAGGAGACAGATAAGGATGCCTACTAATGAGTGGCAAGAATTTATTCTGTGATTCTACAGAAATGTGTGGTTTGGGGCCAGTGAACTCCATGTTTCCATATACCTTGGATTATGTAGTCTTCAAGTTGTTTTTACACATGGTGAAAATAGTTTTTGGACTTTTAAATACCAAATGTAAAATGTCAACCACAATTTAAAATTAGTAATTTTTGTAACCTTTTAATGAGATAAGATTAAATGAATCAGAAATGGTCTGCTAAATCTTGATTACAAAATTCATATAAGAAGGCTAGGGTGCATATATTTGCCAGGAAATCAGTAAATAAATGTTGCCAGATTTAAATATTTCTTTATTCATTTAAATCTTCTGTCAGTAAAGTAAACAAAACCACTCTTTATTGAGATTGATTGGTAGGGTCGTGAGGTATTTCAATGTTTTTCCAAAACTGGCCAAGTCTTAATTTAAAGAAAAATACATTCTACTCATCTCAGTGAGGCCAGGACTCATCACAGCACACAGCTCATGGTGGCACACAACCTCTACATAGCTAATCATTCTGCCTGGAACAGCCTATTTGTGGACATTTGGATCTGTGACTTATGTTTCTATTATTCACACTTGTTCTGTAAAGTTGTGTCAGCTTCAATAGCATGTAGACATTACATGATACTTGTGTTAGTCAGGGTTTCTATTACTGCACAACACATCATGACCAAGAAGCAAATTGAGGAGGAAAGGGTTTATTCAGTTTACACTTCCACACTGCTGTGTCATTACCAAAGGAAGTCAGGACTGGAACCTGGAGACAGGAGCTGGTGCAGAAGTCTTGGAAGGATGTTGCTTACTAGATTGCTTCCCCTGGCTTGCTCAGCTTGCTTTCTTATAGAACCTAGGATTAATATCCCAGGGAAGGCACCACCCACCCTTGACCATTAATTGAGAAAATGCTTTACAGCTGGATCTCATGAAGGCGTTTCCTAAAGGGAATCTCCTTTCTCTGTGATAACTATAACTTGTGTCAAGTTGACACACAAAACCAGCCAATACAATACTTAAGTGGGAATAATACCTTTTTTACTTTCAGATATATATAATTTTTCATAAATAAATTCTAGTCATCTAGTTCTGAATTAAAATATTAATGATTTTAATGACTTTGGAGATGGAACACAAAATTGGAATGCATTATGATCTTGTGCCTCCAAGTTCTTAGTTCAACTTTCTGCAGCTATTTTCCTGGTTTTGTTTTCTGTGCAGAAACCTCTAGGGAGAAGAAAATTTTGAAAGGTTATCTTTGGTGTGCATTTTCCAAGGCATTAATATTATTTCCATATGTTCATGAGAATCATAGTGAAACAAAGATGGTTACTTGCTTACATTATGGCATACAGGTAGAAGAAGGGCAGCCATGTAAGGAAACCATCACAATATTAATCCATTGAGTAGGCCAGAACATGTATGGCCTAAGTCCCTAGCGTCAACATGATCTTTCTCATTTTAGACAATGGTAGGAATGAGAGGTAGCCATGACAGCATATGTCTGTGTCAGAGTACATAGAAGACAAAGGTTGGGTGATCATGCATCCAAAATACATTGTATGAAGAAATCCTGGAGGAACTAAAGAAAGACAAAAGACAGGGAGAAATAAATAAAGAAAGAATAGAGGGGAAGGAAGGGACTGCGTATGTTAGTTACTTTCCCATTTTTTTCTTTTTCTATTACAAAATGCTATGACCAAAAGCAACACAAGGGAGAATTTATTTTGTCTTATGCTCTTAGTGGGATAGAGCTCTTGTAGCTGGGAAAGCATAGCAAGTGGCAGGGTCAAGATGTCTGATCACATTTTCATACACTCACAGCAAACAGAGCTAGAGAGTGATGATATAAAGTTATAACCTCAAGGCCTGCCCTCAGTGATGTTCTCCCTCCAAGTCCTCACCTCCCACAGACTTTATAGCCTCAGAAGCAGATCTACTACCTGAGGACCCAGTTCTCAAATATATGAGTCTACAGGGAAGATTGGTTCTTAAAGGGTCATGTCCATCACATTATGCAAAATGTGTTCAGTCCAACTTAAAAGTTCCCATAGTCTTTTTTTTTGGGGGGGGGGTTGGTGGCTTAGTCCCTGGAAGCTCTGGTTGGTTGGCATTGTTGTTCATATGGGGTCTCAAGCCCCTTCAAGCTTTTTCAGTTCTAAATAGTACTAACATGGATGTCTGGTTTGCTCCTCATTTGCGTGTTATCACTTTCCACTGGATCCAAGGATGTCTGAAACACAACACATTTTCTTTAATGTTTCTGCCTCAGTTTCCCAGTCTTACTTTTTCTGCTATCGATAAGGACACATTTCCCTTCAAATAATCATTTACCTATTTTAAATATCCTTGGAAGACTTTTTTGCCTAGCATGCCATTATTTAGCATTTTACTTTCCTATGCAAGTCTTCATGATTAGGACCCAACCTTTGCCTGAGATTCATTTGCATTGTTGTACATCTGAAAATGAATTCACTAAAAGGTGAAAGTTCTTTGAAATCATCACTTCATAAATCCGTGTGATAGGTCACTAACCTATTAGGTATCGCCATGATTCTTAGATAATTTATATTGCTCTTAAATACTTCTCTCCTAATATCCTTTCTTCTGCTTCCAACTACCTCTTATCTCTCAGGCAAAATGTCTTTCTTTTTGCATATTGAGTGCCGATTAAATGTCTGTCTTTGCCAATGTAACATTGAGTACCTCCATATCTAACATAATTTAGATCACTGAGTATTTCTGAATGTGTGCTATTGCCACACTGTTTTACTACCATTAAAATTAAAAAGAATCACAGAGACTAACAGAGGTTTCTAAAGCCTACTGCAGTAAATTTTTTAAGTTTTATTTTTCTGATTTTAAAATTACTTCGTGTTTCCTGGCTACCTAAAAAACATTGACTATTTTGTAGTAACAACAGATAACCATTTTCTTGGCCAGCAACATAATAGGGAAAGTGGAAGATTATTTTGCTGCAAGGCTTGATGATAAATTGACAATAATTTCCTGAAATGTCAAGTGTTTAGGCTGTAGCATGTTTCTGTTGTGAATTAAATTATAGTTTCAAATGCCAAATGCATTTTTGAATATTGCATTCTTAATGTAATAATTTTTTGAGGAACGTTGAATTGTTTTACTATTTATTCCTTATAAATTCTGCATACATCGGGGCCCTGGCATGGTCAAAGCGGAAACTCTGGACCATCTGGCACTATCGTAAGGTCTATTTCCTACTCCTGCCTACCTTGAATTTGCATATTATTATCTGTGACTGCCAGTTCTTATTATACTGCCTGTATTTAATTTTATTTATAAAATGTGGTAAAACTATAACCATAAAGAGCAGGATAAGGGGATGTCCATCAAACACAGAAACAGCAGTCCTATGCCACATTCTACGTTCTGCACTCCTACAATATGCTTGGTGTTCCTGCTGACAACTGCGGATTCATCGAAAGCTCCTTTCAGGTATACAGGTAATTGTTTTCCAAACTTGTAGATTATATGGAAACTGCGGTTTTGTCTTTGCAGAACACTGAAAGACCCCCGGAGCAGAGAGACCCTCACTCAAGTCTCGGGATGATGTGACCCCCCAAGAACTCACATGAGACCATCCTTGCTGTAATAAACATGAGGTTTATTGATAGGAACCAGTGCACTGGGGTTGAGACTCATATCCCACGCAGGGGCAGTGGAGTTCGACCCTGAGAGGCTGGGAGAAAGGGTATTTAAAGGGAGAAACCACAACTCAAGGGGGCAGGGATGGCGTCATTGGAAAATGTCGAGAATACCAGTGAAATATCACAAGGAGGAGCTTCCTGTTTCTCAAGATTGTTCTCTAAGGGCCTTAAGTCCTTTTTTTTTTTTTTTTTTAGCTCCTGGGAGAGCAGGCTCAAGAAATGTGACCTTTTACTTACAGGTAGAGGGCAGGGTCTGGAATTTGAGGTATTTAGGGCTTTTTTAAACTTCTGACTTCTTAGCTGCATTTTTTATTCTTTCACACAGAAGACATACCTGTATGGTTAAAATAATGCCCCTTCCAAACCTTATTCCTAACAGGATGATTTATTCTGTTTGTTCAGAAATTGCTACCTTGGCATTTGTGAAACTCAAGCACCGGCCTTCCTAGAGTGGAAATGATGGTTTAGCTGCCTCCTATGCTGATATCAAACAATCTCTCCCTTCTTTCTACTCTAGACCCAGTCCTTCCATTAAACCTAAAACAGCAGAGATTGGCTCATCTTTGGTGTTTACATTAGGCTTTTGTAACATGTTTTTCTCCCAACAGCCCCTACTACCTCAAGAGCCATTGTCCCTGCTTCTGCTATATATTAGAGTACATGTTATTTTCTATAGAAATAAAAATAATATATTACACTGTATTTTGCACTATACTTTGTTAGATATGTTTTTTTAGAGAATCAGAGGTTCGACATTTCTTTGTTGAACTATCTTGTAGGAAGAAATAGGCTTCATAACTTCCACAATAAAAGTTTTAGGTATAAGGATGAGAATATGAAGACCATACAACTGCTACAAATATTGGGTGAAAGTGGCACAAAGCTTTTTCAATGTGTTATGATGGGGTAGTGGCTTTTTGTTTTATCCCCCTTGACTTCTAATAGCTAATGTTCTTGAATATTTTTGTGTTCAGAGACAGACAGATGTGGTGAATCCACTTTCTGTCTCAGTGCCTCCATAGCATCGCTCATAAAGTTCAATTATATCCTGTGTGGCTTCATTATCTAGATGTTCATTACCAGATTTAAGTAGAATGATTTTGAGTTTTAATTCTGCTTGCAGAATCAATATTCAATTGTAATTTTCTTCTTCTCTTTGACAAAATAACAAAGCCCTATGGGTTCTGTTAAGCAAATCAGTTGCTATATTTTACTACTTGTTAAAATGACCCTTGGAATGAAACTATACAAATAATTTGGTGATTTTTTTTAAAAAAAAATGTTTTGAGAATTAATAATACTGAAAGGCAACTCATTGTTTATTTCATACTTCATTATGTGAAAAGCTCAAGAGTAGGAAAAAGAGATCTATGATGCCAAACAAAAGAAAAAGAAATTACTTGCAAAGCCCTGAAATACTTGTAATTTATTAAAAATGCAATGAAAGATTTAAAGCACATATTTTCCACAGTAGCCTAGGTTATTCAAACTTTAATGTCTATACATTACAGGCCAAGGTATGCATTTGATTTGGTAAAACACTTATCAGGAATATATAAGGCCCATGTATAAGGCCCTAGGTTTGATCATCAGAACTGGAAAGAAAGGAAGGGACGGAGGGAGGAAAGGAGTCGGGGAAGAAAGGAAAAACAATTAGAGAGGGGTCCACAATTAGCTTCTTTTTGATAAAAACCTATGTAATTAGAGCATCAGCAAAATTTAGTTTTTTCCCACCTGCTTTCCCATTGAAACTAAGCAACAATCATATTCCTGTGTACAAACACAGAATAGAGCATTGAGTTTCACAATCCATGTTAGACATTTAAATAAACCAATATCAAACTTAGTCTATATTGTTATTTTAAAAACAACTGTAGAAGTCACCTAATTTGACAAGCAGAAAGCGAAATGAAGTAGCCATACTGGAAAAGAGCCAAAAGAAAAACAACAACCACCAAACTAACAACAACAAAACCAAAAAGAAATAAAAAACAAAACAAAACAAACAAACAAACAAAAAACAGTGAAGACTAACAGAGATAAATACTGCTATCAGCAAGAAAGTGGTTGAACTTCAAGTTTACAACAGGTCGGATGCAAAAGGGAAAAGCAGATACACATTGGTGGGTGAATTCCAGCATTTCGGTCTTTTCTTTTTTCCTAAAGGTCTCTCTCCATGCATTTGCAAAACACAAACACACAAATCAGCCGATCAGAGATTTTTACTTGATCAACATCCTAGTGAGACATTTCTTTTGGCATTCTAATGTCATAGGAAATGAAGGCCAGAAGGGAAATAAGAAACAGAAAGGATTTTTGAAATTCTAGTCTTTAGCTTCTGTTCCTGGGCCATCTCTTAGAGGGTCTTAATCTTTCTGGTATTATGAGATGTAGTTTTCAGTTTTATGTAGCAAAGATTTCCATTTCTAAGTAGCTGCATTTATGGTGACTCAAAATCAGTTTGATAGACTATCTAGCTTTATTAAGTATACAAATGTTACCCCTGACGGTAGATGGCTTTTCTTCTTTTATTTTTTATTAGATATTTTATTTACGTACATTTCAAATGTTATCTCCTATTCTCCTATTCTTGTTTCCCTTCTGCAAACCCACTTTCCCATCCCCCTTCCCATGCTTCTATGAGGATGCTTCCCCACTCCCCCAACCCCCAATCCCCCAACCCCCGACTCCCTCCCTCACTGCCCTGGCATTTCCCTACACTAGAGCATCCAGCCTCACTGTGTAACAAAGGGCCTCTCCTCCCTTTTAAATGCTC
Source organism: Rattus rattus (assembly GCF_011064425.1). Classification (NCBI taxonomy): domain Eukaryota; kingdom Metazoa; phylum Chordata; class Mammalia; order Rodentia; family Muridae; genus Rattus; species Rattus rattus. Next base: position 77,448,947 of record NC_046166.1, on the reverse strand, counting down.
CTCTGGATATTTCAAAAATGGAAACTGGATTAAGTTAAATCCTTCATCCAAAACAAAACAAAACCAACCAACCAACCAAACAAGAAACTGAGTGCACTATCCCCAAAGTTTAGCATTGTTATCAACTTTTGCATGGCAATGGTTTTGAAATTCAGTTTTAAAGAGATTTAAATATCACTAAGAAAGGCTAGGCAATTGAGGCCTACCAAGAATTTTGGCCAGGTAAAAACAAAGATTAGTTAAATCCAACTAGGTTGAATTGCTTACGTTTTGAGACTTTATCTGTAAAAGGTTTTCTATAGGAATATAAAAAGATATTCAATAAAATTGAAAGGTATTTATGATTAGTAAAACTATTTAACACATATTACCAGATTTCTCATAATTGAATACAGTTTAATAAAGACCTTTTATGGAAATAATGGAAATGAGTAACCCAATTGTTTGAAGAATGCACACAACAAAACATTACTTCTGTAGGGTACATTGTATAACAGAACTACAATGTTAAAATGTTTTCCCACAAAATCTGCCCTGTATTTCAGCATCCTATAGATGCTCAATTTTCATTGGAAATACTTGATCTAGACTTCAACTTCATTAAATTTACTATTTGAAAAGTAGATCATGCGTCTGAGCCATTCCGGACACATTTAACAGTTTTTGAGAAACTAACATGAGCATCGATTTTTAAATTTAAATTTTCATTGACTGAGATTGGGTAAAATTAAAATTCAATTCCTCATTTATGTGACTCAACATCACAAATTCTTAACAGATATGTGGTATGGAACAAGGTGGTCATATTGCATTTCTCTTTCAAATGTATTTCATAAAACCATAGGAGAAAAATAAAAAACACTGAGATTAGCTCAATGTAAGTTTCTAAGATTAATGTTTTCAAATAAACTTTTTAAGGTTAAATAGATCAGTATGTTGGTGTGTCTGCAGAGTTTTGTATGGAAAGCATCACAAGTGAAGCTTTATTGTATGAATTAATAGTTGCCACTGGGAGCCGAAGGAATTTAGAGTTATTCAAATCAGCATGAAAATTGCACATAAATTGAATTTTTGGCATTAATTTAAAAGTCGGTCTCAAGAAAAGAAGGGAATACATAATTAAAACACTGAGCCCCATAGTACCAAAAGCAGAGAAAACTGTAGCTTTTTATCAGAAGGTTGTAAAAGGTAAATAGACATGAAAGGTGATGTAACTATTGATACCATGACATCTCTATCATACTGACATTGTTAGTGGACCTATATGTATGTCTCTGTCTGAAGAGTGTGTTGTTTATTGAAATGGCTATTTGGATCTCAATCAGCCTGTAAATCATCAAGCAATGCTAAATGTGATTTGAGAGAAGATATGGCCCAATAAGTCAAGGGAAATTGGGAGTGAATAGAATGCAGGGAGAACTGAATGAGCATGACAAGTTAAAGAAGCCTCTTATTTTAGAGTTTCTTGAGGCGTCTTGTTAGTTGAGAATCAGTAATATTATCTCAATGAACAAAATTTGCTTTGAAGTAGATAATAGTTTGTGCAGAGATATTTTCAAATAATTGAATGTGGTTGCGTGTGCTTTTAATCCCAGCATTCAGAAGGCAGGCTTGTGGATCTCTGTAAATTCTAGACCACCCTGGGTCAACAAAGCAAGTTCTAGGACAGTGGGGGCAGATAGAGAAAACCTGTCTGAAAACAAAACAAAACAAAAACAGAATGTTAAAGTAGAAATGTATAGCTTATAGCCTTGAACATAGTCTTACTCTTTTGCCAGTTATTTTCAGAGTCTCTCACAAACAAGACAATAAGTTTTGTTTTACTGTAAAAAACGATTTAACTTCTGTGCAACTCTTGTGACCCAAGAACTTTATATTATCAGCTATGATACCATCAAATTCACATCAGGGATCACCACATGATCTTCTTTACTAAGAAAGGTTTCCTTAGCAACTTTTGAAATGCAGCTTCAGAAGCTAACAAAATTGTTTACACGGCTACCTTGAAAATCATTAATTATACCTCTCACTCAAAAAGATTGTACCAGAACTATACCTTCTTTTTACCTGAAAGCCTCTTTCTCTTAAACCCTGTGCTTAATGTTAAAAAAAAAACCCTCTTTAAACTACAAGTTTGTTTCATATTGGCTTGTTTAGAATTTATTTTCTGTGATGAAGTCAAGAGTCCCATATTCACCATAGTTTCATTTTCTGCTGTGTCCCAGTCCATGATGGAGTCAAGATGGAGTTGAGAGTTCCATATTCACTGTATTGCAGTCCATCCCCCGATGCTGACCATAACGTGGTGTGACTTTCTCATTATCAGACATACATTAGAATACTATCATGGATACTTATCAAAAATATGCAAAAAGGATTTTAGTAAGCACTGGAGAAATGATCTCTCATGTTCCCTCGTTTGTGTATGTCCTATGTACTAGAGCTTACCACCCTGTCCTATAGACTCTTCAGAGTAGTGTTTTCTTCTTATTTTAAACTTTTTCTTTTTTATTGGTTATTTTATTTATTTATATTTCAAATGTTATCCCCTTCCCCAGTTAAACCCCTATCAGTTCCCTGTTCCTCTGCTTCGATGAGATTGCTCCCCAACCCATCCATACCCTCCTGCCTCAGCATACGAGCATTCCCCTACACTGGGGCATGGAGCCTTCATAGGACCAAGGGTCTTTTGATGCCAGATAATGTAATCCTCTGCTACATATCCAGCTGGAGCCCTGGGTCCCTCCATGCGTACTCTTTGGTTGGTGGTTAGTCTCTGGAAACTTTGGGGAGTCTGGTTGGTTGATATTGTTGTTCTTCCTATGGTGTTGCTAACACCTTCGGCTCCTTCAATCCTTCCTCCAACTCCTCCATTAGGGTCCAGCACTTAGTACAATTGTTGGCTACAAGCATCCTCATCTGTATTGGTCAAGCTCTGGCACAGCCTCTCAGGAGACAGCTATACTAGGCTCCCGACAGCAAGCAATTTTGGCATCAGCAATAGTGTTTGAGTTTGGCGTCTGCATATGAGATGGATCCCTAGGTGTGGCAGTCTCTGGATGGCCTTTCCTTCAGTCTGCTCCACTCTTTGTCCTTGCTTTTTTTTTTTTTTTTTTTTTTTTTTTAAGACAGGAGCAATTCTGGGTTAGTGTTTTTGAGATGGGTGGGTGGCCCCTTCCCTCAACTGGAGCCCATGCCTATCTACCGGAGGTGGTCACTACAGGTTCTATCTCCCCTTTGTTGGGAATTTTGGCTGTTATCCCTGTTGGGTCCTGGGGGCCTCTTGCTTTCCTGGATTCTGGGACTTTCTAGTGGCTACCTCCTGTAGCCCATTCCCCACTGCTACGTACCTCCGTTCAATTTGCTGACCCGCTGTACTTCTTCCTGTCTCTTCCTACACCTGATCCTGCTCTTCTTTTTGTCTCCCCCTCTTCTCTCCCTCCCATGATTATTTTCTTCCCCCTTCTGAGTAGGATTGAAGCATCCACACTTTGGTCTTCCTTCTTTTTGTGTCTCATATGGTCTGTGAATTGTATCATGGGTATTCCAAATCATGGCTTTGTCTTGGAGTCAATCGGTCATGACCAAGAGAAAATTTACAGCGGCACTCTGGAGTGTGGAGATGTTTTCCCCTTGCAGCAAAGCTTTGCTTGTACATTTGCTGCTCATCATGAAAAATTAGGGTCTTTAAGCTCAGGGCTCTAACACTTTCACATCAGTGGAGGTACATTGCTTGGAACTTGGGACTCAGAGAACTGGAAAATAAAGGCTCTTGGCTACTGTCACCACAGTCAATATCATGCCGAACTGCATATCCGATCAGGAATTGGATGTTTTCTGATGGACTTCATAAATATATGGCAGGCACATCAGTCATGTTTATAAAGGATAAAATTTAGGCCTTTTCATAATCTTAATATAATTTATCTTAACTCTTGTTATTAATAGCTTTCCCAATAACTATTTTACCTTGTAAAAAATCTGAGACAGGAAAGGTTTTATATGGAAATTATGAGTCATGTATTCAAACTTAAGAAACAAAATTCTCTCAAAAATAAAATAAAAATTTAAATTAAAGGTGCATAATTCCTATCTCTCCTTTTTAGGTTAACAAATTTATTAAGTGTTTGAGATTTATGTACCTATATGTTTAATCACAGCAATTCTAAAAATGTGAGTTGATAACATCACTAAGATACCAGAGTAGGTTAGGCAAGTCCTTGTATAGTATATGCTTGAACTCGGATTTCAGCATAGGAAATAAATAAAAATAAAATAAAATCGCATAGGCCAATAAAAAGAGGCAGTTCTGTGGTTGAAATACTATAATCAATAAATTATTCAGCAAGAATGTAGCATAGCTAAATTCTGTCAGATTTTTAAAGGCTTGTTTTAATAAGGTAGAAGGCTATGCTTTTGAAAGCATGCATATTATATGTGCTCCATGCCATTTTGATATTGTAGTAAATTTTATATAATAAGTAGTAGAATGTTATACAAAATAAAGATCTGTGTCCTTAAAAATTTATTTTTAAAGTCAACGCAGATTTTCTTTACTTTCTGTTAAATGTGTATAACTATTTATTGTTAACCTCAGTTTCAGTTCCTGAGTTAAAGGTATGGAGAATTTTCTAAATATTCTAAACTCTTGTACAAAAGGGTTTCTTTTCCTATACCCTTCTCTTTTGTTTCCTTGCCAAATAAAGAATGATTATCATGTGGAGTAATTAATCATTTCTCAGCAGTGTCACCAGACCCCAGGATACCACTCTAATTTTTCCTTTCCTGATGAATTTTGTCCAAAACAGACCAAGACCCAAACCAGATCTCTGTGAATCATTCTCCTTATGGAAGTGGTTGTTGCCTTCTGGTCTCTAGCTTCCATAATATTCAGCTGTCTTACTTCTTGGCAATTCTCATTAGAATTTCTTATACCCATCTCAGAAAGTCCATTACAGAGGTTTCTGAAGTTTCTTAGTAAACTTTGTTTTTGTTGATTTCATCTAAATGGACACAATTTATTATGTCTTTGGAAGTAGGCATGCTTCTTAAAAGGATGAAAAAGAGTAGGATATAATAAAAAAAATACCAACAACAACACACTGTAGCAAGAACAATGTAATTTAGTGAAGAGAGGAAAATCATCAACTGCAAAAAATATGAGACAGTTAATTGCTGTGGTGTGAATAAATCATAACTCCAAGGAGCTATCTGACCGACTTTTAACTCAGTCTCATTTGACATAGTGTTGAGGTACAGAACTGGATTTCTCTACTTTTTCTTCATTTCTCACATCATTACACATCCTGAAATTGACCGGGAATGTTGCTCCATTTTAAATGGCCTTTCTAATTTTCTTCCTACTCATAATGTCTTTACAATCATGAGTTACCCTGAGGGATCTAAAGCCTGCCCAGGAAAATATATACCATAGAAAAGAGCTATTTCAAACCTGTTTCAGATACTCTTTCTTTTCAACAACAATAAAAATACATTCTAATAGTTCCTCTAGTCTCTATTATTTTTATAAATAATATAAATTGTGATTTTTACACAGAAATACTTTTCTAAAATTGAACACTTTATGTTAAAACTATGAAATTCAAGCATATTACACTTATATGTTTTAATAGTCTGATTTTGTAACACAAAATAGGTAAATAGAAATGAAGTGAAGCCAATACTGTACTGTAATACAAAATAAGAAAAACAACAAGACTATAATGAAATACATAGTCACCCCTCAGAATCCTTCATAAAGGGAGATTTGGGAATCATATTTGTTTAGAAATGTTGTGATTTGTTTTCTTTTGCATGAAATATTATACATTTTCGTATAATCTATGTATACCACTCTGAATATGTTGAATTACCTCTAGGGTCCTTATGTTAAGAGAATGTATATGCTATAGTTCATTGTTACATTGAACTGTTACGCACTTTAGTGACATTTTTATCTCCGCTAAGGCAGATTCCCCATCCCTGTAAGGCAGGAACACAAATTTGGATTTTAGAAATTAGTGAGTCACTCAAGTTTTATGGCCAATGAGCAGGAGTACAGACTTATTAAGCACTAATGTAACTAATATTACAAAAGTCCCACGCTTTCCCCTTGACATTCAATCAAGCTTCAAGTGCTGTCTTGATCTCTAATGTCAATGCCTGTTATGTAGCTTAATCTCATCTGCAGAGCAGTGATCATCTAAAAATCAATTTGAGGGTCTTGGACTGTTCTCGGATACTCCTTCAAAATGAATCCAATACACAGGCTAGGAATATTCAATGAGAGATTATGCTTACTGCTACTGGTGGTGACAAATGAGATTATATTAGTGTATTACAGTATAATATAATATGGTTGAATATAATTATAAATTAATAATACATAATTATATCACTGGATGTCTTATCATGTAAATTGGGATATAGAACAAGCATGTATTCATATTAAGTATGCCATAATTTCTTACGTCCTAATTCTTGAGATACCTCAGCATTGATCCCTGTAACATTTGTGTTGCACAAAAAAATAGGGGCTCCGATTTAGGCCAGTGTTATAGTCAGGACTCTAATTAATCACTCTCTAACTCAGACTAATTCACTGATGAATTATTCACCGGTGAATAATGCTTTATAAAATCGGGAACAATTCACTATTTTTTCTTTGTACAATTGCATATGCTTTAGATCCAAGAGAAACCCTTCTTTACAGACTGATTAAGACCTTCCAGATAGTTTACCACAAACTGGAGTCATGCTTGGCCTCCTGTTTTATGTTTTCTTCCCTGGGGAAGAATAAAAACTTTTCTACTGGATGTACCTCCAGAAATGTTTTCTGCCCATGTAGATACCCAGATGAGAACAAAGATGCTCATTGAAAGAGCTAAAATATACTTTTTGTATCATCTGGTTTAAATCAAAAGTCCAGGCTTATGAAAATGTATATAATAGAAGAATAGATCTAGGAAATAAAAATAGAGATAGAACCCAGAGGAAACATAAAACAACAGACATGAAGAAAAGAAGGCGAAGAATCTACAGCATATATTGGTCCATGTCAACGAAAAGGGGATACAATAAAGTCCAATGCAAGGAATTAGCATTTGCAAGCATATTTAAGAATTTAAGGGATTAATCACTTATAGACATTAGATAAATGATTTAAATTATAGCCTCATAACTAAATGACTCCAAAAAGTAAACAGAAAAAATCTCAGTTGAGAATATCCCCTTATCAGATTGGCTTGTGGGCAACCCATTTCTTTTATTATTATTTATTAAAGATTGATGTGGGAGGACCCAGTTCACTGTGGGGGTTGCCACTCCTGCGCTGGTGGTCCTGGGTGCTATAAGAAAGCAGGCTGAGTAAGACAAGAAGAGTAAGCCAATAAGCAGCACCCCTCCACAAGTTCTGCACCAGCTATAGCCTTCAGGTTCTAGTTCTGCCTGAGTTCCTGTCATGATTTCCTTCAGTGGTGGACTGTTAACAGGAAGTATAACCAAATAATAAACCTTTCCTTCCAAATTGCTTTTTATCACATGTTTATCACAGCAACAAAACTCACACGGGTTGGGGTTGTAGCTCAGTGGTAGGCGCTTGCCCAGGAAGCATAAGGCCCTCTGTTCGGTCCCCAACTCAGCTCGGGAAAAAAAAAATCAAGATACACCAAAGCCATTTAAAGTTAATATGTGTCTGAGAATTTGCAAACTAGATAACATTAACTGTCGAATTTGATATAGCCTGAAATCACCTGGAAAAAGGGTTTCTCCATTGGGTGGTTGTCTTTATTGGGTTTGTCTATAAGGGATTATCTTGACAGTTAATTGACATACGAAAGAGAGGGCCCAGCCCACTGTGGGTGGTATCAATTCCTAGGCAGGTTGTCGTGGGCTATGTAAGAAAGCTCTGGAAACTTGAGCCTACAAGTAAGCCAGCAGAGTTTCTCTATGATTTTTCCTTGGAGTTTCTTCCTCTGACTTTCATCAGAGATGGACTGTGACTTGGAATTGCAACCTAAATAGACCTTTTCCTCCCCTATGTTACTTTTGGTAAGGCAGTTTATCACAAAAACAGAATGGAAACTAGAACTAGTTGCCTCTTTTTGCAGCTTCTTCCTAATGTCTGGAATGAGTCCATTGATGAAATTAGTACCTAGCAAAACTTAGGATAAATAACCTTTAGTTATAGTAACCAGATATCTGTAAGTGTCTATATCTTTTTGTTTTTTACTTGATGAATCATTCCTTTCTGTCTCAATTTTAACAATTATTTCTTAATAAAATGGGTATATTCTGATAGAATCACGGGAATTTGTATCTGAAATGTAGACAAAACATGTTAACAGTACTTAAGACACTTCGTTTTCTTCAACCAAAGGCAGGAAAAATCTTCCCCTGCTTCATTGAGTGTTTGTTTCCTTTTGTTTGTTTTTTTCCTTCTTACATGCCCATGCAAAGATGCTAAGACACGGAGATAAAATTGTGTCCTGTTTTCTGTGTCTTTTGAAAAGCCTTAAGCAAGCTAAGCTTGGTTTTTAAGTGATTTTTTTTAATTTTTTAAGCATTAGTGTCAAACTAACCAAAATAAAAACTTTTAAAAACCCTTTTAACATTTTTTTAAAAAGTAAACAGTAACTACATTGATGATGAGTATTTTATTCAATTGTGCCTAAAATAACCTTTTGAAATTATGTTCATTTAGAAAATCTTATCAATATTATGTTAAAATTAAAAAAAGAAATTGTAATGTATAATAAAGGCGACCGAAGAAAGCAGAGGACTGCATTTCTTATTTTTCACACCAGACTTAGCAAACAGTGCTCAAAATATAAACCACATTAAACATGTAACATTCTAACTCGAAATTACTTTTGCAGTTACCTTTTCAAAATTAAAGGAATCACTTTAAATCCGAACACTTTTATGAGGAAGAAATATTTAAAGCTCACATTAAGATTGGTTTTATTTTACTGTATTCGTATCTATTCAGTTCAGAAAATGTAAATTTAATGTGTTAAATATTAAATACAACTATATCCATCTATTCATCTGTCTAACTGTAGCACTGACAAAGGCAATTTTCTTCCACTTTACAAAAATGCCAGGCTCATAAGATTCCCATCAACCTCCTTGGCAGCATCCTATTTAAAATGCCAGGGAATGGCTCCCAGCAGGAGCCTTGAGTTCTACTCACTAGGAGACATTGCCCTCCTTCCTGTTGATACCCAAAAAGCCAAGTAAGAGAAATCCATTAGGTAAAAAGGCAAACTATGCATAAGATGAGTGCGAGATAGATATTATAATAAAGCTTCATGCCTCAGAGGAACCAGTTTCCCCTACAGGAACTATGATAGGAAAGCTTCTAACAGTTCCTCAAAATGTTGCCCAAAATTAAAGATCTTCACACTTAATATAGTAGTCTCTGCAGTGGATGTTTCATAGGTCACAGGAGAAGTGAAAAGATATCCACTGAATGCTAGCAGACATGCTTCAATCCAATCCAGGAGATGGTCTTACTCTCTAGTTCTTCCCAGTTGTAGAAGTATTGGATGAGTCAGAGAATTATGGGATATAGAAATACTAAAGAAAGAATATGGAGCAAAAAGCCAACAACCAACAGAATTGCTCTATTACAAATGACCAATATGCTTTATAACAACAAGAAAAAGAAGTCAAATCTAATTTTAAAGCCAAACCAATAACTATTTGTGTTTTTAATTCTATGAAAAATGAAGAAAACAATATATGGTGGTATTCAGAATTAAAATCACAAAAAGGATCTAGACATATTAGGTTATCTTGCTTAAGTGTTACATTAAACTGAAATCTATGAACGAAAATGATTAAAGTAAGCAGATATGTATAAACAGATTATAAAATGAATTAAAAATTAATTTTGGGGGTTGGGGATTTAGCTCAGTGGTAGATCGCTTGCCTAGCAAGCTCAAGGCCCTGGGTTTGGTCCTCAGCTCCGAAAAAAAAATTTTTTTTTACTTTTTACTTAACAAAGCTGTTAACAGATAACCACAGATATAATGATATAAATAAGAAAAGTAGCAAGTTTTATTGTGGGCTAACACTTGATAATTTTCACATTATTTCTTTGTTCTTGTTTAATTTTTAACATAAAGTTACATAAATACATAAGTTACATATTAATTGTCTCACTCAAGTTTTATTAGAGTTAAATCAGACAGAAACTATTATGCAGAAATGTTAATATGTGATAAAACCCAAAGAAACCCTCTCCACACACACACACACAAAAAAAAAGAATAAAAGTTTTCACAATAAAATAATGCCACTGACTTACATTCTTGCAATTATAAATTTAAAAATTTTAATCAAAAAGAGAGAACTACTAAATTAATTTTAAAAGCCACAAAATATTTTGAAATTTTAATATACTATTCTAGAAAACAAAATTTCCTCAAACCAAATGTGAGTAATTGTATTAAAAACTTGAGTGAAATAATTAATATACAACATATATATTAGTGTAATTTTTTTTTAAAATAAGCAAGAGCAGAGAAATGATGTTAAAATTTTCAAGTTAGGCCAGAGTAAAAATTTGATATTTTTCTCATTTGTGTTACTATATCTGTAGTTATCTGTAACAGCTTAATTAAATAAAAAGTAACAAAATGTAATACTCAGAAATTAATATATTTTATACAATGGAAGATACAGAAGAAATACTTTTAATTCATGAATGAATGATAAATAAATCCTGATAAATTTAATAAATCAATATTTTTAAAAGGGCAATACTGTATAAATACAAAAACCTTAAGGTTAAATAAAGTAATTTCTAGTTCAAGAATCTACACCAAAAAGTGCATAATGTTTCAAAAGAAGATATGGCCTGGAGAGATGACTCAGTGAGTAGAGAGAAAAATTCTCAGAAGCCATAAAAACTGGAAATGGAAACCTGTGTGGATAATGCCAGTGGTCTTAGGCTGAGAGGGTACGCAGAGACAGGAGATTCCCACAATTCTTACTGACCAGAGATGATAGCATATGGAGTGAAGAATAACCAAGAGACTCAGTCTACGGCATCTTGTTGCCCGTGTATATGCACAAAACATGTGAGCACAAATACATCCATTAAGAGTAAAATAAATAGATAGAAATACCTGAGAAATAACATGAAAAGTATCTATCTTTAACAGGCTATTACTCATTAACGCAAACTCGAGAGTGAATTGGAATACGGCAAATGTTATACAGTAAGTAAAAGGAAGCAGGAACAGTTGAAAGACGAAGGATAAAAAGTATTTAAGTTACAGGGATGAATATTGCCACATGGTAGTTTAATTAGTACACTGTTGGGACCCAAATACCTGAAAGAAGAATCACAGGAGGAAGGGTTTCCTTTGTTTTAAATAGTTGAATCCACAGTTACTTTGCTGGAGGGTAGATCACTTTATGGTGTTGGAAAATGAAGCAAAAGTTAGAATGAAGCTAGAGCAAAGGATGTTTTTAGAGATACATCTCTACTGACCTGCTCCCTCAAGCTAGTCTCTATAGCCTACCATTCATGATATGATAATACACTCTTAACATTTCTAAGTCACCAAGCAATCCATTCATTGTGGAAGACCCTATGATCTCACTGTTTCTGAAGAAATCCTTATGGAAATATCAAGGGTTGCTTCAGTAACATCTAAGGCATTTCCTAATCCAGTCAAGTCCATAATCAGGATCTATCTATGTATGGGTTATTCTGGTTAAGTATTAACTTTTATACACAGAAGCCTAAGTCAGGAATTTAATTCTTTTTAAATGTTACATTTTACTAGAAATAAGGACTATACACATTTAGAAAATTAGTGTAGAAATCATACAACACTTTGGGATAGTGCAACGTTTAAAATTAGAACAATTTGTAAAATAAAGTAGCAGCATTTCAAAGGTAGGACACCAGGCAACTGGGAACCAAAAAATTTTTCATCTCATTCTCTCCTTTAAAGTAAAAGACAAACAGGTTAGAGACATTTGGAGATGACACCTAAAAAAATTATTTCTGTCAGTGAAATAGTAACCTATTAAACTTTTTTCCTTCTTCTCAACATCTCCATCTCTCTCTCTCTCTCTCTCTCTCTCTCTCTCTCTCTCTCTCTCTCTCTCTCTCTCTCTCTCTCCTCTCTTGCTACATTTTTTTTATTAGGTATTTCTTATATACATTTGATTGTTATTCCCTTTCCGGTTTCAACCCAACATCCCCTAACCCCCTCCCTCCCCTTCTATATGGGTGTTCCCCTCCCCATCCTCCCCCCATTACCACCCTCCCCCCCAACAATCACCTTCACTGGGGGTTCAGTCTTAGCAGGACCAAGGGCTTCCCCTTCCACTGTTGCTCTTACTAGGCTATTCATTGCTACCTATGAGGTTAGAGTTCAGGGTCAGTCCTTGTATATAGTCTTTGGGTAGTGGCTTAGTCCCTGGAAGCTCTGGTTGGTTGGCATTGTTATTCATATGGAGTCTCGAGCCCCTTCAAGCTCTTCCAGTCCTTTCTCTGATTCCTTCAACGGGGGTCCCGTTCTCAGTTCAGTGGTTTGCTTCTTGCTACATTTTTATCAAAGCTTTCAAACACTTACAGTTCACCCTCAGAATAATCCAAACACAACAGTTTCTATGGAGTTCCTGTTTATCTGCATCATTTAAACAACAACATTAAGAGTTTTTAATTCATTGTATCCTTGCACTAGATTGTTATATATTTCACAACTATATGTAGCTATATGTTTCTGTTTTTTTGAAAGTTCCATGAATATATAAACTTCAAGCAGGTGTTGTTTCTTACATAATAAAGTCATATTGTATAAGTAACAACACCTGAATTCATATTGTATAAGGAATTTAATTCTTAATCTCCCTTAATTAAAGTTAATTCTTCCTTACAGAAACCACAGATTAATAGAAGGGTATCAATAGTGTGTGAAAATACATGTAATGCTTCATGATCAATCCATTTGTGAATTAAACACGTTCTGTTTACTTTTTCTGTAGTTGAAATGTGAAATAAATAAAATGGCCAATCAGATCTGAGATATGAAAAGCCTCTCCAATTTAACCAGTATTATCTAGGCTGAGGCCATGTCTCAGAATAGTGACAATTCCAGCATTATGAGGTACTGCTAGCCCCAGAGTTTCTGACATTTCCACTCACAGTAAGACGTTGGCTCAGATTGGATAAATTCCCTTTTAGTTTTTCGCATTCCCCAAGGCTTTGGACTTGAGCATATAAACCATTCTTCAGCTCTTTGAGTTATTCTCTGCCTTGTGGTCCTTAGATAAAGTCCTTGGAGATCTTTATCTTTTTGACAGTTTGTGGAACTATCTCATATCTGTAAGAAATCACTTTTTTCTTTCATAGCTTACAATAGGTGGGGCTCAAACAAGTCTTCATCTGTAACAATCATTTTATAAAACAAGGGTATTATTATTTGTACAAGTACTTTATATTCACAATTATAGATTTAAAATTAAGACTGGAAAATTAATATTCCGAACAAATAGTAGTACAAATTTATCGTTTTTAAAGGACAAAACTTTCCTTATATGTGAAAAACGAAGTTCCTTCTATTACTGAGTGTGAGGTTGATCGTGGAGGGTGGGGCCCTGGGGCGGTAAGGGGGTGGGGAGGGTTCCCCTGAGATCTCTGGTCCTGCTAGGTGCGCAGGTTCAAGTGAAGGGGAGAGAACCTGGGCAGGGAGGGGGAGTGGCTTTCGCTGCCTCCTTTGCTGGCGCTGCTCTGCCTCCAGCCTTCCAATAGTATGTTAGGCCTGCTGAGCCAGCAGGGGACTGTCTAGTGGGCGAGGGTTGCAGGGGAGCTTCTAGTGGCGAATTTAGGAGAGCAGATCTTTTTCCCGAATGGCAGTGTTACATCTCTTATGACAGAAGCTCTCAGATAACGGAGTAATTCCTGCACACTTTTAATCCTTCTAAATAGGATATTTAAGTACAGTTTTGAGACGAGTCAGGGTCTGGCAGCAGGTACTTCCTATTGGTTTGGCCTGAAATCTTGGGAAGACCTCATCTACATATTGGGGGGCATGGTACTGCTTCTACTGTCTTGAGCCTAGTGACCTGTGGTCACATCCTCACTTGTGGAGGAGGAGCTTGGGTCTCAAACCACTCTACAGGAGGTTGGGGGAGGGGCTGTAGCTTTGTGAGAGGGGCCTGATCTCCTGGGAGACTGGGAATGCTCCTGCTATCCCTTTTAGCGTCCGGTCCCGGGAGATTCGATCTATCTCAACTAGGAATCAGGGCACCTTTCACGGCCAGAGGTCCCACATGTGAGAAGCTATATCAAATTCTTGTTATATTCAAATACTGTACCTTACATAAAACACAATACTTGCTTTTATAAAATAGTAAACTTTATTAAATTTTGTGTTAATTTAACTAATTTTAATTACATGTTATAAAACACTAATATCTAATATAATTGTTAATGAATAACTAATGTATAAAACTATGGTTTATTCAAATAGTGGAAATTTGTATCTACATAAAGAAAAATAAAAATTTCGTTATTTGCAGGAAAACAAGAGAATTTAAGACCATAACCGTCAACATTTCCTGACTCAGCAAAACAATATCGCATACTTTCTTTCATATGAAGTATCTATATTAAAATTAACACGCATGCAAATGTACATATGCAATGTGTGTGTCTGTGCGTGTGTGTCTTAGGGTTTTATGCTGTAAAGAGGCACCATGATCACAACAATTTTATAAAAAATAAGTCCCATTTTATTGGGACTAGCTTTTTTAGTTTCAGAGGTTTAGTCCGTTATTGGAAACACGCAGGCAGACATGGTACTAGAGAAAAAACCGAGGACTCTACATCGTGATCTGCAGGCAGCAAAAGGAGTCTGTGTCACATACTGAGCATAACTTCAGTATATATGACCTTAAAGCCTATCTCTACATTACATACTTCTTTCTGTAAGGCCACATATACTCCAAGAAGGGCACAACTCCTAATAGTGCCATTCCATGCGGGCCAAACATTCAAATACAAGTCTTTAGGGACCAAACCTATTCAAACAACTGCAATGTATGAGAAATGAGAGAAGAGGAAAACAGAGAGTAAGAGAGGAAAAGGAAAGAGAGAAGTATTCTTTTAGAGAATGACAGAAACCCATGGAACAGGGGAGAATTGAAGTGTTCCTTGAGAGCATGACAGAAAACAATGAGACAGGTATACCTACAGGAGAGAGAAGAATTGAAAAAGAAGAAAATTGGAGTTGATTATGAGAAAAATACATGTTATGTAATTATAAAGGTGCTGTAATGAAACACATTACTTTATATTATAATTTATAAAACTTAATGCTTTCAAAGGTATATATAAGTAGTCTTGGACTATAGATGAATGTGAAGTTCACATGTTCTGGTACATTCTCATGTTTGATATAATGCTTCTACTTTCATGACATTTTTTAAGGAAAAACAAGCATGTATCTATGATAGTATTTTAGTTGCTGATTTTAATTATTATACTTAATTTAAGTTATAATAAAAATAATAGTCATTATATTTCACATTTATTATTTAACAAAATGAAGCAAGATTAAGATCTACCTTTAATTTTTTTCAAATGGGTTTTGAATATATAATATTTTCGGGGTAAAATGGAAAATAAATTATACCTTGCTATTGATTTTTCCAATGAAGATTAAACATGTTGATGGGAACCAGTGTTTATAGGTAACCCCACTAACAGTTATATAGTTACAAAATGAACACAATGGAGAGTTTTGATAATTTTCCAGTGCACTAAAGGAGACTGGTAAATAGACAGAGATTCTCAAATATCTAACACATTTAGGGAAAAATGGTTTGGTTGACAGAGGAAATGACTCAGCTTTAAAGAAGCAGTTACTGTTATTTCACAGTATCTACTTTTGAATGACATCACCTATGTGGGAACATACAATCATCTATAGTTCCAGTCTGAGGGTAACTGACATGATCTGACCTATCAGGGCACTGCACACATATGAAGCACAGGCATAACAATAAGGCAAAATACCCACAGACATAAAATATGAATGAAGAATTTTTTTAAGTTGGATTGTATTGTTTCAGGAGTATCTATGATATTGATCAGGAGTAATAGTAAATGATATGTAACTTTATGAATTGAATAATTTAATAGGTAGTTGGTTTCACTGAAATAAACCTATACAGTGTATTTAGTATTTGGGTCTATAACTAAGAGACGAGATGAAATAGCATGGGATGTAGCACTAATCCTAGAGGGCCTACATCAGGACTAGTAGTATTGGTTTGCATGCTACTAGTTGGAAATACAGAATAGAATTACATGATAAATATATTTTTAGATATCCAAAAATATAGCAACTATCAGGTTTTGCATACTGTACTATTTGTTCATTTTTTACATTAGATCTTAAAACATAGTGGGTGTAAGAACATAGCCATGTTGATTTCATTCATTCCTTCAAATAAACTAAAGGTTTATCTTATAATCTTGAGTTTATGGCTTCACCTTGAGCACTACAGATAAATACTTAAATGTGCTTACTTCAAAAGTTGAATACGTGTTGTAACTAAAGTCAATGAAGGATGTATTGAGATAAAGTAAGAACCTTGTCCAGAACAGAGATAATAAGGCACAGTGGTGACCTTGATATCTTTCTCTCATAATTAACATGAAGAAAGTATTAATCAGTTTCTCAAACCCCATGTTATGTAACTGACTTTCCTTCTGAGCAATGTATTCTGTGTATCCAACCTTTCCAGTGTATTTTCTAAAACACCTTAAACATACTTGTTCTGATTACTGTCAGTAAATAAATCAATACAATGCATTCAGAACCTTGGTATATATCTTTCCTCTAAATGACAAAATAAGCTAGATATTTACGTCAAAGCATGATCCCACAGTGTAAAAGCTCATGACATCCAAGAAAATCACACATGCAGGTAGAGAACACATCTGTACTTTAATATTATTTAAATTGAACTATAACTTTAACTGAGTGAATATCTTATAAATTGTTAAAGTCCTACATAAATGACTAAACATTCCAACACAGGATACTTTCCTACTTCAGTTATTAAACCTGCTAATGAGTACTCAGATAAGTAAAAACACAGTGAGTTCTAAAGTGCTTCTAATACATCCATATCACATGTGTGTGTGTATGTATGTATGTACCTTATGTTTGCTTTATAAAAAGGAGAATTGTTCCTTTTAGAAGAATGGGAGACAATCCTGCTCTAGTAACAGCCAATCACACCATTTTAGCGTACATGTTCCCCACATTATTAGTCAAAGTTTGAACCTAGGGCCAAATGAGATAACCACAGAAAGTTGAATAATATGTATTATTTTAAAATAAACATGTAATGTTTTATTTTAGAAACTGATAATTCAACATTTTCTGACTCAGGGTTTTTACTTTATCAGTTAAATGACAGTAAGTATTTTAAAATTTGATTGTTCATGCCCTGGTATAGACAGCTTACCTTTGACATTCAACACTGTGGAAATGTTGGGGTAAGGATCTCTCTCAATTCTCAATGCCATTCTCACACACATTCCACACGCTACCATGTGCAAATGTTTTTGTATAGAAGAAGGTTCTTATTTAAAATTTATAATTTTTTCTCAGGGTGCTGGATATTGAAGCCATGATCCCACACACATACTCAGTGTGTACAACACTGAGCAATATCATAACCTTTATCTCTAATAAATAACATGATAATTTATTAAATAAGTTTGTTTCTCTGAATGTATGATGGATATGAAATAAGTAGTTTGGAACTAATGTACCTTAAAATATATGTTCTTTCTTCCAATTCTAAATGGCAGAGTGATGACTTTAATTTGCATCAAGCCATCTGTTATGGGTTTCACAAACAGATTTTATATTAACTGTAGGTTTAGTCAATATTCATTACTTCATGTTGCATTTTTCACAATACAGAGTAAACAAAATTATTTTTGAAAATAGCCAGAGGGAGCTTGCATCGAGACATTGCCTTTTGTTACTATCAATTACTTTTACAATCTTCCAAACTTTCTTGTAGATTTTATTTTTTTATGTTCCTTATAAATGGTCTTGTTTTTAATAGAGATAGCTAGAATTATATGATCGACATATAACTTGTTTGATCTTTGATTGCAGAAAGTTTTTTATTATATACAAATTAAATAAAGAACGTTTTATTCTACAATAAAGTAAAAATTTCAATTCTACGTTTTAAATGTTAGAAAAATAAGCATTTTGGGTAAGACCACGAGGAAAAATGATCACATTTATATGAATTACTTTTTATTATTAATCTTTTCATTTGTTTATATCTCAAATGATATCCCCCTTCCTGGTTACCCCTCCACAAACCCCACATCCCATCTATCTTCCCCCACTCTTTACCTATATGAGTGTTTTCCTCCACTCATCCACCAATTCCTGCCCCACTGCTCCAGTATTCCCCATGCTGGAGCATCAAACCTACACAGGACCCGGGTCCTCCCCTCTCATTGATGTCAAAACAGGTCATCCTCTGCTACATATGTGTCTAAATGAATTACCTTTTTGAGACACACATTAGGAAAGGCTTGTGTTCCAAATTTTTGTTAAAGGCTTGGAGGTAAACATAGCAGTGCATACTTTTACTTCGATACTGCATAAGTGTGGATAGATACATTCTGAGTTAGAAGCCAGCCTATGACACATAGTGTAGTGAGACCGTGATTCAACAAGAACAAAGCTAGATGTAAGTGACTGAACTTTCTTTTCTTTTTTTTTTTTTTTACTTTTTTATTATTATTAACTTGAGTATTTCTTATATACATTTGTGTTATTCCTTTCGGTTTCGGGTAAACATCCCCTCCCCTCCCTTCCTTATGGGTGTTCCTCCCAACCCCCCCCCATTGCTGCCCTCTCCCCAACAGTCTAGTTCACTGGGGTTCAGTCTTAGCAGGACCCAGGGCTTCCCTTCCCTGGTGCTCTTACTAGGATATTCATTGCTACCCTAGGTCCCAGAGTCAGGGTCCCAGTCCATGTATAGTCTTTGGGTGGGTGACTGAACTTTCTAATATCATACATGTATCTTAAACAATAAAATATCCAAACACTAAATTTACTCTTGAAATAATGCTCAGAAATTACTAATAATGATACATTGTGCAGTTGAAACTAAATCTGTCTCAGAAATCAGTAGTTTGGAGCATTTTTCATTTAGCATAATTGAACATGTTTCCTAAAATAATTATTTCTACTAAACAAACATCATGGATATAAAAATTATAGGAATATGGTAGATATTTTAGTATATTTAGAGCTGTATAAGTCATCCAATCAAAAAATATAGCCTCCTTTGTGCTTAAAATATTTACTATCATTGTTGACTTTGAAGGTAACTTTGTGAGTTATGGAGTATAAGAAAGTGAATATCACTCTTCTAGAGACAATAAATATCAAAACTTAATTTCTATTTTTATCCTAATAGCACAGCATGTGTTTTAAAAAAAATCAAAGAATATCCAACTCATGTTATTTTTCTCATAATTGTCAAAGTGGCATATTTATTTTCATTAGTTGATTCACAACATACAGCTTGTTTATTTTAAAGTATTTTAATTTTTAAAAATGAAGAATGAAAACCTGAAATGAGACTCAACCTCAGCAGGCTATTGATCTAGGCTCATATGGGTCAAATTATGTGTAATATTGCTAGTGTTGAAAAATATATAGTTATTTGATTCTGACAAGTTTGGCTCTTTTGTTCAATGACATTGTTTGACTGTAGACGTTGGATACCCAAATTGGACAGTGATGGAATGTATGCCCTTTTTGACTTCAGAAAAGTGGCCAACAAAATAATAAAATAAACTTATGACACTTGTTTAAACAAAGTAACTGTCATTTTATATCATATGCTTTTTTAAATAAAGAAATACATTAAGTTTGCTTTTCTTAATGAAACCAAGCGTATTCACTCTCATTAGTTAGTCCTCTTAAAAACACAAGAGAAGGGATGCATTATTAAGCCACACTATTTATTTTGAGGTGTGTATTTTTAAAAGGTTCATTATTTTATTTGTGTGTTTGTAGTATCTCTATGAATTTATGTACACCATGTACATGAAGGTCCTCATAGAGGGAAGTAGATCATTGGATCTTGTGGTTTAAAACCCTCCCATAGGCTTTCCCTATGTTTCAAATGCTTGTTGTTAGAATTTTGGGAAGGATTAGGAGGTGTAACATGGTGGAGAAGTGTCACTGGGTTTGAGATTCAAGGTTTTCCAAAAACCATGTTATTCAAAGTTATTTTTGTCTCTGTCTCCAACTTGTCAATAAGATGTTACCTCTCAGACACTGTTCCAACACCATATCTGAACGCCTGCTACCGGGCACACAAATTATGGACTCGCTCTCTAAAACTTTAAGTCCCAATAAACCCATTTTTTAAATAAATTTTCTTGGTTGTGCCTCTTGTCGCTTCACAGTAATAGAAAAATAAGCTAGAAGTGGGTACCAGTGGAGTAGTCTTTTGCTGTGATAAGTTGAAGTTTTTTGGAGAAATGTGGAAGACTCTGTGACTTAGGACTAGGAAAACATTTAGACACTTTAAGTAAAGCTTAATGGGATATCCTAGTGGGTATCAACTTGGAAAGCAATAGTTCTGAAAGCAATGTGGACTAAAGAAACTCAGCTTAAGAGGTTACAGAAATATAACTAACTATATTAACAACTGGGCTAGACAACATTTTTTGTCTAGTTTGTCTGTTTGTTTTTGGTGTTGTCCTTATCCCGAGAATCTGCTCTAAGGTAAATTCAAAGGTTTTGTACTAATTCTAGTGCAGAGATTTAAGGACAATCTAATACTGATGGTGTCAAGTAGTTATGAGTAAGCACACTTATACAGTAAAAGGTAAACAAGAGTAAGCAGGGTAAAAAGACATACAAAATGTACAGTTTACAGTGAAAAATATCATGAGGGAATTTAATGTTGGAGTCTTAGTTTGTGTTGAAAGAAATAAGGAGATAGTGAATAAAGGGAGTGGTGCCTTCAGGGCAGAGATGCTACCCAGATAATACTGTAGCCTCAAAAAAAAAAAAATACTCAGTTCCCAAAGAGAACAAGAAATCAATGTGCATATAAATCAATTCAAAGAGGAGGTTTTATTTGAAGTAGGCAGCATTAAACATGTGATTCTGACTTCACAGTCATAAAGGATACAGGAAAAGAGGGGTTGTGCAATCTTTGGTTAAAGAGAGCTCTTGAGGCCACCTGTGCAGAGGGGAGTCACCACATGGTAACTTTGAGAGGCCATTTCATGAAGCTTTAAAAATGATATCTCCATTGTGGTAGAGACCCCAAGATATTGGAGATGCTTGAGCCATGGACACCTGCGCATGGAGAGCTGAAGACAAAGAGTTTGAAACCAGTCAAGAAAGAAGTGTAGAGTCCTTCTAAAATCTGAAAAGGTATAGATGTGTTAAGTAAGGAGTGCATATCTGTAAAAGGTATATCTATGAGACTCTATTTAGTTGAAACTAATGGGAGGAACATAAAACTTCATTTTAGTAAGGCTTTAAGAACTCTACTTAAATCATATTTCTGCAATAAAGTTTATAATATTTTGTTCCCATGTGTTGATTACCAATGGTGTTTTTGAGATTTAATTCAGTATATATTTTTAATATAAAATTGGCTATATGGTGTAGTCACTGTTTCAATATTGCTCACTTATTTGAAAAATTAAAATCATAATTAAACATATTTATCAAAGAAGGCATAATGCTTCTCAGATGATTTTTAGGAAAAATATGAATCAGCTAATCTAAAGCATCTGTTTTATCTCAAAACAAATGTAGCATGTAGGTCGTGCTGAAATATTTATGACTTTCAAGAACAACAACAAAAAAAAAACCCTGTTTACAACTACATTTACAATTGGATGAGCAAGTCATGAGGAAAACTTGTAACTCAGACATTTTTCTTTGATAGAGGTATATATTTCCTAATAACAAAAATTTAAAGATGTTACAGAAATAAGTTGTTTGAATGCTGGGCCTTTGGTTTTTCCTATTCTTCACAATGGACAAAGGTCAACTCTGTCTTCATAGTTATGGCTCTGAGAGGTTCAAGTACATAAAGAAATGATGCACTATTTCCCACCTGAGAATTGAGAGTATCAAAAGAGAATATACACAGGGGATGAGCTTCTGTATCAACAAAGCTTGATCTTTGGAGCTGATATTGTCTGGTGCTTTTTTCTGATGGGAAAGCCTCTATTATTCTATTGATTTTTTCAACTTTATTTAAAAAATGGAGAACAATAAAGCCACTGTAAGCATAAGCAGGACTTAAATACCTAACTTTTGATTTCTGAAGACTTTTTATATAACATGAAACTTTCACATCAGTACCTTGTAAACACTCCTGCTAAAGATGCCACAGTTCAAGGCACTCTTCCTTGTCCTATACATATTTTTTCCAAAAACTGGGTTATTTCTTAAAGTTGAAATTTCTTTGAAATGACAAATGGTGTGAAACATAGACAAATACCATCTCAGTTTGAAATAATAAAACCCATGCAATCCATTACTTGCTATTAAGAGAATGAAAAATAGATTTAATTTTATATTCTTGGAGTGCTAGCTACTCAGATGTGCATCATTAAAATATTCTTTGATTACATTTATTAATGTATGTTGAATAACCTCTGAGTCTCTGGGATGAAGCTTTCTTTATCATGTTTTTGATGTGTTTTGGATTCTGTTTGCAAGGAGTTTTGGTTAAGAGTTTTTGAACCTGTGTTCATAAAGGAAATTTGCTATTTTCTTTGTAATGTTTTGTTGGTTCTTCATATGATTTAGATATCAGGTAATTGTAACATGAAATTAATTGTGAAATATTTCTTCTGTTTTGATTCTGTGGAAAAATTTGAAGAGTATTCACAATGATTAGGATATATGAAATAATGTACTTTCAGTAGAAGAGAAAGGATGTTAATTATAGCTGGTGTTCATGAAAAGAAAGAAAGCATTATAACATTATCAAGTATTAGATACAAGCCAGCCTATTCACTAAAGTAAAACATAAGTAAATATTAATCGTATTGAATAGCAACTCTTAAGAGATTTCGGGGTAGGGGACAGGGGAATCCTAAGAGCTTGGTCTGATATTCTCTCTCTCTCTCTCTCTCTCTCTCTCTCTCACTCTCTCTCTCTCTCTCTCTCTCTGTTTCTCTTTTTCTTTTTCTGTCTCCTTTTGTCCTCCTTCAGGATATCCTAAAGGTTAGTTTATGAAGTATGATCTGGAACATCTTTTAATGTGACATATTGAGAAGGGATTGTGTTTAACAGTTCTGAAAATGAACCTTCAGTAGGGTGTCTGTACCATGTAGCTTCTATTGGAAACTCAGTTAATGGTCCATTTTGTTGGGAGATTTTTTTTTTTAATTAAGCTTTCTGCATTTTTTTTTAACTGCTCATATGCAAGCCTCTTTCTGTAAATGATATAAATTGAAAAAAAACTATTGTTTTATCTTCTCATTTTCCAACTTATAAGCAAATACACCTCTATTGATTGTTAAGTGAAATTACAAAAATCTCAACTTTATCTGAACTTCCTTTAACCATGAATGCCCACAGTGTTCCCCACTTACTTTCAACTCTATTTGTATTTTCTCCCTTTTCAAAATCCACCTTTTATTTCTGAATAAGAACAATTAATTATAATTTCCAATTGTCAGTTGTAGAACTAGGACAATTTTATATATAAATAAAGCTTTAGCATAATTGAATGTTCAGAGTTTTTTTTTATATACCTTTGTATAAACACTTATACTCTACAAATACTATCTTTGTGGGCATTGATGGAAGATACATTGAAACCATTTTGTCATTATTAAAAGACTCTGAAGAATCTTGACATAGAAATTCAAGAAAGCATACAAAACATAGGAACGAAATACTTTACAATATAAATTTAAACACTTAGCAAGTAGCTTGTTATCTAGTGGTGCACATTAAAGAAACTAAGTCCTAAAAGATCTCTCACAATCATTCCCAATGGTGATTATTATGTTAAAGTTGGCCTAATTTGACATGGTTAATAATTTAGAAATAATTTTTAATATATTAATATTACAACATGACATAAAAATTAATACAGATACTTTGATTTTGACTGGCCACTTTCATATCTAATAATTCTACATTACATATTTAATGTATCAGTTGTTTTGAATCTAATTACTTTCTTTCAACTGAGTTTTTTGTGGAGTCCTTAGTGGTATTTGATTTACTTTTGACACTGAAAGCTTTTTCATGAACTCTGCTTGCTGTTATTTTTAATATAAGCATGTTTCTATCAATAAGGATAATGCAGCTACCTCTGTTGCATTCTATCTTTTGCTGCCTCCTGCCACAGAGGTAAAAGGCAAATCCCTATTGCTGAGACACCTTGTACTTCATTAATAGTCCCAGAAACTCCTGAGTTGGAACTGACCTGAATGTCTTCTCCATAAGAATTACTTTTCATGGCACCAGAAGGCACCATGTAAGCTTTCAAACAAGGAGGTAACTGACAGGTCTACCAGCTGACACCTTTGAATGACAGCAAGGACTAGCATGGCAAGGCTGAAGGCACATACAACTTGGTGGTAACCAAATGCTCTCTAATTGGACTTGAGATCCATTCATTAAGAGTAAAACCACACCTGGTAATTGAAACCCAGCTATTTACTTATTACTCGTGAATTCAAGGCTTTTGGACAAGAATCTATAACTACAAATCTACTAAGTCAGCATAATCACTAACAATAGTCTATCTATCTATCATCTATCTATCTATCTATCTATCTATCTATCTATCTATGTTTTTATGTACACAGATATAAGTAGTCTTCACCCTTCTTTCTTTTTTTTATCTTTATTAATTTGGGTATTTTTTATTTACATTTCGATTGTTATTCCCTTTCCTGGTTTCCAGGCCAACATCCCTCTAGCCCCTCCCCCTCCCAGTCTTCATCCTTGTTCAATGAAATCTCTCTTTGTAACAGACTAAGGTCACCATAGAAAAAACATAACTGATCAAAATGCAGTTATGGATATATGTACAATATACTCCTGCATCTAAGGCTAAAGGAACATTCAAATATGGGGCAGAAGATTGTAAAAGCTAGAAGATCAGGAGTTTGCTATGACATGTGTCTCCTAGTAATATCAGACACTATGTTCATAAAATCTTGCCAATATTACAGCAAATATGAGCTGAACAATGGCCTCATCTATGCACAATGAACTACAGTAAAGCTGAGAGTGGGAGAAGATGGCCTTTACCAGAGAAAATACTCTTTCACATCCATTGGTTGTCCAATAGGAAATAGTCAGCCCTGAGAACATACAGATAAGTAACATTCTATGTACTGAGCAGGGCATATCTCAGAAGATATATAAAATATATACACATATGCATGCATGAACAATTTATGAAAAAAGAGGTCATGAATTTGAAGGAGAAAGGAGACAGGTATTTGTCAAGTTTTGAAGGTAGCAGGCATGAAAGGAGAAAAAGATGTTTTAAAAGTAAAGGAGAAACATAATCTAGATAAAATTGCATTGAACAAAATGAATTTCTCATCTCTAAAATTAAAGTATTATTAATATTTTTGGTTCTGTCCTTTAATTTCTGTCACCATTTGATTGTTTGTTTGTTTGTTTGTTTGCTGTGTGTGTTTGTATATGTATGGTAAATGAGCATTTTCAAAAGTGTTTTACATTTACCTTTTATTATGTATGAGTGTTTTGTATGCATATATACCCCAGTGTGTGTGTGTGTGTGTGTGTGTGTGTGTGTGTGTGTGTGTGTGTGTGTGTGTGTGTGTGTGTGTGTGTGTGTGTGTGTATGTTGCTCACAAAGGCCAGAACAGGGCATTGGATCTCTTGGATCATGAGTTAACTTTGGTTATCATTTGCAATGTGGATGTGGGAACCAAACTCTAAGTTGTCTTCAAAAGTATCAAATGATCTTAACATCAGAGGCATCTCTTCAGCCCCTCGATGTCTTTTTCAATCTGTAGTGATGATGATGTATTTTTACCTATCCTCTTTTCTTTTCTGTTATCTCATGTTAAAGTAATATTGACACAATACAGAGTACTTTATTACTTTGTGGCACAGCTTTCTCTATTATAACTCACAAACAAAATTTCTTGTTGAGGTAAACTTGTTCTCATTCCTTAAGCTTTTCATTAGTTTCACAACATGTGCTGTTTATTTGATCTCCAAAGCACTTTTGATTTTAAGTTTCAAGATAGAGTCTATCTAGGGTTCTATGTAGTTGTTTCAAATACTCAGTTTTGATCCCATATAGATATCGTTGACGTTTCAGATTAACAATTATAAAATTTTATTGTCTAAGATTGTTTCCTAAAATTTTCCAATCACTTCTGTGTATTAGACAGTTCACGCTGTTGGAAGCTATTCTAATGTTAATGAAACAGGTGTAAGTGAACTACACAAATCCAGTCTAAGATCAATGAGTAAACTAAATGAACAGCAAAGGTTAACACAAGAATCATTGTCCCCTTAAATGACTGATGTGTGAGCAGCATCAATATCTGAGAACACCTTGTCCTCAGACGTGTGGCACTGGCATGTATCTAGGTACCTTTTTCCTGGAAGTGTTTAGTCCTCTGTGCCGACATCAGAAAGGAAAATAGATATGTGATATCATGGCTCAGCATTGACATCTAAACCATGATACAATTCTTTGTAAAAAAAAAAATCAGCTTTATTACTCTAAATCAAATATCTTCTTTGAATTATTTGCTTTAGAAAATTAGGATATTTAAAAGAGAAAAATGGAGACTGAGATTATTTTAATTACATATAAACCAACAATAGTAATTCTGAAGAGGTGACTAACATTCACCATATACAGTCTTTTCCAGAGCTCTCAGGTATTCCATCAAATCCCTTCTGTCCAACACACCCTCCAAACAGCATAGGCCTGACGACTTTTTGTTTCCTCCACCTTGGCTAGAAAAAGAAAGGCTCCATCTGATGCAAAGATCTGAACGATCTCATCAATCCATGCTAAATGACATGGACAGCTGCCTCAGAACCTGGCACAGGTAATTGCTCAAAAGCAAAGGAGTGAGTAAATCTGCACTCATCTCGCACATTTATCATACACTATTGACTTTACTGTCACAATTTGTGTCAGTCTCTAAAGAGCAGGATCATGGAGTGGGACCAGCAAGGAGTCAGAATCATGCTACTATCTCAGGTTAATGTTTGATGACTGCCTAATAATTAGTTGTATTCCTTTTGAGATAGTTTGTCTATATGTAGACAAACCTTTCCACAGGTATTCAGCTTGGAGCAAACACTTTTTGATAAAGTTCCCTTAATAAAAACATTTCTTTCATGGCAGATTATTTTTTCAAGAACATTTAAAACCATGATTTGTTTTATTTTATTTTTTCTTCTTTCCAAGCATCTTTTCTTGTTTTCTTCTTCTGTTTACCTAACTCCTTACTCCATCCCTTCCTCTTTTCCCCCCTTCCTTCCTGCTTCCTCGTCCTCCTCTTATTTTTCTTCTTTGTCCTTTTCTTCATCTTCTTCCTCTATCTCTCTCCTCTCTCTCTTCCCTCCCTCACTCCCTCCCCATCTCCCTCTCTTCCCCTCTCCCTCTCCCTCTCTTCCTCTATTTTTCAAGAATACACAGGAGCATATTCCTTGGCAATTCCTAGATTGCCTCTTGCCCTCCCACATGTGGGTATTCTGAACCAGGACTAAGTGGCTACCCCAGGAAAAAACAGGTCAGGTGGTGTATTGGGAAGATGCTATTGTGGTACCTGCAGTTTCTGGGTTGATGGGGCTATAATTCTTCTTGCTCTAGAAACTCCAACAGAAAATGTGGTAACTGCATCTACAGTTTTCTCCCTTTTGCTGAAATGGTTGAGCTGTCAAACATTTCATTTTTTTTTAATAAGAAGAGATGTTGTCTGAATGCTTGCTACCCATGCTTTAAATACCTCATAGCCTCATAGCTTCTCAAGGAAACCTCAACAAATTCAGCCAATCATGTATGAAGGAGACTTTAGTTTAGCCTTATAAGTGACCATAGCAGTCATAGTCACTACAGAATCAGCAGCTTTTATTCCAGAGCATGTTACCTTCACATTGATAGCCAAAATATTCAGTTGAGTCATGAGCACTCCAAATATCTCACGACAAGCCTGAGAAATAGCAATTTCACATCTTATAAGACTTCTATATGCTTTATAGGACTCTACACAGCTTTATCTACGCCATTCCATATTTCCATGGCTATCTCACCAAAGTCTTTACACAGGTCTGCCTGTCTTAAAGCATAGGTCTTGAGAAACCCTTACCTGAGAAATTTTACAACTTACTATGATACTTCTCTTCTTTTCTTTTCTTTTCTTTTCTTTTCTTTTCTTTTCTTTTCTTTTCTTTTCTTTTCTTTTGATTACGGGTAGAGATAGTCATGGTGGCAATATGGCTAAATAGTTACAAATAGGTAAACTGTGGGAAGATGAAGATGAAGAGTTTTCTGGAGAGGCCGAGACAACAAGAGCTAATGGGAAGTGTGAATGTCATAACTGTGGAAGATGAATAAAGTATCGGGTCCTGGCTACTGGAAGTGCAGCAAGAAGCAGTTGTGAGTTGAGCACCCTTGAAGATAGTTGGTAGAGCTGTGAATTAGTTGCTAGGTACTGATTTGCTAGCTCTCAAAGCTCAGAGGAGGACAAGTAAGAACTCCCATGGAGATTTCTAAAGAATAAGCTGACGCTAAAACAAAAGGTCACTTTGAAAACTGACAAGAAAGTTCCACTGCAAAGGAGGACTTTTACAGCTTATTGAACATAGAAAATTCAAGCTATGGTGAGCTTGCAGCCTTCATCCTTAGGTTGAAATCACTTTGCTATGAGAATGTACTATGCAGGTTTTGGAAAGATAAACCTACTTCATCTATACAGTCACAAACTCCTCAATCTATAATCTGTCTTGCCTGGAAGATATTCTGTGGCAGTGGTTGTACAGAACTTGTGGAAGTGGCTAACCAATGTTTGGTTTAATTTCAGGCCCGTGCCTACAGAAGTATCCCATGATCAACACTGCCTATCTAGATGACCAGGATAGGCCAGAGACCTAGGACAGAACCACACAAAGATGGCAACAAGCAAACAATCACAAAAACAAGCAAACGATGAAAATCTACTAAATTCATAGATTGGTACCTTGTTCAGTTGTCATCAGAGGCTTTTTCCAGCAGCAGATGGGAGCAAATGCAGATACACACAGCCAAATATTATGTAGTGACAAGGAATATAAATTATAGTTCTCCATCTGGTCCCTCTCTTCAGAGATTGGGGAGGCCCGTGGAAGAGGGGGACCAAAGATTTTAGGTCTCAGAGAGCATGGAGGACACCAGGAGAACAAGGCCCACTGAATCAACTAAATGGGGCTCATGTGGGTTCACAGAAACTGAAGTGGCAAGCAGAGGGCCTGCATGGGTTTGCAGCAGGTCCTTTGTTTAGATGTTGTAGCTGACAGCTTGTGTTTTTGTGGAACTCCTAAGAGTGGAAGCAGGAGTCATCGTTTGCCCATCCAATTAGCACTCTAGCATTGACTCTTTCTGCCTGTTCTTAAGGTTCTTTTTCTCCTATTTTCTCACGTTGTCTAGCCTAGACATGAAGGCATTGACCTTGTCATACTGTATCTTATTTTGTCCTGTCTAAATGTCCTTTCTTGGAGACCAGCTCTTTTCTCAGGAGGAAACTGAGGGTAAATATATCTGAGGAAGAAGGGAAGTACTGGAGGCTATACAGAATTGAATGTGGGGAAGCTGTATCTGGGATGTATTGTGTGAGAGAAAAATCTATTTTCAAATCTAAAATAAAATAAAGGAACTCAAGGCCATGACACTCAAATCCCAGAACTGCTAAACATACTAGAGAGGTACTTGACAATGTTTTGATTTCCATCCAAGAAGTCCTCAGCCAGTCGGTTACAAGGTGTCACTTGTTCTGTCCACTGCCTTCACGTTCCATTCCATTGAATACTCTCCCCTTCCATAAGCACGTGTGTTTATTAGAACACACACTGTTTTGTCACTTGTTCCATTTAATTGCATTTGGTTAATTGATTTTTCCCATGTACTTGCCTATTCATGTTACCTGTGAGTTATCAAGTGGAGGCTCTCTCTCTCTCTTTCTCACTCTGACCTAGTCCTTCCTTATCTTTCCTATCCACTCATTCCCAGATTGAAGAAGATGAATGATCCAAATGAGGAAAAGAAAACCCATTAAGCCTGTAATGATTTGAAGGAGAATGACTAAAAGTTTACTAGTTGGTATTATTTGGGAGGGCTAACACACAAACACGTTTTCCATTTCCGGTTTGCTTTGTGGTACAACTACCAGCACATATGGGCCTATGCCTGCTTACTTCCAGAATTGAACTCTTATCCAGTTGGTTATGTTTGGGGAGGGTTAGATAATGTCTCTACCCCTCTCTTTCTATAGCCTTTAATGGAGGAAAGTTTATACCACTTATATGGTTTAGGGCTTTGAGATTAAAATGGTTTTCCATTCCACATCCGGTTTGTTCTTGGGCAACCTTTCTTTTTCAGGAAAAGTGCTTAGATGGTAGGCAACTACCAGCACATATGTATCCTCTGGGAACTCAGAATTTCTAAAAGAGAAGCCCAGCCACCATGCCAGGACTTACAAGGTAATATTCCAGAATTAGATGAACTAGAGGAACTTATCCATCTGCAACATTGAGGCTAAATAAACTCTTATGTAATATGTCTTGGTCATGATGTTTTCTCACAGCAAGAGAAAATTCACTATTACAGAGTGATATGTTCTCTTGCATTTTCCCCCTCTCTTCTATAGCATTCCTTGCCACTGTCTTATCAGAGGAGTAGCAACTTGATTTGGACTGTAGTCATAGTTTATATTTACTTATAAAATCCTGTTGAGTAGGGTCAACCTCTTGAATTGCTTGACATAACTTTTCAGCAGCCTTGAGACTTAAACTGAGTTACTTTATATTTTATAGTTTAAAACACTTAATAGACCTAAACATCCCTTTATGCGGGGTGGTCTCTTATTTCCCCCCCATTCTATTATTGGGGTTCAGTCTAGCAGGAATCTTCCACTGGGGCAACCTACCAGAAACATTCCTAAGGTTGTATCATATGGAGGCCCTTCCAAAAGAAATATGCTTAGATAGTTCAGGGTAGCAGGCAGGATCCAACTAATTTCTTAATGGTAACATGGGGGGTTAAGAACTTCATCTGTTTTAATCTTTGTATCCTCTGCCACGGGTTTTCCCTTTTCTAGACATTAAAGTTTATCTACTAGGGTAATTAGAATCATTAAGAATTTCTATAAAGAGAAGCGAATTTTATATAAAGTTTGTTTTTTCCAAAAAAAGACTGAAACGATAACAGGGCACACAGTTTTGTTGGGGACTGAAATAGGTATAGGTGCACATACTCACCCAGTAAGCAGAACTAAATTAGACTAAAGGGGATAACTCAGAGGAACTGACATGCAGTACAAGCAAATGGTACAGGGAAATGGACACTTGATGACTTTTGTTGTTTTATAAATGAAACTTTGTGTGCTTGTTCACAGGACCATAAAATGTGGAACAGTGCTGGAGGCCTCTGTTATTTTTATCTGAACAGAGAGTATGGCTTTTTAAAAAAGAAAATGTCATTTTTGTGATGTGTCACTAGACACCAGAACATACATCAAGGTGACTTTTAAAGCAGTTCTTTACAGCAGCCAGGAAATTCTGATACCCAGACTACAATATTCTGAAAGCAGCCTAATGATTCCAGCAGTGTTTCTTTATGCGAGCACTCATACAGCACTGGTTCTCACTTACCAAGTCACAGACAGATACATTCTCTGATGTGACATGTACCTTGTGAGAACTGCTCAGTGTCTGCAAAACTATCTATGAAGCACTACCTGTAAAACCAAAGACACAGGCAAGAAATGTGGTGTGCAATTCCCCAATTGTGACCACAGGACCTCTGCAAATGATAACATGGATTTGAGATTGTGAGTGGCTGCTTCAGAGTAGTTCAGGAGAGGCTCTATCTCTGATAAAATGTCAGAGATGATTTTACAGGTTCTGTTTTATTTTCGCTTATATGCATGGATGTGAGGGTGGAGGTGACAAGCATGTGCATGTTAGTGTAGGTGAATACTGAGTGCAGAACTAAATGTCAGCTCCACTGGACCTGGAATATAAGTGATGTCAGCCTTTTGAACTGAACTAGGGTCCTCTGTAAGATAGCAAGTGCTCTTAAATGCTGAGTTATTCACTCTTTACATTTTATAGTTTAAAACAAGTGGAGTATCTTACTCTGATGTTTTCATTTGATGTATCATGACAAGTATATGGAAATCTATTTCAGGAATTAATAAATAAAATTTTGAGAAACAATGAAATGTTTAATACAAAGTTGGTCATCCATATGATGATTCTGAATTCACCTGCTTTGTGTATGAATGATACAGAGGGATTTGCAGTGGGCAGTGTAGGATGATCTTGTCCATACAAAGTGTTCCATGAGAATTTCAGCATGATCATTTCAGCCTTTTGGGTAAATGTAAAGAAAATAACTTGATTTATCATGTTATGAGGACACAGATTACCTTACAGATGACTTCTTATAATCAACAACATCGGATAGGATGCATCACGCAACAGTTTTTTAGAGTTTCCTGATTGTTCCATGCAGATTAGAAAGCATGATCCCTGTTATCCTCAGACTTAAAAGAAAAAATAATTTTACAAAGCATTCTGCAAGTGTCACCCATTCCTGTTGCCTGTGGTTCTGTTGGCCTGTAGAATAATGGCACATACATATAATAGCAAATCTCCAATTCTGCTGAAATACGTTGTGCATTATAAAGAATGAAGGGCCGATAACCTTTAAGGTTATTCTGGGTTATCAAGATTAGTGTTTTAAATGCAGCTCCAGATTCTTCTTCCTCCTCATCTGTGTTACTATGGATCTGTGTGCTCTCACCTCTTACTTAAGATCCAGCAGTAGCTGCTTTTGACCTCCCTCTGTCACCAAGGTCTATAAATAACTAAGTGAGTGTCTGGTTTGGTTGCTCCTCAAGGACACTATGGAGGTCTTTTTTTTTTTTTCTTGTAAAAATTTGAAATTTCTCTTGGATAAAGGCCCATGCTAACTTCTATAACTCACCCACATTTATGTCATCAGCACTTTTCACCCATCAGGACTGCCTGGCATCGAGTAATTGATAACAGAGCAGCCATACTGTAAGATAACTTATCTTTATAAAAATAACCATACTTACAGTTTAAAAATTAAGTGTAAAAGAGATTAATGAATTAGAGAAGGAAGCACTATATAAATCACTTTGATTCCCTTATGTGTTTTCAGTTGCTATATCTGTTGAAAGATTTTAGATATTTAGTGTGTCCAATGATCAATAAACAAGAGTCTATTGGCGTTGCT
Source organism: Rattus rattus (assembly GCF_011064425.1). Lineage (NCBI taxonomy): Eukaryota > Metazoa > Chordata > Mammalia > Rodentia > Muridae > Rattus > Rattus rattus. The sequence continues at coordinate 77,415,389 of NC_046166.1, read as the reverse complement.
GAGCATGTTTTATTAGTTTATTTAATGTATAATTCCTATTTCACACTAAAAAAATAGTATAAAATATACAGGAAGTTTCTACAGTGAAAAAGTGGCTCATTCTGACTTTCTGGCTGAGTCTAAGGCCTTCCTAAGATGCTCCCATTTTAGTGACTAAAACTGGGTGATCCTAAGAGATTGTGTAAGATTATTTGAAAGCTTCAATGTAAGATTTAGATGCATGTTGCAATAGAAGTAGGAAATGCATTGATTGAGGAAATATAAATCACTCTGAATCTCTTGGCAGAGACATTTTATTTTAAAGACGAATTTAAGAATTAAGCCACTTAATGTGTAATTGCCTTATGAATATACATAGATACACGAATTATGTCCTGGGTTTGAGGTTTAAGCAGAACTGAAAAGCTAAAACAGTAGTTTATTGTTAAGAAGTAAGTTGAACAACTCTTCTAATTCAATGTGTCATTTAAGTTGTTGTCAAATAGCCACATCCTATTTTGAAATACAAATTAATTATCTATTGCAAGCGTGAGATTGCTTATCTCCTTCAAAGTCTCATTAGTATGCAAATGACTCTAATTAGGTCACTGTCAGACAATATTAGAGCAGAGTTGCTTGCCGCCCTTGAGAAGGAAAGGGATTTCTACCCGAAATATAAAATTGTTACTGACATCAGCTTTACCTGGTAGGAATTAATCTGGAAGTATTTATTTGGAGGACGTAATTTTAGGGATATAATGAAAAACTTCTGCATGTGCTGGGTTTTCTGTGTGATGTATGTGAGTGTGCACTTGTACAGGTGTGTCACCCTATATAGGTGTGTGTGGCAGCCAAAGGCTGACATGGGGATGACTTTCACAATTACTTCTTTTGCTGTCTTATTTAGATAAGGTCTTCTAGTGAAGACAGAATTCACCTGTTTGGCTGGCTAGCAAACTCCAAGATCTGCCTATTTCTGCCACATAGAGCTGGTACTACAGACACACACTACCACAGCCTACATTTACATGGGTGCTGGAAATCTGAACTCATTTATGCTTGGATAGAAAAGACTGTGCAAAATGAGCCATCGTCAAAAAGCCAAATGTTCATTCTTTTTGTAAGGGCACCAATGTATAAATGAAAATTAATATATTAGAATTAAGGAATATTAGAAATTATGAGATGAATGATACTGTAAATTATCCTGACACTGACTATATTTCACCATCCATTTTGTGTTCTTTACTGTGAAATGAGAACAACTTAAACAAAAACGAAGTTTTGCTTACCTGAAATAATTTGTATAGAGCATAATTGAGATATCAAATAATAAAATAGTGAATAAACACAACTGTGGTACAAAATATAGCAAGATAGCTTTAATTAAGTGGAAAAAGTTCTCGTTTCTCATCTCCCATCTTTGCGTTCTCCTGAGAAACCAGTTTAATTTGAAGACTCATATCAACTTTTCTTATATAAAATAGTTGAAACTCATTGGCATTTCTTTTATTGTTGAGAGTCATGTAAATTATCATATAATTTATACAATGAACTACAGGAGGAAATAGTCAATATTCTAATGCATTCCATGGTCATTTGAATCTGTGGTAGCGTGAATGTCTATATTAATGGTCTTTAATAGAATCTGTTAAAAATAAATAGAGAAATTGTATGAAGTAGTGTTGCTCAAGGGAGAAAGTAGCTTCATCAAGATTTGTGGTTACAGTAAGTATATAGAGATGGAATCACAGAGCTAAACAAATAAAGGAAAGTAGGGAAGGATAGCACGACCAGGAAGGGAAACTTGTTTAAAGCCTAAAATGGAGAAGACTATACAAAAAAGTCAATAAAATAATTGTTAATGATATTCTGCTATACATACATACAGGTAGGTGCTTAGGACAATTGTCATCAGAGAGGTTTAATCAAGCAACTGATGGAAACAGATGCAGAGACCCACAGTCAAGCATTAGGCAGAGCTCAAGGAATTCTGAATAAAAAGGGGAGGAATGATTGTAGGAGCAAGAGTGTTCAAGGTCACCACAAGGAAACCCACAGAATCAACTAACTTGAGCTCATAGGGGCTCACGAAGTCTTGACCAACAACCAGGGAAACTGCATGGGATTGACCTGGGCCCTCTGCAAGTTATGTAGCTTGGTTTTGTTATGGGACTCCTAACAAGCTCTCTCTGACTCTGCTGGAAGGGAAATGAAGGAAAATGAAATGGGGATGGTGGGTAAAGGAAAGTGAGAGGAGGGACTGGGAGGAAATGAGGGAAGGAAAACTGGTTGGGATTTAAAAAAATAAATAAAAAGAAAAGTAAACAGCAAAGAAAAAGGTGTCTAGGTAAGTAATTCAGTCTTGGCCCTATGCCTATCTAAAATCATCATTTCTAGAACAGATGGATGGGAAGATTCTGTCTGTCACTAAAATGTAAACCCATATTTGAAATCATGTGAAAGGATAAATGACTAAGCTGAAGTTTGGTTACATCTTCCTTTTTCAGAAATACAATCTCTGCTCCATTTTCTCTTTCTGTCAGACTTCTGCCTTGGAGCCAGTACCAATAAAATTCACGTGTATAGGTCATGGAAATAAGCAACCAGTCAGCCAGATGTGGATAGCAATGAAATCTTGAGCTTATGCTATATTTCTCCCAACTCAAATATTCCAGCTAAAATTGCCACGGATCAATGAAAGTAAAGAATATGAAGTACATACTATACCTTCTTTACACTAGCTACAGTGAGATCTACTTTTATTATTAGTGGTTTATACAATATGCTGTAGTCATGAGCATCTTAGTCACTTCTTACAAGTTTAAATAAGTCTTATATATTTATTTTAAATCTCTCTCTCTCTCTCTCTCTGTGTGTGTGTGTGTGTGTGTGTGTGTGTTTTATTCACAAACTGAGTTCAAAGAACAAATTATAAGAGTCTATCTCTTCTTCCACTATGTGAGTTTTGGATTAAACACTTACCTTCAGGATTGGTGGCAAGTGCTCTTACCCAGTGAGTCTTCTTGCTGGATATCTAATAACATAACTGTTTCATTCTTGTTCATATAAACAAAGCTGCTACGTATCTGTGACCAGAAGAATCATACCAATGTTCCCCAATATGCTATGTAAAATTTCCTCTAAGTATAAAGGAAAACTATGAAAATAATCTTTTTAAATATTTGTGATAATTTATTATTTATTTTGTGCATGTATAGGAGAGAGACAGAGAGAGACAGAGTCAGAAAAAGAGAAAGGGAGGGAAGGAGGGGGAAGGAAGTGACGAAGAGAGAGAGGAGAGAGAGAGAGAAAGAGAGACAGACAGAGAGAGAGAGAGAGAGAGAGAGAGAGAGAGAGAGAGGAGAGAATGATTGAATATGCACATTTATGATAGTGGTGTTCATTAGAATGAAGAAGTATGGATTTTGGTGTGGAAAGATGTTAGCTATCCTTCTGTTGCTGTGATAAAATACCTGACAGAAACACTGACAGAAAGAAATATTATTTTGACTCATGGTTTCAGAAGTGTAAGTCTACTGTTATTGATGTCCAATGTAGATTCTGTAATGAGGCAAAATATACACCCAAAGCATGCCGTTGAATGAAGCTGCTCTCTTCATGATAAGCAGAAAGATGTGGGGGCAGTTTCTAGATGCAGATGTCCAGGACAATTTCTTAGTTCTACCTCTTAATACAGCACATTCAAATTCTGGTCAATGGGTTAATTAATGCATTGATTAGCTCCACATGCCAAGTCACCTGTAGATAACATCTGATGCTGCAGAATCGATTATACTAGTCATTCTGAGGAAAGTATGTAACATTTAAATCTTAACTGAAGGCAATGATTAGGAGCTATTTTACAGCTCCTGAATTAGTTTACCCAAATAAATAATGCCTGGGTCATGCGTTTGAATGTTTGAAGTTAGTAATACCATAAGAATAATTTTGCATGTGATATCTAAGAATATATGAAGATACATATTCATCCCACAGAATTACTTGCCTTTTGGCTTACAATGCAAATGGCAAACTCTTCCAGCAAGTCCTTAGCTCAGCACCACCTGTGTAACTTTTTTTCATTTGATTGTGCCCCCCCCCTTTTTAATCTCAATCAGTCAGAGGAAACTTTATCACAATCACATCAAATTCTCCAACTGTGGTTCATATCTCATTTGTGCCAAAACCCCAAACGTCTCCTCTGACCCCACTGATGTTGCTTGATCCAGTTTTTTATTACTATCCTGATTTCTGCAGTCATTATCATTACCATTTTGTTGATTCGCACAAGTCTGTGGAGAGTTTCTTGAAATTATCTAATACCACCCAAATCTTCCAACCCTAAGCTTAAACCTAAACCTAAGCTTAGGATGTAGGTTTAGATTTTCTTCAAAACCTACTTTAATAATGGTTCTTAAATGCTTTCACCTTCTAGCTAGTCCACCACCCACCAAAAGTAGTATAAACACAAGGTTAAAGAGGGACGTGAATTTGTATCTGCTTAGAATTATTTCTCTTGGGTGAGTCCAATCCTCATTGTCAGGATCTCAGCAGTTCAGTTCTTACAAATCAGCAGCAGTAGCTTGATCCACTTGCAAACTTCAATCAGCAACAAATCAGCAACAACAGTTCAATCCAGAAGAAACTCATTCTGGATTCTACTTGAGTCTGTGGGAGTGGCAAGAAGCTTCCAGAATATTATGAGATGTTTTTGGTGTGTTTCTATCTATGAAGTCAGAACAAATGATGGTAAGTGAAGAAGGCATGAACCTATTCTATGGCTTTGTCAGCGAAGACTGAACTTGGTTGATTTGAGTGTCTGCTCTGAGATGGTTTTCAGTATTACAGCTTAATTTATTCAGGAGTAATAAGGGTTATTTAAACCCTGGGAATTGGGTAAGGGTTTTTGAGGTGAGTGTACGTTATTGGCTGGAGCTGAAGTGCTGGGAATACTTCATTTTCATGAAGAATTCTATGTGCTTGCTGGACGTGCCCGTATAGGGAGAGAGGAAGTTAAACCTGCAATTTGACTGTCAGGTTTCATGACTACTTCAACAGTAGTGGAAGTGGGGCTGGGGGTGGGGGTGGGCGTGGCATGTGGGCCCAGACCAGGGAGGGACCTATCTTTCCTTCTGCCTGTCTCACGATGACATTTTCAGGGTTTAGACATGTCTCCAACTCTCTCATGCTCCAGGTCAGTTCTCTGCATTACACATGGCCCACATCTATCGTCTATCTATATCTTCCTCCACTTAATCCCTTAACATTCCATTTTACTGACTCTTATGATTACTTGTTTTATCTCTAACGCAAAAGAGTATTGATACCAGAATGTTTCTGCAGGAGCACAGCTTAGTTAAAGGCAACGTTAGAGTTTATTTAAAGGATGAAAATAAGACAACTTATTTAACTTTTTTAATTACAACTGTTTTTGTATCTGTAAGTGAGAGAACATTGCTGGAGGTCTGAGAAGAACCTGGAGTACAATCTTAGTTATATAACCGGCCAACCCATGTCCCTGACCCATGTTTTTCTTGCTGCTCTGCTAACAAACTTTGATTACACAGATGATATAGAAAATGAACAGAAGAAATTAAAAAGCAAGTTTCCTGAGGAAAATTAGAGTCAATAATGTCCATTATTAAATGTCATGTTTAATATGTGACAAATTTATTCCTGTCATGGGTTTGAATAGTGACTGTTAATTTCTGAAGTCTGCCTGCTTACTAGAATTAGTTATGTTGTGGATTCCCAAACACAGTAATTTAGCAAATATTATACTTGTGATTCAAATTAGGGCAATATAAATCTTTTTGAATGCCTACCATTGTTTTGTAAGTATTAAAATATGTTTCCATACAATAAATATTTCTAAAAGACGTTAGTATACCATTTAAGGAAGCTTGCTGGTCTAGGAAGCCAGTGTGCTCCAGTGATCTCTTCTACCTACCTTCAAAGTATTAGAATTACAGGCAGACATACATGCCTACCCAGCATTTAGATGACCTTTGAATATCAAAAATTATTTTAATAAAATATTATTCTATGTTTAACAAAATTTAATGAAAAAGTTAATAAATGTAGAAAATATCAGAAAAATGGTTTGTGGAAGATTACATGTAGTTAAGGAGTTATCTGATGATAAAAATTAGAATATACTTATGTCCACTTTAATAAATCACAACTTTTACACGTGTCTGACCTATATCACTAACCTACCTCACATGTGTTATCTTGGTGATAACTCATGTGTCTGTGTTTGTAGTCAGAAGTTTATGAAAAGTGAGAATATTACCATTTACCATTATTTACAGTTTCTTCATAAAAAATACTACAGATAAAACTTCCACAATTCAAATATATTTTGATGATAACTATGACTATTTCATCATGTTTTCCCCTTTATAATATACAAAAATCGTGACAATATTCTTTTGATTACAGGAAAGTTACATACAGAGATTTTGATTTGTGATCATTGGGGGTGATTATTGGTGCTGCATACTTTGAAGTCTCCCTTTTCCACTTTATAATCTATGGAAATAATAATTTTTCATTATAGACAGACATAATAAGAAAATCATTTGTAGTAATTTTTCTTTTTCTATTTAATGATTACAACATATTATAGCTGTCAAGGTCTAGGTTGAAAGATATTGAAGCATGGTTCTCATGTTCTCATTCATTTGTCACAGCATTTCATTAAAATGAACTATGTTTTAATTATACTTTAAGTTTTATGGAGTTAGGTTATAATTGAGCAGATGAAGTACTTGAGGCACAAGTTTTAAGACAAGAGTTTGATATTCAGAAATCATCTAAATCCTGGATAAGTGTGGCTATCCTTTTCTAATTCTACTACTTTGGATATAAGAACAGATCATTGAACCATACTGGCTTCTTAGGGAAGTGATATCAATGAAAAATAGGATTTATTGAGAGATCCTCAATCAGTGATTAAGATGGAGTACATTCAAGGAATACTCCTGATTGCAACCTCAGACCAACACAGTCACACACACACACACACACACACACACACACACACACACACACACACACACACACACACACACACTTGAAACAAACATTCACATAAGAAAATAATACATTAAATACATTAAAGCTCAGATTAAAAAAAATCAACAATGATTTTTTTAAATCTATAATGCTATGGTCTAAATTTGGTCTAAATTCCCAAGTCTAAAGCATATTATTTTATAGAGTCTTAAGAGCAACCAGTTTTTTTTTTTTAGCTTTTTATTTTGTACAATATTTCTTCTAGAATCTTTTGATCCCCCAAAATTTCTCAGGATCTGGAATCCATATTGAAAGAGTACATGTAATTACTCTTTTAAATGAACAAATGCATTTTCAACATGTAGACTATTTATAATACCCACTTTCTCATTATGTGGTTTTGTTCTCATATCTAATATATAATATTCAGCAATGGTTACATGTAAACTGTACCTTCACTGTTGTTAAGAATACTTTTTACGAAGTTGAGCTAATGTGTTTTTATCTAGATGATGGTTTGATGGCTTTTTCCCTATTGTATTTTTTTCATTGGTCATTTAAGAATATTAATGAGAGGTAAACCATCATTATCTCTGTAAATGATGGGTAAAAATGTGTACATCTGTAACCCCATTCTGGAGTGCAAAGATACATTGATTCCTGAAGATAATTGACTACCTAGAATAGCCAATCAATGATTTTCAGGTTTAGGGGGAGACCTCAAATCAAACAATACAGGAGCAAACAAAACAAAACAAACAAACAAACAAACAAAACAACAACAACAACAAAAACCCCTAAGGATCCATTAGGAAAGCACTGTGGTATTGCATATATTTTTGACAATTTTAGTTAAATAATTAAATACATCAGAATGACTGCTTTCTCAACACTCTGAATGATATATTATGGAAGTTTAGATTTTTTTATGCTTGGAATACCATCAGGTTGATGTAGCTACCTTTGAAGAACTGTGTAGCTCGAGAAACATACAAAACTCTTTGTAGCATAGATCTTGTTCTCATAAAGAATTATTATTCATTACATAATTTTTATAAGAGTGGAAAATTTTATGTAATGAACATTTATGATGCTGCTATTTCCTATTTAAGAAATGAATACCTATTCTTTGTTTCCCCTTCCTTCCTTCCTTCCTTCCTTCCTTCCTTCCTTCCTTCCTTCCTCTTTTCCTTCCTTCCTTTTATTTCTTCCTTTCTATCTTTTTTAATCTTTTTTTTACATTCCAAATTTTACCTTCCTCCCAGTCCACCCTCATACTGTTCCACATCCCATACCCCCCATACCCACAACTGTGTCCCCACCCACCCACCCCTTACCTACCAGACCTTCTCCCCAATCCCTGGGGCCTCCAGTCTCTTAAGGGTTAGGTTCATCTTCTCTGACTGAATACAGACCAAGCACTACTCTGCTGTATACATGTTGGGGGCCTCATATCATCTGGTATATGCTACCTGGTTGGTGGTCCAGTGTCAGAGAACTTGGAGGCTCCTGAGATTGCTGCCTCTCCTACATTTTGACTCCTCCTCAACTTCTTCCAGCTTTTTCCTAATACAATCACATGGGTCAGCAGCTTCTGTCTATTGGTTGGTTGCAGATATCTGCATATGACTCTTTCAGCTGCTTGTTGGGTCTTTTGGAGGGCAGTCATGATAGACTCCTTTTTTGTGAGTACTCCACAGCCTCAGTAATAGTGTCAGGCCTTAAGGCCTCCACTTCAGCTGGATCCCAATTTAGGCCTGTCATTGGATCTCCTTTTCCTCGGGTTCCTCTCCATTTCTGTCCCTGCAGTTCTTTCAGAAAGGAACAATTATGAGTCAGAGTTTTTACTGTGGGTTAGCAACCCCATCCCTCACTTGATGCCCTGTCTTTCTGCTGAGGGCTGGCTCTACAAGTCACCTCTCCCCACTGTAGGACATTTCATCTAGGGTCCTCCAATTTGAGTTCTGAGGCTCTCTCAACTCCCAGGTCTCTGGGATATTCTGGAGGGTCCTCCCAACCTCCTACCTCTCCAGGTTGCCTGTTTCCATTCTTTCTGCTGGCTCTCAGGCCATCAGCCTTTTACCACCACCTGATCATGTTCCTCTATTTCCCTCCCTGTCTCCTTTCCAACCCAGAACTTTACCTCCCTCCCCCCTCTTGTGATTGCGTTCTTCTACCTTCAAGTTGGGTTGAGGTATCCTCACTTGGGCCCTTTGGCTTGTTACCCTTTTTGAGTTCTGCAGGCTGTATCATAGTTATTCTGTACTCTTTTGGGGGGGCAAATATCGACCTTATGAGTAAGTATTGTATATGTTCTTTTGGGTCTGAGTTACCTCACTCAAGGTGATATTTTCTAGTTCCATCCACTTGTTTGCAAGTGCATCTATTTTTGGTTTCAAGGAACAGATTGCGTAGTGTTCCTTCTTTTTCTATTTTGTGGAATATTTTGAAGAATATTGGTATTAGATATTCTTTGAAGGTCTGATAGAATTCTGCATTAAACCCATCTGGTCCTGGTATTTGTTTGTTTGGTTGGTTGGTTGGTTTAGAGACTTTTAATGAGTGATTCTATTCCTTCAGGGGTTCTGGGACTGCTCAGATGGTTTATCTATTCCTGATTTACCTTTGGTACCTGGTATCTGTCTACAAAATTGTATATTTCACCCAGATTTTCCAGTTTTACAGAGTATAGACATTTGTAGTAGGATCTGATAATTTTTTGAATTTCCTCATTTTCTGTTGTTATGTCTCCCTTTTCATTTCTGATTTTGTTAATGTGGATACTATCTCTCAGTTCTCTGGTTAGTCTGGCTAAGTGTTTATTTATCTTGTGGATTTTCTCAAAGAACCAGCTCCTGGTTTTGTTGATTCTTTGTATAGTTCTTTTTGTTTCTACTTGGTTGATTTCAGCCGTGTTTGATTATTTCCTGCTGTCTATTTCTCTTGGGTGTATTTGCTTCACTTTGTTCTAGAGCATTCAGGTGTGCCGTCAAGCTGCTAGTTTATGCTCTTTCCAATATCTTTTTGGAGGCACTCAGAACTATGAGTTTTCCTCTTAGCACTATGTTCATTGTATCCCATAAATTTTGATATGTTGTGCCTTCATTTTCATTAAATTCTAAAAAAAAGACTTTGATTTCTTTCTTCATTTCTTCCTTGACCAAGTTATCATTGAGTAAATAGTTGTTCAGCTTTCATGTATATGTGGGCTTCCTGTTATTTTTGTTGTTATTGAAGACCAAACTTAGTTTGTGGTGATCTGATGGGGTGCATGGGATCATTTCAATCTTCTTGTATCTGTTGAGGCCTGTTTTGTGACCGATTATATGGGTCAGTTTTTGAGAAGGTACCATGAGGTGCTGAGAAGTTATTTTCTTTTGCCTTAGGATGAAATGTTCTATAGATATCTGCTAAATCCATTTGGTTCATAACTTCTGTAAGATTCACTGAGTTTCTTTTCTGATCCATAATCTGTCCACTGCTGGATGAACTTTTGAAGTTTCCCACTATCATTATGTGAGGATCAATTGTCTTTGAGCTTTAGTAACATTTCTTTTATGGATGTGGGTGCCCTTGCATTTGGAGCATAAATGTTCAGAATTGATATTTTATCACCTCTGATTCAGGGTGTGTTAGAACACCTGGGAGTTGAGCTTCCTACAGATGTTGGGGGATTGGGTTGGGAGACAGAGCCCATGTTCTGCTCAGGGCACTGGTTCTGATTGGAGGGGATCCTGTGACCCTGGCTGGATGGAAGTTCCAGTGTCCCTGAATCCTGGGGGATCTATTTACTTTGCGTGTTGAGGCAGGTGTTGTGGCCTCTCCTGTAATCCTGTGAGTTTTAGAACACCTGGGAGACAGTCTTCCTCTGGCTGTTGTGGGAAAGAGTGAAGAGGCAGTGCCCCCCATTGCTAAGGGCTCTAGTTCAGACCTGAAGCCCCTAATATCCTTCTCAGCCTTTTTATCATTTCTGTAAAGGAAGGCTACTGATTTATTTGAGTTAATTTTATATCCAGCCATTTTGCCGAAGTTGTTTATCAGCTGTAGATGTTCTCTGGTAGAATTTTTGGGGTTGCTTATGTATACCATCATGTTATCTGCCAGTGATACCTTTACTTCTTTGCCAGTTTATACGCCCTTGATATCTTTTCAGCGTCTTATTGTTCTAGCTAGAACTTGAAGTGCTTTACTGAATAGATATTGAGAGAGTAGGCATCATTGTCTTGTCCGGATTTTAGTGGGATTGCTTGAAATATCTCTTCCTTTATTTTGCTATTGGTTCTTGGTTTGCAGGAAGTAGCTTTTTTTATGTTTAGGTATTCCTGTTCTCTCCAATATTTTAACATGAAGGGTGTTGTATTTTTTCAAATGATTTTTCTGTATCTAAGAAGATGATAATATGATTTTTTCTTTGAGTTTGTTTATATAGTGGATTGTGTTAATGTATTTTTGTATATTGAACCAACCTTGCATCCCTAGGATGGAGCCAACTTGGTCTTGTTGAATAAGGTTTTTGATGCATCATCATTTTCATTAAATTCCAGGAAGTCTTTAATTTCTTTATTTCTTCCCTGACAAGTCATCACTGAGTAGAGAGTTGTTCAGTTTCCACATGTATGTGGGCTTTCTGTTGTTTTTGTTGTTATTGAAGACCAGCCTCAGGCCATGATGATCTGATAGGACGCGTGGGATTATTTCAATCTTCTTGTATCAGTTGAGGCTTGTTTTGTGCCCAGTTATATGGTTGATTTTGGAGAAGGAATAATGAGTTGCAGAGAGCAAGGTGTATTATTTTATTTTAGGTCTATTCCTCTTTTTGTCTTCCTTTTCTTTATTTGTTTGTTGAGAGACCATTTCTTTGTGTAGGCACGGCTCTCTAGTACAAGGCTAGCCTGTACAAAACTAGCCTCAACCTCAGAGATCCACCTGCCTCTTCTTCTGCCTCCCCATTGCTATGATTAAAGGTGTAGGCTATACCTACCTCATTTATTCTTTGTTTTTCCATCTAAATATACTTTAATACAGTACTTTAATTTCAAATATAATGGTGATTTAGTTATTCTGGGGCATTTTCCCCTAAATAAGCAAAAATCAAAATGAATACTTCAGTCATCTATGTTTCATGAGACAAAGATCAGTCATTTTTTTTATTAACTTGAGTATTTCTTATTTACATTTCGAGTGTTATTCCCTTTCCCAGTTTCCAGGCAAACATCCCCCTAATCCCTCCCCTGCCCCTTCTTTATGGGTTTTCCTCCCCATCCTCCCCATTGCTGCCTCCCCCAACAATCACATTCACTGGGGTTCAGTCTTAGCAGGACCAAGGGCTTCCCCTTCCACTGTGATCTTACTAGGATATTCATTTGCTACCTATGAGGTCAGAGTCTAGGGTCAGTCCATGTATAATCTTTGGGTAGTGGCTTAGTCCCTGGAAGCTCTGGTTGCTTGGCATTGTCTCAAGCTCCTTCAAGCTCTTCCAGTTCTTTCTCTGATTCCTTCAACGGGGGTCCCGTTCTCAGTTCAGTGGTTTGCTGCTGGCATTCGCCTCTGTATTTGCTGTATTCTGGCTGTGTCTGGCTGGTGCTCAGTAGAACTTGTGACACATCTCATTTATACATTATTAAAACATTACATCATCAGGATTTAGATTTATTCCTTTTTGCAGTGCAAATAAACATACAGAATGAAATAACATGTTCTGACATGATAAAATCAAAATTTACTTGGTAATGATCTTATTTTATTTTTATTTCGGCTTTATATTTATTATGTAATAAATTACTTAATTTAATATTTTTACATACAAAACACAGAACTTTGTACATGTGTTCTTTTAAAAATTACTGGATGTGTTTAAAGAATTAACATAGCTTCCCTGAGCCCAAAACTAATCATGAATAATTAGTCAAATTTGTATTTTTCCAATACACTAATTAATAAGTAATTGGTTGAGAGGATACATAATTGAAGCTGCTGTTTTATTTCTGAAGATCTAGGATTAGCTCTAAGCCTTTATCATAAGGCTAACAGGATTGATTGTGGATCAGAAGAACTAGGAATTGTCATCACACTATAGAGTATTATGTTTCAGTATACATAAAATAGAACAATTTTGTCTTGTTTATGGCAGGTCATGTGTTTTAAAAATACGTGTTAGGTTATTTTATGAGGAGATTTAGTAGTTTATCATTCAAATTTTAGAGAACACTTATTTAGCTATATTCATGTATTTCGTCTTCACAAAAGGCTTATGTAGATTTATGTTGGCATTTTCATTAGACATATCTACACACAACTTTATCTAACTTAGTTCATACCATAGTCTTTTTCAACTTCGCTAATAATTTTCTAAATTTCGTTTTCGTTAACAAAACTGAGAAAGAATCCAGACAACAAATTTTCAACAGGGTTTTTAAAGTATATCATAATCATTGTGTATACTGGATAACCTGCTCTCCTAAAAATTATTTAATCAATATCACATGAATGTTAATAAAGGATATGAAAAAAAGTAGAAATTAAAGATAAAAAGGAGCAAAAATGTAATTCAGGGGTAGAGTTCAACTAATTAAGGCTGAAGTTAATCATGGCCTCCATGAACAAAACTATGTCTAGTGAGGGTTTCAATGAAGATTTTCAAAGCTTAGTGGTAAATTCATTGAAGCATACCCTAATAATTTTCCTCATATGCTTCCTCATTCTCTTGGCTTCTCTTTATTTACAAAGCTATTATGAGTTTCTCATTTTAGTCTATGTGGCTCTTCATTGGGTGATATTCTCAAAAGAACACAGATATATTTTAATCAAGCTTCAAATCATCCTAAGTTTTATTGTTAAGTATGAAAGAAATACCAGTGATAGCAAACTTATAATTAGCCGGTGACATGGAAGGCATTATTTAAATATTTTGCAGTAGAAATTATGTGGTAATTATGTAATAATGACAGTCACCCAGTGGCAAAAGGGTCATAGAAACAGTACATTTGATGATTGTTGATCTCAGAACAGAAGACTATTTAAGTTATTCATTAGTATAATAAATTCCAAGAGAACAAAGTTTTTGAGGAGACTTCTTTTTCTCTGTCCCAAAGAGTTTTGACTTAGACATTTATTTCAATTTACTCAGATTTTATGTGATATAAGAAATGATCAACTTGTATTTTGATATCTAAAAGTGCAATTCTTCTTGACTTTTAAAATAAAAAGAATCGATTAATTTTAATAATCACTAAGTTATAAGGTTTTCAAGAGAAAGCTAGAAGTAAAGGCCAATTTCATAGACATTTCCTCAGCAGGACTCAACACCAATTAGGAAAAGCCATGCCAAAGATGATTTTTCCTTAGCTACTTTGAAGTTCATTACATTGATGATTTTGTAAAATCATGGAATAAGAGAACCATGGGAATCAAGGCTGTACAGAATATTAATGTCGCCCTTTTGCCATCCTGAAGTCTAAATTTAGCATCATTATCCAAAGTGTTCCTGCCTATGTCTAGAGTCATGAAGAAGGAGAAGAGAGGGTTCTCAGGAATGGGTAATTTAATAATTTTATGGTGTTTCATTTTATTTTATTTGTCGGTTTAGAACATATCATATTAACCTAATGGACAAACAGAAATAATGTTTAATGTCTTCTTATATTAATCTAATTTAAAGTATTGGCTATATCAGTCTATTCTCATTCAAGTATGGTAAAGCTTGATGAGTTATATATTCTGGAATATTCCAAGAAGCGATCCGAAATGGCTGCTTAGATTTATTTTTAAAATGCTTCGTACGTTACATTTTCCAGTTGCAGAACTTCTGCAACTCCATAATTCACCCTGGGTATCATATAATAAGTAAGGAGGCAATTACTCAGGAGACAAGCTCACAAATGCATATACATTGGAGAAATCAGATGACCAAGGGTCATATCCTGAGCCACACAGTCAAGCGCCACAAGACATGAGAAGAATGTGACAGCAAAAATATAGAAAATGACATCTAAAGGAACGTATCTTCTACTGAAGTTGGGGCAATAAGAAAAAGCATATGGTGATCCTTAATTTAAAGGTCTATCAGAAACCTGACTTGATATGCTGGAAGGAGTCTTTTTGGCAAAGCAGGCTACTGAGGATAAGGTCAAGGATAGACAGACACTTAGAATTGTTGTATCACAAGATGAAAAGCAAAAAGACACAAGAAATTAGATAAGTGTAAATGAATCTTTAGAGTCTCTACAATCAAAAGAGACCAAGGAGAAGAATTAATGCAAAAAGCTAAAAAGAAAAAAAGAAAGAAAGAAAGAAAGAAATGCCTTTAATGTAAATAATGTGACCTGCTTCACTTATTATTCTCAGTCTCTGTTCCATTATAAATATTTGCCAACCTCATCTTCCCAAAAAATAAATTATAATTTTTTTCATATTTGAACATATTTTGGAAAATAAAATGGTTCCTTAAAAAAGCTCTTAATAGCTAAGCAGTAGTGGCACATGCTTGTAATCCCAGCACTTAGGAGCCAGAGGCAGGTAGATTTTTTTGAGTGGCCTTTCTGGTCAACAAAGTGAGTTCCAGGACAGACAGGACAAATCTGTCTCGGCAAAAAACAAAATAAAACAAACTTTATAATATATCCTTGATATAATATGAAATAAAAATTAAACGATGTCAAGAAAGCCTTGGGATGTAAAGAACTTTTATTTATTTTTTTCTTTTGTCATGGCTGTTGGCAGGTTTCTCATCTGCTAAACGGCTTCTATTTTTTTTTTTTTTTTGAAGCAGATAAAAGACCATATGGAATTCCAACTGCCAAGGGGCTCTGACTTAGAAGTTTCTTTTGCTTCTCATTTGCAAATTGTGGAGTCTGCCTCAGGAATTCCTCATTCTCAGACTATAAACCAAGGCACGAATTCATTTCCCTCCCTTCTTCCACAACCTCAGTGTTCATAGACATGTGTTTTAGTTCCCGATATCCATTGAGGACCTTACCGCTGAGATTTAAGTCTTCGAATTCTATTTTACCTGCTTTGTTACAAAAGATCAATCTAGATTTCAAATCTAAATATATGGAGTTGAATTTCTATTATATTTTCTTAAAATGAAATAATTTGAAGGAACAATGTGTGTGTGTGTGTGTGTGTGTGTGTGTGTGTGTGTGTGTGTGTGTGTGTGTGTGTTGGGGGGCAGGGAGGTATCTTGCAAACTACATTCTGGAATAATTACCTTTTCCTCTTCTTAAACTACATCTTTCAGAATTTCCATTAATGAAGACATGTTGGTGATAATAACATTTAGGTTTAGATATCAGGAAATTTAAAGCTCAACACTGATTCATATTTTAATTTTGTTGATGGCTGTTTTCCCATAGGAGATTAAGTCATTACAGTACTGCCCTCTATGTGGATCTTGATACAGATGGAAATTACTCAGCTATCAGCCTAATTGTTCTCTCCTTGAATGTGACCTGTTTTTCCTACATGAGTTTAATGAACTTTTTTTCTTTTCTTTGGTATTCCTTCATTTATCAGTGAAACTAGAGATTAGATGTTTGATTAGTACTTCTTTTCTAAGCTTTATTGGACTCCTTCCATATGGAAAATTAATTTAGAAATTCTAACATGATTCTATTTTTCCATCTGATATTTATCATTTCTTTCATGTTCCATATAGTCTTCTATCTCATCTGGGTATTTTGGAGTTTCTTTGTACCTGTCACTATTGTCAAATTTTAAACTTACCTCAGATATACTCTTCTGTGTAGATATTTCCTTCCATGATTTCTTTTTAATTTTTCAGTTAATTTCTTATATGCTATGTGTTTTAAAATTGATTATCCTCATTAAACAACACTAAGTCTTAGTTTTAACCTGTGCTTACCCAAGGTACCAGATAACTACAGGTACCGCCTCATCTTTTTGTCAAGAGTCTTGGCATTTGTGAGGTGACCGACAAACCTAGATTGAAAGGAATTTGCTTCTTTTCAGAATATTTTGCTTTACTTTGGAAAATACATGAGGATGAGAAACAATATCAAAGTATTATTCTCTAGTAAAGCCTGATTAGGCTACAGTGCTTGAGACTCATATCTTACATTCATGGTAAAAACAGTTGCTCTCTCACATTGGTTAACTTTAGGCAGTAATTTTTTGTCCTGATCCATGAATGCATTCCCCTATCTGACTTAAAGTATGGAGCTCAAAATGGTGCCAAAAAATTATGGTCTCTGGATCTTGAATTTGCCTGCTCTACAGTACTAGGGACCATAGAGCCAGTCTTTAATCACTAAGACTAGCTTGTTCAAAATTGCTTGCTAAGGAGTACATGCTGAAAGGGACTGGATATAGATCTCTCCTGAGAGACACAACCAGAGAATGTGAAATACATAGGTGAATGCTAGCAGCAAACCACTGAGCTGAGAACAGGACCCCCTTTGGGGGAATTAGAGGAAGAATTGAAAGAGCTGAAGATGCTTGCGACCCCATAAGAACAATGCCAACCAACCAGAGCTTCCAGGGACTAAACCACTACCAAAAGACTATACGTGGACTGACCCTGGGCTCCAACTTCATATATAGCATTGAATAGCCTTGTTGGGTCACCAGTGGAAGGGAAAGCCCTTGGTCATGCCAAGGTTGGACCCCCAGTGCAGGGGAATATTGGGGGTTGGTAAGGAGAGGTGGATGGGGGAACACCCTTATGGGGTAAGGGAAGTGGATAGGGAGCTTAAGGACAGGAAACCGGGAAAGGGAATAACATTTGAAATGTAAATAAAACATATCCAATAAAAAAAATGGAAAAAAATTGTTTACTTAAGAGCTTTTAATATAGGGCATACCTGAATTTATATTATAAAACTCCATGTAATGGGTGATTTTTTAAAATTACTTTAAGCTTTCACTGTTTTTCTATGTGTAACTAAATCTTAAGCTAATCAAATGTACATAAATACTCTGTCTGAGATTTTTGGAGGGTTGGGTCATTTATTTTTTACTGTAAAACATGGATATGTATTTTATAGACTCTATCTCATGGGACCAACTCCATCATCCTTTATTTTACCTGATGATCTTACTTCTGTATCATGTCATTCTCACAAAATTTACTCATTAATTTCTCCATAAGGCATGTCTTATATATTTCTTGTATAATGGCTTTATAGGTCTTTGAAATTTGTTACCAACAATAATAAATTTAGTAATGCCTATAATTACTGATTATTTGCTTGAATTATTTTCTGCATATAAGCCTTGGACTTTCTTGCTATGCTAAAGTAGTTCAATGTTCCTGTAGGTTCCTAAAGACATAAGTAATTTTTAACATTCAAATACAATTTTGTGTTTGATTGTTAGGAGAAAGTATAATTTTGTTGCTATTGTGTTTCTTTGGAAAAAATGCTTCTAATTTTGAATAATCTTCCACATAAAATCCATGCCATGACTTTATAAGTAATTTAAGCAAACATATTTCTTACTAAAATTTTAAGGTTATGTGTTTACCATTGTAATTATATTAGGGACATGTTGTAGTCTTGTTAGCAAATGAAAATCTTTGAGTTTCTCTTGATAATAAGATAAGTCAGCAGGATTAGGCAAAACCATCTGTAGATTCTGTACTTGTTCCTCACATTACAACATATCTATCTATCTATATCTATATCTATATCTATATATATACAGTTACACATACAGATTCACACAAACACATATCAATCAAGCATATTTTATACAATGTAGTTCATGTATATCTTGAATTAATAATTACAATTATGAAAAGATTTCTCATATGCCATATTATCTTTGTAATCTTCATTGCAATTCTAGGATAATATAGTGGAAATGAGGGATCCCTTGTTCAATGTATTGCCAAACAATCTATCTATTTTCCTGTGTTTTACCCAAGAGTTTTTCCAATTATACTTTTCATCTACTTTTATTAATGGCAGATTGAAATCTATGCAACATACATGAAGGTGAAGATGACAAGGTAATTTAATTTTTATATGTTAGTAAGCTCAATAAATTAAAAAGAAACAAGTCAGAGTGGCAATGCTTTATAGGTGAATGAAAAAAATCCTAACTGTCTTCCCTTAGATTTGGTCTCTAAGTTGTTCAGGTTTAAATCTCACAATAGGGACATCATTTCCTTCAGGACTCATAAGCAACATATTATTAAAATATGAAACAAGTTAGTTTCAACTTGTTCTACCTTTTTTCTTTATATTTTCAGCTTTTGTCACAATAGACTGAGACTTTTAACATTTCTCTAGATTATTTTAGCAATGTTTATGTCTTTCTCTTGTGTCGTAGTTGCAATGATGAATCTTACAATCAGCATCTAAAATATATCTGTCTGGTGTCTTGTATCTTTACAACACAAAACAACTTGGAAGACAAGAAAACATTGCTGCTCGAGATAGATTGTGACTATGTCATTTACCTTAGAGTTCATTCCCACAAATCTAAAACAGTCAGCAGTTAGCATCCACTGTGTTTGTCCTTTATATTATTCCTCCAACCTCAGAGTCTCTTCTATGTGATATATTTTACATTTGTGTGTTTGACTTTCATGGCTCAAGTAAGTGATATGGGTTATTTGATATTATGTATGGCCTGCATCATCTCCCTAAAGGATTTTGATATAGACTGAATATCCAGCCCTCTCTGATAAAGTATACTCACAGACAATATGTATAGATGTGCCTTGAGGGCTAGAGTGGTGCCAGTTAGGCCAACCCTCTTAATTATTGAACGACAGTAATGAAACTGAGACTTGCTTCTTTGGAAAAGACATCTGGCATTTCATGAATCAAGCAGAGCTGAAAAATGCCCCCTTCTCACCTATCAATTATGGAAATGGATTGCTATATTCTTCAGCCAAACTCTCCTAATTAACATGTCATGACTATTGTTATTATCATCATTTAACAAGAAGATTATATACATGGAGTTCTATGGATTACTCTACTGCCAAATGATTGGTAATTTCTAAGAAATTAAAAATGTTAAAAAACCACTGAAGTGGCTGAAAGTGGTGAGGGCAGGCCCTGTGATCCTTGGTGAAATAGATCGTCTATACATACGAAAGTCTCTTTGGAACTGAGCTGTGTACTTCTGATCTAAACTTAACTTTGCTTGGGCATTGTTGAAGATTGGCCTTCTGATACCCTTATCTCTATACTCAGAATCATTGCCTGTCTTCCTGTCTGTAGATTGCTAAGTATCAACATGACCTGATGCTGTTTATATGCCACAAGCAGGGAGAGCTAGAGAAAAGAGCTGAATTAATCTCCATAGGCTTATTGTACACCCACAGTCTTGGTTATAATTTCAAACCAAGAACAAGGTCCTCCTGCGTGTGACATCCAATGAGCCTTGAAAGGAACTAAGTACATTGACTGCCCTGGAGAGATTCCAGCAGCTTCTCGGCTTGAGATCAG
This sequence comes from Rattus rattus, assembly GCF_011064425.1. NCBI lineage: Eukaryota > Metazoa > Chordata > Mammalia > Rodentia > Muridae > Rattus > Rattus rattus. Next base: position 77,394,966 of record NC_046166.1, on the reverse strand, counting down.
TACATAACAGATGGGACCACGGTGACTGATTTAATTAGAATACTTTAATAGCAGAATGGCGACCATTACACAGTTCTATCAGCTAGGAGGAAGGCCATTAAATCCAGAAAAGTAATTGTTTCATTGGGAGGATATGCCAAATAAATATATCTATATGTAATAAGTATATACCTATATTTAATCTGAAAGAGATTTTGGATGATTATGAAGGTATTGCATTATATAACATATAGTATTTATTATTTGTTAGAAATGAACCTTTAAAGCTACTTGAATATATATACTTGTCATATTAGTTGAAGCATCCTACTGTTTTAAGCCCCTTTTAACTTACTCACTGGTGTCCTTCAGACTGCGGAATGATACAGTAGATGAGGAAGCTTTTATGGACTGTCCAGAAAATAGACAGCTTTGATACATAAAAGACAGTTTATAAAGTATGGAACATTTATCTTGAGTTAGAGGTATTTCTGTTTTCTTTTTTTCTTTATTAACTTGAGTATTTCTTATTTACATTTTTTTTTTTATTAACTTGAGTATTTCTTATTTACATTTCGATTGTTATTCCTTTCCGGTTTCCGAGCAAACATCCCCTAACCCTCGCCCTCCCCTTCTTTATGGGTGTTCCCCTCCCCACCCTCCCCACATTGTCACCCTCCCCCCAACAATCACGTTCACTGGAGGTTCAGTCTTAGCAGGACCAAGGGCTTCCCCTTCCACTGATGATCTTACTAGGATATTCACTGCTACCTATGAGGTCAGAGTCCAGGGTCAGTCCATGTATAGTCTTTGGGTAGTGGCTTAGTCCCTGGAAGTTCTGGTTGCTTGGCATTGTTGGTCATATGGGGTCTCGAGCCCCTTCAAGCTCTTCCAGTTCTTTCTCTGATTCCTTCAACGGGGGTCCTATTCTCAGTTCAGTGGTTTGCTGCTGGCATACGCCTCTGTGTTTGCTGTATTCTGGCTGTGTCTCTCAGGATCGATCTACATCCGGCTCCTGTAGGTCTGCACTTCTTTGCTTCATCCATCTTGTCTAATTGGGTGGCTGTATATGTATGGGCCACATGTGGGGCAGGCTCTGAATGGGTGTTTCTTCTGTGTTAGAGGTATTTCTTAGTGATACAAAATATAATTCTTTTAGAAAGATAATAAATGCATATACTTTTGATAGATTTCATAGAAGTAGAATGGAAATTAATCTTTTAAAATTATTAATATTTAATCATAACACAATTTGAAGACTTTGACAAAAATCTTCTATTACACTGAAATTTATACTTATAACCTCAGGATAACTATCATGCTAATCCTGTAGACAAATTATTATATCTTGACTCCCAGATAGTACATGTCATTGTACTTTGAAATAATCTCATCATTTATAAAATCAGGCAAGCTTTCTTATTGTAGTGAGTGGTTGGCATAACACAAGGCTTTGCAACATGGTGCTCATTGGAAATTGTGGTTGTATCATCCTAGAATTGGTGTCAACTATCCTTGGTGGAAATTTTTATTTGGAATCTGCTAGAGCAGTAATAAATAGGAACCAGCATCCCCCCACTGATTTACTGAAAAGACTCAAATTTTACTTATACATTTTTGACATAACTTTCAAATGTTTCACTAATACAAAAATTAACTTTGTTGAAGGGGATGTTAAAATATTACATTATTCTTTATTAGTTTTTTTGTTTCATTAAGAGAAGATTCTTATATTTCCATTGATAAGTGAGAATCACTATGTATATTTTTCGTAGTACTAAAACGTGATTATTTTTTTTATTCGTATTATTACTTTTATTTTTTACAGTCCAGCTATTGCCCCCCTTCTGGAACCACTTCCACAGTACTTTCATTCCCTTCCCACTGTCTCCAAGAGGATGTCCCTCTCACCCCCTAGGTGTCCCTACTCCCTGTTGCCTCAAATCTCTGAGGGTTAGGTGCATCTTCTCCCACTGAGGCAAAACCAGGCAGTCCTTTGCTTTATATGTGTCTGGGGCCTTAGACCAGCTCATGCATGATGCCTGATTGGTGGCTCAGTGTCTGAGAGATCTCAGGGGTCTAGGTGAATTGAGGCTGCTGATCTTCCTATGGAGACACCCTCCTCCTAAGCTTCTTCCAGCCTTTCCCTAATTCAACCCCAGGAATCCCCGGCTTCAGTCCATAGTTTGGGTGTAAGTACCTACATCTGTCTCAGTGAGCTGCTTTTTGGGTCTGTTAGAGGACAGCTGTGCTAGGCTCCTGCCTATAAGCACACCATAGCAACAGTAACAGTGTCAGGTCTTGAAGATTCTCTTAAGTTGGATTCCAATTTAGGCCAGTCACTGGACTACCTTTCCCTCAATCTTTTCTCCATTTTTGTCCCTGAAGTCCTTTTAGACAGGAACAATTCTGGGTCAGAATATCTGAAGTGGGATGGCAACCCCATCCCTCCGCTTGATGCCCTGTCTTTCTATTAGATGTGGACTCTGCAAGTTTCTTCTCCCCACTGTTGGGCATTTCATCTAAGGTCCCTTCCTTTCTGTCTTGAGAATCTCTCACCTCCTAAGTCTCTGGGACTTTTTAGAGGATCCTGCCACCTCACACACCCTGAGGTTGCATTCATTCTGCTGGCCTTCAGTACACCTAGCTGCGTTGAATTAGGGAAAGGGTGGAAGAAGCTGAGGAGGAGGTCAACCCCCATAGGAAGACCTGTAGTCTCAACTAACCTGGACCCCTTAGATATCTCAGACACTGAGCCACCAACCAGGCAGCATAGATGAGCTGGTTGGAAGCTTCAGACATATATAGAGCAGAGGACTGCCTGGTCTGGCCCCAGTGGGAGAAAATGCACCTAACCCTCAGAGACTTTCGGCCCCAGGGAGTGGGGAGGTTGGTGGGGGGGAACCATTTGGAGACAGGGGAAGAAGAACTGTGGGAGAGCAGACCAGGACAGGGGCAACACCTTGTAATATGGACTCAAGGAGTTATAATTGGGAATATATATATATATATATATATTTTTTTTTCACAAACACATATATGCATGCAATAACAATATGGACTAAAGAGAGTATATATAATTGGGAAAAAAAATCTGTAATTAAAATACAATGATCAAAATATAAAAGGAAATATATATTTTTTTTGCCCCACATGTGGCCCAACATATACAGCCTCCCAATTAGACAAGATGGATGAAGTAAAAAGAAGTGCAGATATCCTGAGAGACACAGCCAGAATAACAGCAAATACAGAGGCTAATGCAGCAAACCACTGAACTGAGAACGGGACCCCATTGAAGGAAACAGAGAGAAAGAACTGAAGAGCTTGAAGGGGCTCGAGACCCCATATGTACAACAATGAGCAAACCAGTATTAAAGGGACTAAGCCACTACCTAAAGACTATACATATAGGAGGGATGAATATCCTAGTAAGAGTTTGGAAGGGAGACTGAAAAAATTAGACTGTAATTAAAATGCCCGAAACGAAAGGGAATGCCAAAAAATAACTTTTATAATGCCAAAATAACTTAGGTAGAGCATTTTAAAATTAGTGTAATTTTCCTACTTTATCACTTAGGAAACGATGATAAGTTCTTTGCATGAATTCTGAAAGTGAAAGAGATCTTCTCTGTTACAGGAAAATTACATAGATCCCTGGAGACCACAGTACCCAGAGGATATTTACTAATGAGAACCACAGGGCTCCAGAATGTCCAAAGCAGGTGATATATGATCAGGATAGAGAGAGAGAAACGTTATTCTTCAATAACTGAAATAACAGTATGACCTACAAAAACTATAGCACCCTAAAATGAATCATATTTTACCTAAGAAGTTAAAATTCTAAGTTTCTTTTGTTGTTTTCCTTGTCCAGGATAAGAAAATAACTCAAGGAAAAAAGTATTATTTTGGCTCACATTTCATGAATAGAGTCTATTATGACTCGAAGTCACAAGTTATATCATGTCCAAAATTAAGGGATAGAGAATAAATACATGCATATCAGCTTCATTTTATTATATATACAGTTTCGGATCCCAGCATGGAAAAGGAGCCATCGAAAGAGGAAGGGTCTTCCAACCCCAGATATGCTAATCAATCCCCAAACCTCAATAGGCAAGCCACGTGACTCCTATTCTAGGTCACTTAAGTTTCTATCCAATAGACAGTTCATGCTAATGGTAACAGCACATATCCCAGAGAATGGAACAACCAGTCCAGCCATTAGTTAAACAGGAAATAAATGGAAGGAAAGCCTGCCATTCTACAACACGGATACATGCAAATAGGTAGTATCCATGTTAACTATCATTACATCAATAACTGACATATTTATCTATATATGACTAGTGATAGCACATACAAATTAAGAATGGAATGATGTATTAATATTTACCTCTCCTCAGGTAATCATTTAGGATGTGGGTATCACAGATGAAGAAGAGATCGCAAAACAGCATGAACTCAGAGTGTGTTACAAGAAATCTATAGAAATAATTGAGCACATTGAATTAAGAATTGCGGGGTTGGGGATTTAGCTCAGTGGTAGAGCGCTTGCCTAGCAAGCACAAGGCCCTGGGTTCGGTCCCTAGCTCCGAAAGAAAGAAAAAAAAAAGAATTGCATAGGTTTTTAGAAGGGGAAAATTCAGATGGAAAGATTAATTTTTCTATTATCTGTATTTTATTTTTACATATTTGAACAATACTGATTTGTGGGCTGTGCATTCATAGATTAAACTAAAAACTGGATCAAAATAGGTGGAATAAAGTCACAAATGTGTATGAACATGTATGGACTTATTTTCTTTTCTTGAATAATACCACAGTTCATTTATGCTAAATATCAAAATAAATGCTGTTCCACTTAAAGTAAGAAACTGGAACATGCTATAAGGATGAGTCCAATGAATGAGACTACATATACATATATAAACCATATGTGTGTTTGTGTTTGTGTGTGTGTGTGTGTATGTATATCTATAAACACTCATTAATTCATATGCTCCAGATTCAGTTACTGCTTTTACAAATCATGTACAATTCTAAAAATATATTAATTCACAGTAGATATATTTTTATTTTAAATATGTGTGCATATCTGTTTATTGGTATGTGTATTTATATATGTGTATTGTATGTAGATATGGGTATCGGCACTTTTCTACTATTACTAAAGAGCAACTTGGTTCTAGTCCTTTGACATTAACAATCATTAGCCAGCCATTGTGTTGGCTCATTGAAGAAATTGGCTTACCATGGAACTGACCACCTAAGTTGAATCCAGTACCCTCGTTGTGGAAATAACTTATTCCTATAATTGTCCAATTGTCCTCTCATTTCATACATATGTAATTATATTAATTAAATTTCACTGATAATATGCAATAATATATAAATGTGTAGAGAGAATAATATATATATTATGTAATAAATGTCATGAAAAACAGGGTGCCTGTGTGACTCATGTGACCTTTCAAACCTCAATCTTTCATCTGCAGAACACCAGGTTACCTGTTTTAACTATTTGACTCATTCAGTGGTTTGATTTTTCTTCTCTGAGTTCCTGTATTACAACCCAGAGCTTAACTGTTATGGATAAACTACCTTGTCTTTATTTCCCTTTCATCTAAAAATGCAAATGGTTGAGTGAAAATTCTATCAGGCATGTCAAAAGCAGGAGAACAATTGGCTCATTACTTTATGGCCTTCTGAGGTCTGATTTTGTGGTAATGCAATAATATGCCACTAAAAAGAAGTATGCCATATGAAAATCACTTTCTAATGTTCTCTCTATGAAATATGACAAATAAAACAGTTATTTATAATGCCAATAACTGAAAGAGTGCCAGGCTTTTGAAATCCTCAGTAAATGTTTATTGAGTTATTGACGGAATTAAGCCAACCAAATATCCTGTACCTATGTGACAACAATGCTAATACCTAATTGTCAATAAAACTGAAGCTTCAGGCTGCAATTCAGAAGCAGATATTACTTCCACCATGATGGATATTGTCTTTCGTTCAGCTTCGGGTGGAACAAATGAGTCGTATTGTAACCTGTGCCACGTAGGAAATTAACTAGAACATACAAAAATTAAGCCTGTTAGCACAGCCTTAGCAACACAGTAAAAGAATCTAATTTTAAAAAATCTTAGGACCTAATTCCAAATACTTGCAGTGTGTATAAAAAATGAATGAGTCCTTTCATCTGTATAGTCTAGTGGGAAAGTGAGATATACAAATTTGAAGAAAGGAGGAGTAAAGAACCACCTGTCAACATAACTAATATAAAAATGACCATCCATGTTAGCATTCCTTCTAGGCTCTGCCCTACAGCTACCTGGCAGTAGCCAGGTGTGCCTGACTTACTATAAAAGGGGCTGTTTGACCCCTCCTCACTCTCTTGCTCTCTTCCCCTCTTCTCTCTCTGCCCCTTCTCTCCCCATCCCTCTCCCCCTCTAGCTCGAAGTGTTCAAGACCATACTCCTCTGTTTCTGTCTCTGTCATTGTCTCTGTTTGTCTGTCTCTACCTGTCTCTGTCATTGTCTCTGTTTGTCTGTCTCTACCTGTCTCTGTTTGTCTCTGTCTTTCTGTCGGTCTCTGTCTGTCTCTCTCTCTGTCTCTGTCTCTCTCTGTCTCTCTCTGTCTCTCTGTCTCTGTCTCTGTCTCTGTCTCTGTCTCTGTCTCTCTCTCTCTCTCTCTCTCTCTCTCTCTCTGTCTCTCTCTCCTCCGTTTCTTTCTCTTCCTCTGTCTCTACTACCTCCTCAACTTTCCTCCTCATGCCCTAAGCAAACTCCATTCTATACTATACCCGTCCTGTGGCTGATACCTCAGGGGGAAGGAATGCCTCAGCATAGGCCCACAGTGGCACCCGTTCCCCTGCAACATTGTACCTCTACCAAACATATCCCTCACCTCCTTTTTCATTTTTTAATAAAACACAACAGTCTATATTTAATTAGTTCTTCTTCAAATTGGAAATATACGAGATTATAAGTATTTATAGTTTGTGCAATAGATTTAAGAAAATGAATTTTTCTAATAGTAATATTTCGCTACTTAAGTATTTAGTTAATCATGTATTGCACATACATCAATTACAAGTTGATAATTTATTGTGCCTATCTTAATCCTGAAGAAAGCAAGAATCAATGAGCATCAAGTTGTTCATGTAATCCTGATCACAATATTTGATATGGTTTGTTATAAATACATCAGATGCCTTTATTAAAATTGCAGGAGGTCAGCATACACATGAACAGGTTGAATTTTACCCAAAATACTGTGTTGGACAATTTTCTGGTTCTCATTATTTTTTGAAATATTAAGTGACCGTCATACAGGTTTATAAGTACTAAAACATGTTAAATACATATACATTATATATATATGCTTTAAATTAATTTACATAAAAATTAATTGTTTTATTAAAGTTCAATTACTTTGCAATGACTATTAGATATTTGTTAAAAAGTTAAGTTATATGAAATTAAATGATTATTTAATTATTAATGATTATTACATGAGTGTAACTGACCAAACAAGTTAATGATATGATTAACAACTGGTTCACATATTTCATTTTTCTTTCAGATTGAATTCATAGGAATAGTGTGCAGTATTTTGAAAACTTATACGTATTTGTTTATCCAAGACTATTCAACTCCATTAACAAGCTCAAAAATGATTCTAATTTATGTAACTGAAGTGAAAATGGCTTAAATTTCTAGAAATATATTTTAAAATTATTTTTATTGTTTGAGAATTTCATACATGCATATATTATGCCTGCGTTCCTTATTTCTTCTCCATCTTCAAGGAATCAGGGTGCAATGTAAAGCATTATAGATAAAGGTATCAACAGGTGATGTTTGATAGGTTGGGGCGGGTTCATTTTTATGTTTACCCTGTATAGAATACATTATTATAGTAATGCAATTCAGCCTAAACTTAATTTGCCTTAAATCCCTCATTTGGTCACTAAGCATCTAGAATTTTAGACATAAACTTATACTGTCTCTATTTTTGTGTCTTTATTCCTATTTCTTATATAATATACAAATCTGTTCATGTTGTCAAAAATTCTACTATTTATTAGGTAGCTATAATAACAGGATTTGTTTCCTTGCAGTTCTGAACTAAATGCCCCAGACCAGGGATCCAGCATCAGTGGAGTTTAGAGAAGCATTCTTTTCAGGCTCACACAGAAATTGCCTTCTCACTATGTGATCACATATTAAGACAACTCTGGTACTGCTTAGCTGTTTTACAGGATCACTAATTTACCCTAAAGGCCATACCCTCATGCTTCCTTTCCAACTATCAACAGAGAGGGGGATAGGACTATCACATATAATGGGGCGTTTTGATCATTAAGCATTATTGGAAAAGACAGAGGAATTCTTTCAGCATCATACTATGAAGGTTTACTTGTTTTATTAGTTCTTTGACAATTTTGTACAGTACGTTTTGATCATATTCACCTATGTCCTCATCTTTTCCAACATCCACTCCCATTCAAATTGAATAGCATAGCATTGAATTGCATAGCATCTACTGGATCATAGCCAAACGACCAGGTAAAACATTCTTAATAAAAGCTGACGCTTCCTCTCCAAGTAGCTATGTTTTGCTCCCAGGATTGAGATAAGAGAATTGTGCCTATCACTGCCAATATCTTTGCAGCTATGGTAAGTACTAGTGGGAATAGGTCTTGCTTAATCTTGTACAAATCTTGTTCATGCTGGCACAATCTTGTCACTTTATATCACATCTATAAGTATAATGACAAATGCTTAGATGTTGGTTTAATACTATGTCCATTTAGAAGAGTAACAATAGAAAGATTTCCCCTAAGGCCTATTACATATTTAGTCATATATGGATTTCATCTTGAAAGGCAGGCCTTAAATCCAATCAGAAAGTGTTTGATTACTCCAATGGAATCAGTGCCATTATCTTGTCATTGAACACATCTTGCCACTGTTTGACACTATAGTTGAAAAATGAAAATACCACTTCCAGGAATGGGTCTTTTGGACTCATGAACATGTGAGTTTCCACAAATCCCTAAATACTACAGGCTATTCCCAATGATCTAGGTTACGATAGAACCAAATTGCTGAAGGCGTCACATACTTCAACATGGAGAAATCAAGCTGTCATTGATCTTGAAGTGTCATTTCTACAAGATTTCTTTTATAATGCTAGAAGATGCTATGCAATCTCTCTTAGATGTGATCTGTACAAGCTACAATAAAGACAGGTTTATAAAAACAAACCTACTTGTTATTTGTTTCTAATTAATTTGAAGTGCCCAGCCTTACTATTCTGGCTAGCTTTAGCCTAATAGACTCCATTTTATATCTAGACTCCATCTTATGTTCAGCTTGCCCCTAGTTTGAATTCAGTTACTGCAAAACCTATACCTTGTTCCAGGAACAACTCTACCTTTAGTCACCTCCCTAGCAATAGTCACTCCACCCTAGCAACAACTAATCAGTATCAAGAAGGACAGTGTAGTGGTTGTCAACTTGACTGTTTCTGGAATGAACTACAATCCAGAATTGGAAATCTCACCCGTGATAAAATATTGAGGCTGAGAGATGCAAGTTTCTGACCTGGATCTTGGCCTAGGGATCTTGAAGCATAGTGGCTATGAATCTCTGGAGACTAAGGCAACGAGATCTCTGAGTTCAAGGTCATCTGGGATAAAACAAGTCCCAGTTCCAGGCATGGTGATACACACCTTTAATTTGAGCTACATATTCTGCTGGAGACCTACATAAGGACATTGAAAAAAGGAAGATTTTTCTCTCCTTCACCTGCCTGCCTTGTGGGACTGAGCAACTGCTAGATCCTTGGACTTCCATTTACAGCTGCTGCTGACCATTGTTGGGGAGTTGGACTACAACCATAAGTCATCAACAAATTCCCTTACTATATAGAGACTGTTCTATATAGTTCCATAAGTTCTGTGACTCTAGAGAACTCTGACTAATAAGGACAGTATTTAACATTCCAGATAAGATTGCTCAAGCTGGCCCCTCTTGTTCATGGCCAGTTGAAATCATTACTAGCCAATAGAATTGCACCAAGCTTATGACCTTTAAATGTCAAACAATCATGTAACTGACAAGTTGCAGAAAATCTATCACCTCGCTTGTAACCACAATAAAAACCCACAGTTTTTTCCAGCTCTGGAACTTTCATACCCATCTACTGCATTGGAGAAGTCTGGAGGTCTGAGCTCGAGCTTGAATAAAGTCTCTGCATTTTTCCATATGACTTGGAGTTTTGATGGTTTCTCCTGGTCTTTGGGGAGCTTCTGATATGGGCATACCAGACTTTAGCTGTTGACAAATTGTTTTTGATGTATGAAAAAAAAAAAAAGAAAGAAAAAACCAGCTGTTTTTCTGCTTCTGCAGACCCAAAGGCTTTGCGTTTAAAAAGAGAAGATGACTACTATACAGAGGGTAGTCATGGCATGGGGATTATAGAGTTCTTCACAATGTTGCCTGAGGTATCACAGGCTGCTTGTCCTGTAGCTTAGTCTAGAAATGTGCATGCCTTCTGATTCCTTATGTTTAACTGGGCGAAGGCATATATTGTAAAGTACTCACTCATTCTAAGAATTTGACCCTTTTAACAGACTGTTCTACATTTCTTAAGGTGTAGGGTTAGATTACACACACACACACACACACACACACACACACACACACACACATATATATATATATATCACTTTGACCCCTCTTCTAGTCTACTATCCAAAGGTAGGGGGGAAAAGAATAGGACAAGGGATTGTGGACCTGTTTAGAAGTAGTTCCTTCTACTTTATAAACATGCCTTATATTTTATAATTGTGCCTTCACTGACTGTTGAGTATTTCTTATAATTTCTCTATACATCCTGTGTCCTCCCATGGGTCTTGCCTCAGCAAAACACCATGTGAGTCTGAATCACTGAAATATCCAGAAGCTTCCATATCATTAAGGCTGTCTACTCATATTTTAAATATTTGTTATCAATGTTTGATAGTACAAAGGTTTTTCATGAATTGATCCCTCCCTGAACATTCTACATACTAGTTTCATAAATATATAAAATACTTATGCTCTTCTTCATTTTATATCAGAGTATTTAGAAATATTGGTTTTCCAGTATCATAGTCAGTCCTGAAAAAATATATATGTACATACATACAAGTAAACTTATACTGACTGAAAAGTTTATATTTAGGAACACACATACATGTAGAAATACATGCATTTATGTAATAACAATTACTGAAAAAGATTTCATAATTTGAAGAAGGACAAGGAGAAAGGGAAAATATGAGTAAATTATGTCTTAAAAATGAAAAAAGAAACATTGATAGCATACATAAAAATGAAAGTAGTCTGTAGCACAAAGTTCTTTGCACTAGGTAATTTAATTTGGGATGCCATGCACACAGAAGACACATTTCTAACTTAAGCATAGTCTATGCATGAGCTCATACTGCTAAGCACTGTCTATGTGCTTTATGGAAACATAAGATAACATTAACATAGCACAGTTAATTTCCTTGATTCCCATAACAGCTCTGCAATGAAATGGTCTTTTGTTTTCTAAAGTAATATTTTACTGAATAACTTTTTCAATGGAGCCTTTTTAACTAATGCTAAACTTCAAAGGTAATTCTCTGTGTACTGAAGCCTACCTACGCAATCATTTAGTTGAAACTATTCATTTTGCACAAGAGAAACCCAGGCATTGCATGTATAAGAAACTTACAAAATTGGCTCACCTAAACAGATAATGAAACAAAAAAGAAATTTCACTTGAATGACAATCAGAGAATCATGGGCTTAAACATAATAGGCATTATTTTACTTGATGAGCCTATAAATTTAATAAAGACAGGTTCCCCTATTTAAATATGTAAGCAATATAACCTTAAAATAATAAATTTCCATAGTTCTTTCAAGTTCTAAAACATGTAACAGTCCTTGGCAATAGAAAAGGTCTGTCTGTAGAGGCCAGGTTAATTAGAGTAGATAATTAGTGGGATTTTTATTATCTATATTGTTTTCATTGTTATGTTTCTTAAAATGTAACTCAAACTTTATCACTTTTTGGTATTAGTATGAGTCTTGAAGCAATATATATTTAGGTTAAAATTGCAGCCTATTTTTCACTCACAGAAATTTGATGTGGGAACTATTGAACCCTAAGAGAATTATAAATGTATTTTTGAGGTTAATATATTTGAACAAGAAATTGAATAAGTAAAAAAATTATTTAAGTGTCCATTAGCTTGCTTAGCATTTCTTTTAATCTTAAGTATGAAACAATGGGCTATAGATATGACTCAGTGGGTAACATAATTGTGGTGTTGTCCTGAGGAACTGACTTGAGTCTCTACCACCCATGTAAATGCCAGCCTTGCATTTGTAAGCCCAACATTGGTGAAGGGCAGAATCAAACAATTGATAGTCATGCTGGTCAACTATGCCTAACCCAAAACAGTCAGATCCAGACTCAGTGGGAAACACTGTTCAGAAACAATAAGTTAGAGATCAATTAAGGAAGAGAACCAATACTTAAATCTGTTCTTTGCTCATGTACACATATGTTAATACCTGTACACACATATGTGTATTGACGAATGCACTATTACACAAAGAATGAAAAACAGCTAAAGTAACACTAGCAATTCTAGGTGACTTTGAAACCAACAGAAATCAGATTGCTTATGCTATACTAAACATTTGGTGATATTAACGGCGAAGTATGCACTTGCACATAATTTGAGGTAATAATTAATTTTTCATGTATTTACTATATTTTGATTAGATCAGTTTTCTTTGATTAGATATATTACTTTGTATGATTAAAAGTCAGTCCTCTATTACATTTCAAAATAGATCCATAGCTCAAAACTACTAATGATGGAATATTAAGAGTATCTAGTACGTGTTTCAGTACGAATGAAGCAGGTATGTAATAAGCCTCTTGGTCTTGCCCATATTTTCATTTTATTTTTAGATGGATTATTAAATATGTACCACTTCCATTCTTCCATTTTTCTCTGAGTATTGAAATCCAGCAACAATATATTTTGGTTAAAATTAGAAAATTTGTAAAGGATCAAAAGATAATAAATCTAGAATATATATACTATATACATATATATATATAACATATTTGACATACATGACATTCTCTAAGTTTGTTTAAGCTTATGATAAGCTAGAAATGCCTATGTAAAACTAAATCTGTTGCAAAACATGATTTCATTTTCTTATTCATTTGGGATAATATATTACTCTGCCCATTTAATAGTTTCGATAATTCATCTACAGATGTTCTGAGTTCCAGCTAATCTATGCTGTTTTTATGCACTTGGGACAAAAATGTCTGTAGTCATCTGTTATCCCAGTTAGTTGGAAAGGTCCCCTTATTCTATTATTGGATAAATTTTCACAATGTATTACTGCATTTCTCAATGCCCTTGCATGGCTTCTAGGCATGAAGTCCAACTACATAAAGACTGATTACACCTCTGAAAATCAGTAACTTCCTAATCTTGGGTCTGTTAACTATATTTTCTTTTACCATCACCCTTTTTGACAGTGCTTTGTATGAAAAAGCACTACAAGTTCAGTTACATGAAATCATTACTTTTACATTCTGGTATATTTTAATCAGTTAGAACTCCAATTGGTTGGCATTGTTAATGTCCATGGCAAGACATTGAAGTTTACTTTTGCTCAGACATACTTTGGTCATCTGAAACATTTTAATTCTGAACATCCAGCAAGTATTGTTTGAAACCTACGTCTATGTGTTAATGCTGGCTATGCATTGTGGTCTCAGTTGAGCCTTTTGGTACCTCCACGTAGAGGTAGACTGAGAGAGACTATTTTCCAAGAAAAGACAAAGCCTAAGAAAAACAAGAGGGAGTTTACCTTTCATAAACTAATTACATGGTATGATATTTCTGTAACTGTTCACATACTCATATGATTCAGAATAAACACAAACACAGCAAGTCATCAAAACTGAACTCTCTGGGTGGAATAACCAAAGTGTACAATCACAATCTGATTGCACTCAATTTCGGAGAATACTGTGTGTCATGCTGGCCTTCTGTGTTGTGCCTACTTATCTGAAACATGTCAAACTCATCAAATTGGTAGCTGCCTTCAATTTTACTATTTCCATATAATACTGGATGTAGCATTTTCTTACAAGGTTTCAACATCTTCAGACTATCTGTGGTAGATATGTACAGTTATCTAAGTTCAAATTTTCCCCCAAATTCACAGGGGTATTAGAAATTTCACTGCATGGAAACTTGGAATGCAAGTATTGGTTTGCTTCTTGGGCAAAATTATCTTCTATAATCGAATGCCATCTGTGGTTTTTGTTTTCCTGCTTGAGACCAGGGTTCAGTAAATTGAGAAGTTGATGAGCATGTCAGAATATTGTATTTACTAATGTGGTATTCATTATGTTTTTGTGTCATAATCATTATAGCCTTGATATTTTTAGAATATTTAAATCATTTTCTCGCTCTGCCTTATTATAACTCAAACACATAAATTTAGAATCTATTTAATTATTGCTCTAGTTACAACTATTTAAAGCCAAATTTGGAAATAGAAGACATTCGTTTAGATTCTCCATTCTTTTTTTGTTTACTCTACATAGAAAATAAACTCAGTATTACTTTAAATGTAGACAAATGGTTTTGAGTAATAAAGGAAGAAGAAACACTTCATGTATTTAAAAATTTTTTGTTAAATTTTCATGTGCAGTATATGCATATGAAACTGAACAAGAAAGTCATAATCAATACTGATTTATAGTGCTTTTAATAATACATACTAGTGAATTAACTTTATTTAAAAGTCAAATTATGATGGATGGAACTGGAAAATATCATCCTGAGTGAGGTAACCCAATCACAGAAAAACACACATGGTATGCACTCATTGATAAGTGGCTATTAGCCCAAATGCTTGAATTACCCTAGATGCATAGAACACATGAAACTCAAGACAGATGATCAAAATGTGAATGCTTCACTCCTTCTTTAAAAGGGGAATAAGAATACCCTTGGCAGAGAATAGAGAGGCAAAGATTAAAACAGAGACAGAAGGAACACCCATTCAGAGCTTGCCCTACATGTGGCCCATACATATACAGCCACCCAATTAGACAAGATGGATGAAGCAAAGAAGTGCAGACCGACAGGAGCCGGATGTAGATCTCTCCTGAGAGACACAGCCAGAATACAGCAAATACAGAGGCCAATGCCAGCAGCAAACCACTAAACTGAGAATAGGACCCCCGTTGGAGGAATCAGAGAAAGAACTGGAAGAGCTTGAAGGGGCTCAAGACCCCATATGAACAACAATGCCAAGCAACCAGTGCTTCCAGGGACTAAGCCACTACCTAAAGACTAAACATGGACTGACCCTGGACTCTGACCTCATAGGTAGCAATGAATATCCTAGTAAGAGCACCAGTGGAAGGGGAAGCACTTGGTCCTGCTAAGACTGAACCCCCAGTGAACGAGATTGTTGGGGGGAGGGCGGCAATGGGGGAGGATGGGGAGGGGAACACCCATAAAAAAGGGGAGGGGGAGGGGTTAGGGGGATATGGCCCGGAAACCGGGAAAGGGAATAACACTCGAAATGTAAATAAGAAATACTTAAGTTAATAAAAAAAGTAATAATAAAAAAGAATCATAATGTGAATATTTTTGAAGATAAAGGTTAAAAAAAAGTCAAACTATATTTATCATTAAGCCATTCTAGAATTCAGCACTCTGATTTTAAAACATTTAAATTTTCAATATTCTTGGGTCTAAAGAAATGATGAGAACTTTGAGTGTATAGGTATATGTCTGTGTTCAGGTTTTGTAAGATATGAAGTAACCTAGAGTATTAATATTATAGTAGTAATATTATATTACTGCTTTCATGTTTTTAATCTCAATATGATATACTTCTATCATTCTTAAAATCCACAGGGAGGAAGAACCAGGAGGATCATGTGTTTGGGGTTTGTTTAGGCTATGCAGGAATATCCTGTCTGAAAACAAAATGCCCTTAGACCACTTGTAGATGGATTAGCTGCATTTTCCACAGTGTTGGTTTATAGTAAATATGACATAAATTTGTGGTTCTGTGTTCATGGGAGGCATTTATAGATCAATTCTAGACATGTCTATATGTCTTTTTGGCCCAGGGTATATGGAAAGAACCTCTATGGTACATCATTATATGTACAGATTTTGATAATGTTTTATCTTCTAACTGAACTATGAAAATTAAAAAAAAAATATTTGTTGAAAATCAAGTAGATGAAGAATTCATGTAACTAAACTGTAATAAGTTAGAAGTAATCATTGAATTAATAAGTAGTGTCTGGTGCTCCTCTGTTGTATGAAAATTCTGAATATTCAGTAGAGAAAATATTTGGAGAAAAAATAATGGGAGTAGAGAATTTATGTATTTTTAATTTTATTTATTTTTTATTGGATTTTTTATTTACATTTCAAATGTTATTCCCTTTCCCTGTTTCTTGGACTTAAGCCCCCATCCCATTCTCCTCCCCTTCTTATATAAGGGTGTTCTCCTCCATATCCACCCACCCTTCCCACCCCAGCGACATTCCCCTACACTGGGGGCCCAACCTTGGCAGGACCAAGGGCTTCTTCTTCCATTGGTGCCCAACAAGGACATCTTCTGCTACATAAGCAGTTAGAGCCATGGGACAGTCCATGTACAGTCTTTGGGTAGTGGTTTAGTCCCTGAGAGCTCTGGTTGGTTGGCATTGTTGTTCTTATAGGCTTGCAAGCCCCTTCAGCTCTTTCAAACCTTTCTCTAATTTCCTCGAACGGGGGTCCCATTCTCAGTTCAGTGGTTTGCTGCTAGCATTCACCTCTGGCTGTATCTTTCAGGAGACATCTATATCCAGTTCCTGTTAGCATGTACTTCTTAGCTTCATCAATATTATCTAGTTTTGTTGGATATATATATATGCCACATGTGGGGCAGTCTCTGAATGTCTGTTCCTTCATTCTCTGCTCCAAACTGTGTTTCCATATCCCCTCCTATAAAATATTTTTGCTTCCCCTCTTAAGAAGGTGTTCAGCATCCACATTTTGGTCATCCTTCTTCTTGAGCTTCTTGTGGTCTGTGGATTGTATCTTGGGTAATTTGAGCTTTTGGGCTAATATCCACTTATTAATGAGTGCACACCACTTATCAGTGAGTGTGTTTTTCTGTGATTGGGTTACCTCACTCAGGATGGGATTTTTTCAGTTCAATCCATTTGCCTATTAATTTAATGAAGTCATTGTTTATGATAGCTGAATAGTATTCCATTGTGTAGATGTACCACATTTTCTGTATCCATTCCTCTGTTGAAGGGCATCTGGGTTCTTTCCAGCTTCTGGCTATTACAAATAAGGCTGCTATGAACAGAGTGGAGCATGTGCCTTTGTTGGAGCATTTTTGGGTATATGCCCAAGAGAGGTATAGCTGGGTCCTCAGGTAGTGCAATGTCCAATTATCTGAGGAACCTCCAGACTGATTTCCAGAGTGATTGTAACAGTTTGCAATCCCACCAACAATGGAAGAGTGTTCCTCTATCTCCACATCATCGCTAGCATCTGCTGTCACTTGAGTTTTTTTCCATCTTTATTAAATTGGGTATTTCTTATTTACATTTCAAATGTTATTCCCTTTCCCGGTTTCCATGCCAACATCCCCCAACCCCTCCCCCCATTACGACCCTCCCCCAAGAATACCATTCACTGGGGGTCCAAGGGCTTCCTCTTCCACTGGTGTCTTTACTAGGCTATTTATCGCTACCTATGTAGGAGCCCAGGGTCAGTCCATGTATAGTCTTTGGGTAGTAACTTAGTCCCTGGAAGCTCTGGTTGGTTGACATTGTTATTCATATGGGGTCTCGAGCCCCTTCAAGCTCTTCTAGTTCTTTCTCTGATTCCTTCAACGGGGGTCCTGTTCTCAGTTCAGTGGTTTGCTGCTGGCATTCACCTATGTATTTGCTGTATTCTGGCTGTGTCTCTCAGGAGAGATGTGCATCCAATTCTCGTCACCCTGCACTTCTCTGCTTCATCCATCTTATCTAGTTTGGTGGCTGTATATGTATGGGCCACATGAGGGGCAGGCTCTGAATGGGTGTTCCTTCAGCCTCTGTTCTAAACTTTGCCTCCCTATTCCCTCCTAAGAGTATTCTTGTTCTCCTCTTAAAGAAGGAGTGAAGCATCCGTATTTTGGTCATCCTTCTTGAGTTTCATGTATTCTGTGCATCTAGGGTAATTCAAGCATTTGGGCTAATATCCACTTATCAATGAGTGCATACCATGTGTGCTTTTCTGTGATTGGGTTACCTCACTCAGGATGATATTTTCCAGTTCCATCCCTTTGCCTATGAATTTTGTAAAGTCACTGTTTTTGATAGCTGAGTAGTATTCCATTGTGTAGATGTACCACATTTTCTGTATCCATTCCTCTGTTGAGTTTTTATCTTAGCCATTCTGACTGTTGGGAGGTAGAATCTCACTGTTGTTTTGATTTGCATTTCCCTGATGACTAAGGATGTTGACCATTTCTTTAGGTACTTCTCAGGCATTTGCTATTCCTCAGTAGAGAATTCTTTGTTTAGCACTGTACCCCACTTTTTTTTATTAACTTGAGTATTTCTTATTTACATTTCGATTGTTATTCCCTTTCCCGGTTTCCGAGCAAACATCCCGCTAATCCCTCCCCCTCCACTTCTTTATGGGTGTTCCCCTCTCCACCCTCCCCCATTGCCGCCCTTCCCCCAACAATCTCGTTCACTGGGGGTTCAGTCTTAGCAGGACCAAGGGCTTCCCCTTCCACTGGTGATCTTACTAGGATATTCATTGCTACCTATGAGGTCAGAGTCCAGGGTCAGTCCATGTATAGTCTTTAGGTAGTGGCTTAGTCCCTGGAAGCTCTAGTTGCTTGGCATTGTTGTTCATAAGGGGTCTCGAGCCCCTTCAAGCTCTTCCAGTTCTTTCTCTGATTCCTTCAACGGGGGTCCTATTCTCAGTTCAGTTGTACCCCACTTTTTAATAGGGTTATTTGACTCTCTGGAGTCTAACTTCTTGAGTTCTTTGTATACTTTGGATATTAGCCCTCTATCATATGTAGGATTGGTAAAAATCTTTTCCCAATCTTTTGGTTGCCGTTTTGTCCTAATGACAGTTTATATTTTAAACACAAATATTAGATTGACTACTAAAAGAAAGTAGAGGCCTCACTCTCCCATTTAAAAATAGCATATTGCTTACAATTCTCCTGGCTCCACTATGTTTCATGAATGGGGACAAAATGTGTAGAACCACTTATGGTATTATCAGAATCAACGAAAATGTCTTGTAACCATGAGCACTCTTTGCAATTTTCAAAACCAAGGACCTGTAGGGGGAAGAAGCAAAAATTATGAATATATAAATTTTAGCATAAAATCCTAATATATTAAGTATCAAGTTACACAATAGTTATCTAATGGGTAACAAAATGGAGACGGCAAAACTATAGTGCCTCAAAATGTGTCCTGCTCATTCTCTGGCTCATGTTAATGAGTCAAAAGCCTTCAGCATTGTCTGTTATCCCTTGCTCCTCCTTGTAGAAACATCTTTCCTGAATAAAGGACAAATAGATTATCTGTTTATTCTGAAGTTTCCATTTTGCAGGTTTTTTCTTCATGGTGAAAAACAAAGCTAAACCTGTTAGTTTGGGGACAAACAGAGGAAGAATTGATAATATTTATTGCCAATGAAAAAATTCTGTGTTCAAGTGGAAAATTAAACATTTGGATATCTTGTATCTACCACTGTGAGATATAGAATATCAAATTATTAAGTGTTCTATGATGAGATTATCATGAAATAAACCAGTGAAGCTCAGTATCATATAATGAAATATACCAACATTGGAAGACAAGGCTTCAGTCTTTACCACATACATCACAAAGATGAATAATCACTATGAAGAGCAATACAAGATAGATGAGTGTGTTTGAATTTAAAAGAAGTCAGAATTAGTAACTTTTCTATACTTAATTTTTAACTACATTTGGAAACTATTATTTGTCAAATGCTTGTCTATTATTGCATGAATACATCTAGAATTGTCCCAAGTAATCTTTAAAATGCCCTCGCTAACTCTTTTTTTGTGAGGGTAGATATTTTCATATATTTCAATCTTTGAAAGTAGACTCAACTTAGAATTGATGATAGATATATGAACTAAATTATCTACCCTTAAAAGAAGTATAAAATAGATTTACCAAGATGGAAAACAATGCCCCCAGAGTCAAAAATAAAGTAGGGTCTCTTAAAGATGCAAATACTATTTTGAAGATTTAACTAATAAGCACTTAGTTTTTTTCACAATCAACTTTTAAACTAGTATTAAGGGACATAACTTACATAAATAAAAGCTCCCAATATCTGCAGTATACTTTACCAGAAAAAAAACCCACAAAGAATGAAGGAGTATGAGAGCATTCCCTAAACAATTTTATGCTGTGTTTTTTAGTGAAACGTGTTAATTTATTAAACTGCATGAGTTTCCTTCTGAAGAATTCTCTCCATCTATAAATTTTATATGCGCGTGTTTCTTTAAGTTTTCTCCTGTTTCTTTCCTTTATTCATTATTCCTCTTTACTGCTTCACCTTTTTAAAATGCTGAAATGCCGAGGTTCTACTGCAATGGTTAATCTTTAAGATCCACATATAAGGATTTAGAATTATTTAAGATGCTTTCCTCTGTCTATGTCTGTGAGTTGTCCCTCAGAGAGGTTTTACTGCAAAGGAAAGATACAATACATTCAGAACATAGTGGACACCATCCATACACAGGCTTCAGACTAATAATACAAAGAAGATGAATTGACAATATACATTTCTCTCTGCCCCTCGACACAGACACATTGGGGCAAGATTCCTTATGACCCTGCCTCCATGCTTTTTCCTTCAGGGTAAGGTACATTCCTTCAGCCACAAGCCCACCAAACTTGTTTTCTTCTTTAGAATGTTCTTGTCACATATTTTATGCTATCAATGGAAAAAAATAAATCCCTTACGCTATCAATGGAAAAAAATAAATCCCTTACTTTTTGCATAAATTCACTTTGAGTGACTGCTGGCATTGCTGGCCCTTCACCTTGTATCGTCTGGGAGAAATTTTACCTGCTTTAATCATGACTGAAAAAACAATAAGCCACATTCTCAAGCAATTTGAGAATGCCACCTATATAGGATTTTCAACTTTCAACACCTGAAGAGAAACATTTAATGTCACCATTCTTTCTTCCAAGAGATATGTGTGTGTGTGTGTATGTGTGTGTGTGTGTGTCCATGTCTCTTTATCCTACACTTGTGTAACTTAAGTGCAAGAGGAATCAACAGAAATAGGCACAGAGTTCCTATAACTAGTACATTTCCACTTTCCAGATGACTCGTTTTCTGCCAGAATCTTCATAAATTGTAAGGAAAGGTGAAGACCCATAAAGGAGGGCAAAGCCCCATCTTGCAGGTTTTGATGGTAACTTCTTCTTCACCTGTGATTGCCCTCTACATTCAGAAAAATAAATGACTCCTAAATGTATTGCTTTGGCCTAGAATACTAAGCCAGGTCAAGACTATTTTTGAAAATAATGCAAATATAGCACAGCTTATGCCCCATGAGGCCACAGTCCAGTGACATCAGCAACTGATTTACTCAATGACTACAAATGACTTGAAGTAATAAGGTCACACCTTCTGTATTCTTCTGCAGCCCTAGTTTTGGCATGAGGTCAGAGCTGCACTTCAGTAGGTCCTTGCCAAGATTTAGCAGTCAGTGTTAACATTTCCCTCTGGATGTTTCTGATCACTTAAAAATTCCCAAGCAATAATTCAGAAGTAAATTACTTCCCCAGATGTCGTAGTTTCTTTCTTTCCTTCTTTTTTTTTTTTTTGTCTTTTACTTTTAAAAATTTTATCCAGAATTTCCAGAAATGTCATTAACTGAGCTTGAGTGTTTTGTAGAACTTGCAGCTCTGGCCCATGGCCTTTCCAACAGTGTACCCCCAAGAGTGTCTGGAAACTCAGTTGAGCAGTAAACTGAAGCCAGGCCTTCTGTTCAAATGCACCAAATATGACATGTCATCTTCCCAGGAGCAGTTCTTCTCACTGCTGCTGTGACCATGGCCTGAAGCCAAGTCTCTCGGTAGACATATCACCCCTCTGTAAAGAATAAAAATGGCCCATATAACAAATCCTGACAAATAACAATACATTTTTCCCTAATAAAGAGCAAATTACTATGAATATTCATGTGACTAAGGATTTGGGAATGCCCACAGGTGACTACAACAAAGCATTTATGTACCTTTCTACAGCAGTCTCTTGTTGATCACAAACCAGTAAACCAAGACTCAAAATTTAATCCCAACCATAGTCTGATATCACCAATGAAGAATTCTTCCCAGACAGTGATTCCTATGGGATTATTGCAAGAATCAAAATTAAGGTCCTTCAAATCATGTTTCTCTTTCTCTCAGGAGGCTGTCGAGTTTAATGGTCTTCTCCAAATTATTTAGTGGTATCCATGAACAAAATAGCCATGGGCAATGGAAGTAGAGAAGGGATTCTGATAGACAACTGAAGAATTCTTTCTTTGTATTCAACCTGATATGTCATTGAAGATCTCTGGTCCTAACCCACATGATAAATCCTCAATTTAAAAAATACTATTTTAACCCTGTATCAGCAGATTGTGTTAATCAAGAGCCATGAGGTCAAACATGGAGCTTGAGCAGCCTTAAACAGTAGTCAGAAAATAAGGCAACAGAACATATTCCCATACATACTCACTAACATAAGGTCTATCTTCAGAAAAATGTAAAGTTAGTATGACCTCAATTATATTGCAGGCTTGATCCCCAGAACCTTATGGACTTTTTGGAAGGATGATGGGACAAATATTCTAAGAGTAAATTCTGGAACATAATGATTTGGGAGGATAAAGGATCATCTTGTCTCAGGATTGTTACTCAGCTTAGCAATATTTATAAATTTTTCTTGAAGACACAATGAAGAGTGCACTATGTTGCTACCCTGCTCTGGATAGCTCACACATAAAATCTTAAGTGAATTCTCACCATTTAAAAAATATGACCTCAAATAGCACCAGTACTGCTTTCTCCCTTGGTAGATTTAGAGTGGTTTTATAATGACACTCAAGACAACAATTGCTCCAGAAAAATTTAAGTCATTAATTTTAGGATAACATTGATGGAGACCTTTTCTTAACTGTTTTTTTTTCTGAAAATCATAGATGATACTATAATTTGGACATAGGCTTTTTGGAAATTTGGAGCATTTGAAAAGTATATGTAGATGTATTACATGTTACATAATCATAAAAATCATGTCAACTTCCGGGTAAATATTAAGTGCCTTTTTCTATATTACTTTAGTCCTGTCCCTTTGTATTTCCTTTAAATATTGAAATATTTTACAAAAATGGTCTTGAATTAATGTTACTAATTACTAACTAAATGTCAACCTAATAACCACAGAATGTCTATTAGCAGAATTCTATTCCACAAATAAATTTTACTTAGTAATATTAGCTGTAGAACATATGTACATGTCCCCTATAAAAGAAATGAAAATAAAATGACAATACTGGCTGTGAATTATACCCACACTATTGAGCAATAGAGGCATTGTGTGTTTCTCCACCATTTTCATAGAAATAGAAGCCTGTATAACCTATTTCATACCATAAATGCTACTTTAAAGACTCTTTGATGTCATTGCTTTGACTTCATATTTTAAGGATAAGAATTAATAGAGTTTCGAGAAACAGACTCAATTTCATCTTATATTTACCATCAGAAATATGTATAGTCAAAGTCTGTATGCATTGTTATAAATTATCAGAAACATAATTAAAGAGCATTTAAGTACTCTGATGGCTGAGTGGTTAAGAGGTTGAACTCCAAAAAGTTATTTTTCTCACTTTCATAGTTACCGAAAAAGTCTTCGATAAAGGATGTAACCAGATACAAAATATGTTCAACCCTTATAAGCCCTACATCCACTGAAACCACCAATAAAATTACTAATCATGGTAAATCTGGTATCAACATCATCTCAAAGTGCCATTGTATTATACATCTATAATATATTATATTTATTATATTTTCATTTTGGGAAATATTGTATTTAAATTATATATCCAAATGACAGAGCGGCACTATTACCAAGGACATCTGCACAGGTCATTGAACACAAAGAGTGCAAGCTGGTGCCTGCATGTACTTGAGACTATTTCCCTACAATTGGGTTGCCTTGTCCAGCCTCTATATGAGGTCTTTTGGCCTCCCTTATAGTTTTGTCCTGTTTTGCTGTTGTCTATAGAAGGCCTGGTAATTTCTGGGGAGGAAATAATATTTGTGGGGAGCTGGAGAAGAGAGAAGATGGATAGCTAAAAGGAGTGTGTGTTGGGAATCTATGGTTGTGATGTATAGTATGAGAATAGGATCTATTTTTAATTAAAAGTATAACTCGAAAATTAATAAAAATTAAAAACCATGTGTTCTGGCATATGCTTATTATAACTTGAATACTGGTTAGTAGCATAGGGATAGATCCCTAGGGCTCACTGGCCAGTCTAACTTATTTATTCAGTTCCAGTTGGTGAGAATCTCCCTTTCTCTCTCCCTCTCTCTATTTGCCAATTACCTATTACCCAGTAGTGGCACAAGTCACTTGTTTGACTATTCTAGATAATTCGTCTCCACCAACAAATTCTCTCCAAGTGTTGCCCTGATATGATATTCCTCTTCATCAAGATTCAGAATCCTCTTTGTACCCTTTCTCTGAGTTATGTTTTTCATTTTCATTTGAGAGAAAAAATGTTTCTGATGGTTAAAGGTTTTATTTTAAAGATTCATTTATTACTATGTTTATCTGTATATGTGTTTTCCCTAATGGGTTCTTGTACAATACATGCTTGCAGGAGCCAATAGAGTAGAGAAGAGAGCGGCCAACCCTGGTATTATTGTTATAGGTACTTGTGGATCTAGGAACTGAAGTCTCGTCTTTTCCAAGATAAGGATAAATAAGTATTTTCGACAGATTAGCTATTTCTCTAGTCCCTCAGTCAATGTTTTAAGCAAGTATTGTTTATTTGGAGGCAAGGTTATTACTACATTACTGTCTGTAAACAAATATTATAAAAATGTTATTAAATTCATGTTTTTGTGGGACTCCTAACAGGGAACAGGGTGTCTCTGACTCTTTTGCCTACTTTTGGGACTCTTTTTCTCCTACGATGTTGCTGTCTGTGTGTGCCAAGTTTTGTTGAGATTTGTTACACTGTGTAGATTTGGTATCTTGTAAGGGACTGGAGGACACTAAGCAAACAAGGCCCTTTAAATCAACATGGTCAAAGGTCATATGAATTCACAGAACCAGAGGCAGCTTATAAAGCATCTGCGTACCAGTGAGACTGCTGGTCCTCCTACGGGGTTGCCCTCCTTCTTAGCTTCCTCCATCTTTTCCCTAATTCAGCCAGGGGGGTCAGCAGCTTCTGTTCATTGGTTGGGTGCACATATGCATCAGACTCTTTCGACTGCCTGTTGGATCTTTCAGAGGGCAGTCATGATAGGTCCCTTTTTGTGAACATCCCATAGCCTCAGTAATGATATCATGTTTGGGGGCCTTTCCTTGAACTAGATCCACCTTGGGCTTGTTGTTGGACCTTCTCTTCCTCAGGCTTTTCTCAACATCCATCCCTTTATTTCTTTCAGACAGGAAGAAATATGGGTCAGAGCTTTGAATGTGGGATAGCAACCCCATTCCTGTCTTTCTGCTGGAGGCAGGATCTCCAAGTTCCCACTCCACACTGTAGGGGACTCATCTAACCCCACCCCCACCCCGCTTTAAGTCCTGAGAGCCTCTCACTTCCCAGATCTCTGATACATTCTAGAGGGTCCTCTCAAACTCCTTCCTCCCCAGGTTGCCTGTTTCCATTCTTTCTGCTGGCTCTCAGGGATTCTGTCCTTTTGCCCCACTCAATAGCAGATCATGTTCCCCTCTCTATCACCCTCATCCCCTTTCCCTTCCCTCTCCCTCCCTTCCAAGTGTGACAGAGACATCCTCAGCTTGTTGACATTTTTGAGTTCTGTGGAGTGTATCTTGGATATTCTGTATTTTTTTTTTTTGAGAGGGGAGCTAATAACCACTTAGTGAGAACATACCATGCATGTCCTTTTGGGTCAGAGTTACCTCGCTCAGGATATTTTCTAGTTCCATCCATTTTCCTGCAAAACTCAGGATGTTCTCTTTCTTAATGGCTGAGTAGTATTCCATTCAGTAAATGAACCACATTTTCTGTATCCATTCGTCTGTCTTGGGACATCCGAATTGTTTCCAGCTTCTGGGTATCACAAATAGGGTGGCTATGAACATAGTGAAGCATGTGCCTGTGTGGCATGGTGGGCCATTTTTGGGGTATATTCCCAAGTGTGGAACTTTAGGATCTTTAGATAGGTCTATTTTCAATCGGAAGAACCTCCAAATTAATGTCCAGAGTGGTTGTACCAGTTTGCAAAACCACCAGCAGTGGAGAAGTATCCTCTTTCTCCACATCCTCGCCAACATATGTTGTCACCTGAGGTTTTGATCTTAGCCATTCTGACTAAGGTAGAATCCCAGGGTTCTTTTGATTTGCATTTCTCTGATCCCTAAGGCCTTTGAGCATTTCTTTAGGTGCTTCTCAGCCATTGGAGACTCCGCTGTTGTGAATTCTCATGTTATTTCTATACCCCATTTTTTGATTGGGTTATTTGGTTGTATGGTGATTAGCTTCTTAAGTTATTTATATATTTTGGATAGTAGCCCTCTATCGGATGTGGGGTTAGTGAATATTTTTTTCTGATCTGTAGGATGTCAGTTTGTATTATTGACTATGTCCTTTGCCTTACAGAAGCTTTCCAGTTTCGTGAGGTCCCATTTATCAATTCTTGATCTTAAGAGTGTCAGCCATTGAAGTTCTGTTTAGGAAATTCCCCCCTGTGCCAATGAGTTCAAGATTCTTTCCCACTTTGTCTTCTATTAGATTTAGTGTATCTGATTTTATGTTGTGGTCCTTGATCCACTCAGACTTGAGCTTTGTGCATGGTGACAAATATGGATTTATTTTCATTTTTCTACATACAGCCAACCATCTAGACCAGCACCATTTATTGAAGATGCTTTCTTTTTTCCATTGTATATTGTTGGCCTCTTTGTCAAAGATCAAGTGTGCATAAATGTGTGATTTTATTTCTAGGTCTTCAATTCTATTTCGTTGATCAACCTGTCTGTCTCTGTATCACTATTTCTCTATAGTAGAGCTTGAAGTCAGGGATGGTGATTCCCCCAGCTGTTCTATTGTTAAGAATTGTTTTTGCTTCTGGGATTTTTGCCTTTCCAGATGAATTTGAGAATTGCTCTTTCTATGTCTTTGAAGAATTGTGTTGGGATTTTGATGGGGATTGCATTGAATCTATAGATTGCTCTTGATAGGAAGACCAGTTTTATTATGTTAATTCTGCCAATCCAGGAGCATGGGAGATATCTCCATTTTCTGAGATCTTCAATTTCTTTCTTGAGAGACTTGAAGTTCTTATCATAAAGACCTTTACTTGTTTAATTACCCCAAGATATTTTATATTATCTACAGCTATTATTCAGGGAGTTGTTTCCCTAATTTTTTTTTCTCGGCTTTTTTATCATTTGTATAATGGAAGGCTACTGATTTATTTGTGTTAATTTTATATCCGGCCATTTTGATGAAGTTGATTATCAGCTGAAGATTGCATCAAGTATTTCTCCATTTAATTTGATATTGGCTGTTGGTTTGCTGTAAATTGCTTTTATTATGTTTAGGTATAGGCCTTGAATTCCTGATCTCTCCAATACTTTTAACATGAAGGGGTGTTGTATTTTGTCCAATGCTTTTTCTGCTTCTAAGGAGATGATCATGTGATTTTTTTCTTTGAGTTTGTTTATATGGTGGATTATGTTAATGGATTTTCATATATTGAACCAGCCTTGCATCCCTGGGATGAAGTTTACTTGTTCATGGTGAATGATGGTTTTGATGTGTTCTTGGATTCAGTTTGCATGAATTTTATCTAACATTTTTGCATTGGTATTCATAAACAAGATTGGTCTGAAGTTTCCTTTTTTGGTAGGTTCCTTGTGTGGTTAGGTATCAGAGAAATTGTGCTTTCATATCATTTTTATGGAATACCTGAGTGTGCAAATAGTGCAACTCTGATACTTTTTCCTTCTACTGAAGTCTTTCCTTCCATTTAATTTGTCTAATTCCAATGGTTCAGTTTTTGTTTTATCTTGTATTTTAACATTATCCATTAGGAGGCTGTTTTCCAATGAGAGAGAGAACAGGAGGAGATATAGATAAAAGGTGATGTGGATGGACCTAAAAGCAGTATTGGTAGGAGAAAATGAAATCAGGATAAAAAAATTGAAAAGGCAAGTAAATGTTTATGCATCAATAAACAAAGGTGATAAAGATTTAAGTGTATGAAATAGATTATTTTATGAAGGACAACTATATAAAATACACTAGAAAAGGTATAAAAGAAATACCAAAAAATTAAAATACTTATGTTTGGTATGTTTTTCCAGAATGATTCCATATTAAACATAATTTTAGGTTTTAAAAAGAAAATTGCATGTACCTTAAATTTGATTGACATGTTTTATTATAATTGCAGAATTATTTATTAGAAATGAGATTTTAGTAGAAAAATGTGAATGTATAACCTGGGCTATCTAAATATAGTCTTTAGTAAGGATTTCTTAAGCAACAAACTCTGACAAATGTTTATATAAAAGTACTTTTCCTTTTAGCAAGCATTATTTTGTCCATTTGAAGTAAGTGTGCTAGGAAAAAGATTCATCAGAATTAGAGAAAAAGACTCATCAGAATTAGAGAGCAAATCTGGGAATAATACAACCCCTGATGGTAATTTTGCAGTTTTTAGGAAATTAAGCCCCGTGTATATTATGCTTCCTTCAGTGTGACACATACCTAAGAAAAATAACTTGAAGGGGGGAAATATTAATTTAGGCTTGAAGTGTCAGTAATTTTGATCTGAACTCCTTGGCTTGGCTGATTTGTAGTCATGGTGAGACAGAACATCACAGAGAAGGAAGCATATATCAGACACTACTCACCCATGTGGGACAAACATCGAGAAAATGGGAATACAGGAAACATCCCAGACTAGTAACCAACCCCAATAACACTCTTAGTGATCTTCTTCCTCCAATTTAATCCTTTCTTTTTTTTTTTTACATTTCAATACTTCCATATTATGAACATGTCCAGAGATTTATAGACTAATAAAGTTAAGAGTCTTCAGATTCCAACCATTTCTAGAAGCCCATTAGCTGGCCTTCATGCCCCAGTAATGATTCTCAGAAGGAGATTTCACAGTTAAAGCATAGCAACCAACTCTATCCTATAATTAGGAAAGTCAAGGCCAGGCTTGAATAGGAAGGATGCCTTCATCAAAAATATTCAAGCTAGAGGTTATGTCATATTACAATTTACAATGACAAGGGAAGAAATTATGGAAACAAACCCAAGGTCAGAACTTGCATATAGTATGTGTTTTAACAAATGTAAGATGATGACATTGGAAACTTTAAAAAAAAATGTATTTATAAAATTCAGTGGCAATTGTTAAAATATTAGTTATGCTTTTATTTAAATATTATGTTATATATTTTACATAATATGCCAATGAAACATAAAAATGTTTTGAGTCATTCAATCCAATTCATTAATTACAGTAAATATTTTAATTGTATTTACACATATTTCAAGGAACTTTGTAGCATAGAATGTCTAATGATGAGGATAATGAGGACTGTAACCATAAATAATAAATATAACAGGAACTGGCTACTCTGGGCATTCAGATGTACTATGAAATCTGATAAAATTAGCTAAAAAAAGATGCTTGCTTACATTGATGGGAAATGCCATTATTCTTGACTGAAGGATAACTAGTTATATTTCTGTGATATTGCACTTCTTGCACAGATAGCAATTTGCAGTCACAATCAAAGATTGATTCTATCAGAATGGATATATGCACCTTGAAAGGATGTGATTAGCATTCACATAAATTTTAATTAGGTGTGTGAAACAATTATCATCATATGGTGAGTTTGGACCTGCATATAGATATTTAAATGATCTAAATATGTATATGTATGAGCTATGCTTGCATTTTTGATTTTGTGTATGTGTGTAGATGTGTGTTGATGCAAGAGAGCAACATTTACTTTTTGCATCGTGTTTTCTTAATGAACTTGGAGCTGGACATCAGCTATAGTTGAAAGTTACCAAGCCACTGAATTCTCCTGTCAATATCTCCCCAGCACTGGGATTACTGCTAAGCTACCAGCCTATATTTAAATAAATACTGGGGATGAAATTTGGACCCACATGGTTATATGGCAACCATTTCCACACCCCAACTCCAATACTGGTATCTTTCTCTGATTAGATAAGACATAATTTAGGAAAAAAGAATATTTGATGCATTAAATAAGTTAGAAGTTATATTTACACATATTGTGCTGCATCCAGGCAGAGAAGACAGTAAGAGACCAAAGGAAACCAATAGATTTCTCAGAGTGGCATCAGAAGTATAGGTAAGGGGTAATTGATATTTGTGGGACTATAGGAGCATGTAGCATTGTGGAGGATATTTTACTTGAGTCTATTCCAGCAGCCTACAGATAGTTTCTCATGTAAGTTTACACTTTCTTCAGCAACCTGCTATGTAAGTAGTGTTTGGAGGAGTGCTCCCTAGTCTTGTAAATTTCACAAAATTTCTGAGATTTGTAAGTTTCATTTGAGTTTATGGGCCTCCTGATCTGTTCCGTTAACTACAAGAAGAAAGGTTTTAGTTTCAAGGAAAAAGATATATACCATGCCCAAATCAGAAGTCTGAAAACTAATTCTACTTATTTAGTAGTTTGTGACATTTTTTATATGATAAACTATTTTAATTAAATTGCCACATAGAACATATAATTATATGCCTATATACTATTTTAGATTATTTAACATAATTTTAGATAATTTTGCAACTCTTCCTTTTAGTAACAAGATTTCAATATTAGTATTTTATAATTGCTTATATTATCTTTCCTTACATTAGTTTTGCTTTTACTTGAAAA
This sequence comes from Rattus rattus, assembly GCF_011064425.1. Lineage (NCBI taxonomy): Eukaryota > Metazoa > Chordata > Mammalia > Rodentia > Muridae > Rattus > Rattus rattus. Next base: position 77,363,654 of record NC_046166.1, on the reverse strand, counting down.
CTTTATTTTACTTTTTAAGTCAAAGCATTGCTTCTACTTATCTACTGAACATAGTAAAGACACTAATTGATTAATTCTTCAAGTAAATCTGAAATATAAGTGAATGAAAAAATATCTCTTTATGATTGAAGATGGTTTTTATTAAATATCCCACAGAATGTCAAATGCCTGCTGTCAGTTAAGAATAAGTTAAGTAACAGCTGAGTTTGTGTTTAGGAAAATACATTGTTTCTTTTTGACCTGTTAATTGTCACAAATACCTTGTGGTCCTCCAAAGTTGTACCTTTCAAAAATTAAGAGGTTGTGATTATAACCACTACTATGATGAATTTATGATGGAGTGTCATAAGTAGGCCATGAGATTAAAGATCCATGACAAATTAGTACTTTGAATGATAACAGTTATTACTGTATCTTCTATGTGAGGGCATAGAGAGATGTTACAGTATAAGTCACAGAAGGACCATCACCAGGTACCCAGACATATTTGATCCAGATCTTGGACTTCTCTGTGAGTATGTTACCTGAATGATCATCTCCAAACATGATGTGGGCAATATATTAATATATATGCTTTAATGCAAACTGTCCAGCACATGTTGTTTTACTAGCTGAACAAATTGGCAAATTGAGATTATAAGAAGTTGAATAGCATAAGACCATGCTGCTTGCTGGTGAGGGTAGAGTCAAGATAAGAGCTCAGTATCTTTCTAACACACATACATACACACACACACACACACACACACACACACACAATCCTAATTGGTGTATGATATATGATTGATCTGATATATGATATGCGATGTGTAATATATAGTATGTGATATGAGATACATGATACTTATATATTATATTAGAAGAACTGTAATAATAGTAGTAGTAGTAGTAGTAGTAGTAGTAGTAGTAGTAGTAGTAGCAGTAGCAGTAGCAGTAGCAGTAGCAGTAGCAGTAGCAGTAGCAGTAGCAGTAGCAGTAGCAGTAGCAGTAGCAGTAGCAGTAGGTTTTTGCTTTGTCCTGTGACCTATTTCATCTCAGGTTCTTGAACACTTTTGCAGTATCAAGTATGGGTTCTATTTCATGAAATAAGCCAGTTCAAATTCAGTTTAAAGTGATTAGTTACTCCTATAACATTTGTACCATCACTGTACTACTGTATTTTCACAGCAGCTTGCTGTTTTAGAACTGTGGGTGGATGATATTAAAGGTAACCTTTCTCCTCTGTTCATATGCAGAGTACCTCTCAGCATCATGGACACTATTCATTAGGGGTGAATCATCTAGTTATGTACCAACTCTAGTTTTATATGTTAGCATATGATATTTGAGAAATGATCAATGGGACCCCATTAGCCAACTAATAAACATGATATAACCCATTCCTGATACTGTATATTTTATTTGGTCGAACAAGGTGAATAATTAAGGAAGGATCTCCACCATCATATGTGAGTCCATTTAAGTTCACTGTGTATAGGTATATATTTTAAGAGGCTTTTCAAAAATCTTTAAATAGTAGTTGCCCTCTCCATATTCCCTCCAGCATGCTTCTCTCCTGTCCTTCCTTAATTAACCCTTCTTTTATAGTTTCTTCTTTATCTCTCCATAATACCATCTCCTATTTACAAAGACTTGTTGCTGTACCCATAGATCACCACCTTCTTCAACCCTTATTGGAGAATCTTCTTTATGTAGTAGAAGAGAATTAACACAGAGACTGGACAGTATGCATAGAGTGGGAGACTTTGGTATGCTCCTTGCTAGTTGGAGCATTCTTATTAAAATGTTCTCCTCAATAATTAGGATCTGCATGAAAGTGGAGGCAGGAAGATTGTAAAAATCAGACATAGTGGATGACTCCGGGAATCAGTGTCTTCTGGACACAAAAGCAATAAGACACATATGAACTGATGGAGGCTATGGAGCAAGAATAAGACAGGCTCTATGGCAGGGATAGTTGGCCAAACAAAGCAAATCCCTCTAGTTTTGTTTTGTTTTAGAAGACTCCTTGCTTCATTTTGATTGGAAAAATTTTGTTTTATGGTTCGTCCATTTGCTGGACATGGACAGAGACAAGGAGAAAGAAACAGAGACAGAGAAACGGAGACAGATGGGAGAGAGATAGAGATAGAACTTGGATGGGAAGAGAAGAGGGTTTTGAATGATTTGGGTAAGTGAAAGAACATGATACATATATTGCACAAAATAATTAAACAGTCATAAGGAAAATAAAAGTATACTATACTGTCACTCAAATTATCAGCCTATCCCATTAGTCCTTATATGCTGAGTATCACAGACACCTTTTAGTAATGTCTAGAATGGATTTGCCATACTAAAAATCCCATTTCTTGCTAAGATGTGAATTGTTTGAAGTCTCATATGAAATGCTAAATTTTTCAATTCTGAATTCTGTATAATGGACTCTATGCACACTAAGTATTTACACTGATTTTTCTTGGATCCTTTGTGTGTATTGTTTGCATGCTGTGTATTTGTATACTATGTATTGGGTGTTTATGTGCATGCATGCTTTTAAATGTATATTTAAACATGTATAAATATGTTCTTGTATGTCTGGGGAAGAGGAGTGAGTACACTAAATTTCCCTGAAGTCTTTTCTTGAATATCCTGTCTTAACAGTATCAAAACATCTGTGCAGCTGAAAGTACATCAGTGATGGACTTTTAGACATCTTTAATGTGTCTGAAAGGGAAAATATTGTAAGAATTAAACCAGAGCGGTATAAATAAGTTGTATAGCATAGTGTATGTAAATGCACTGTGCTGTGCCACTGTTTTATTGATTCTTCTGATCAGTTTGACTTAGGACTTAGAGAAATCTAACACAGCAAGAGCCCTCAATGAGCAGTATTTGATGAATATAAAGTGTGGGGGATGTTAGACTGGCTCCTCTGCACCTGTTGCTAGCAAATCAGCTCTGGCTCCCATGCCCACTTCTCCCTGTTGATCTGGCTGCCTGCTGGGAAGCGCTTTCCTCCGCTCAGGCCTGTTGTCTTGCCAACCAGCCGTGGAAGCTGACATTTCTCTCTTGTTTGCTTGTGCATTTAGAAAAGGTTCTTGAAGGGCCACCTGAGGGAGAGGTAGCCTAGAAGATCTAGTGATGGGGAGACCAAGTATAAAAAATAATAATAAAAAGAACTCCTTCTGCACAACCTGCAAAGTAAATAGAAAATAAAAGGAAATAATAGAATAAAGGCCTAAAAGCTTGAGGGAGTAGTGGAAACAACTCTGTCATGTTGATTTAAGGGAATTATCTTAAGTAAAATGCTACTAGTCCAGTTGATGTACCCAGGAGAAAGCTGAACACAGGCTTGTGTACTGAGAGCTGCCTTTTATCTACTTCTGAAGATGAAACCGACTAGAAGTCTGCATAATCTTGAAACAGTCAACATTATTTTTTACATCTATCTTCACAAAGCCCCACAGAACAATTTAGGACATAATATGTATGTAAACAATGCAAATGTAAAACATATTTATATAAAATTCGTTAAAATCTATTATTGTAGAAATCGTTCAAACATGTCCATTTTGTATTCATTTACATTTTAACAGTCTATTATATATTAATCCGTGTAGTTAATTCACTTCAGTTGAATATGTCATTTTATTTTTTGTTAAGTTATATTTATAAAACTGTAGTTTTAAATTAAATGTAATAATCTTTTAAAATACTTCCTTTAAAGTTTTGTAAATAACACACACACACACACACACACACACACACACACACAAACACAAAACTCTCACCAGAGCACATTTGGGTTAGCTTTATTCCATGAGCTCTTGCATTACAAATTGGATTTGGAAATTAGAAATCTGCAGGCCATTAACCATAGGTTTTATTCTTTATTTTGTCTTAGTTTCCCATAAATATGCACCATCTTGTTTATTACTGTTCTTCCTTTAAAAAAACCTAAAGGAAGGTAAAAGAGATTTCTTTTCTGGTTAGGATAGAATTAGAATCCTATTTAGGACAGTGGGGCCAGTTTATAGGTTTTTTTTTTTTTACTGTGGTGGCTACATAGTGTGTTGTGCATATAAACTTGGTCTTCTCTGGTGCTGAAGTATGGTAAGACAGTGGCTAACAAACAGGGAGCAGGAGGGTCAGCAGAATAGGTCTTTCTGATTTCAGTTGTTTCCAGCAGGAAATTATTCCTAACAAAGAAGAACTAACATGCAAAATGACAAAAAACCTGAGCTGATGTAAAGTATTAAAGAGAAAGAAGTAACAACTGTGTTAAGCAGTGTAGGAAAACGGAGGGTCCCTCTGATTGCCTGGGCTTGCCTCAGTCTTGTTCATAAGTATTCCAAAAGATGTCTAGATACTGCCATAATGAGGAGAGAACAGGAGCCCTCAGCTGCCTTTTATTGAGCCTTTAACAGTGTCAGAGGCAGGAACTGGCTACTAGAAAAACAAGTCCTATTCGAATGACTCATCTACAAAGGTTGAACAGATGCTAGTTCTAAGTCAAAACTTAGACTAAGTCTAAGCAGTCAAAGATCAATGATCTGTGGATATACAGGTACAAGGAAGCCTCATGACTCTATTTATAACATTGCTTTGCTGGTTATAAATGTAAGTGTCACTTTTATTTCCTCTTGGACCTTGTACACTTCAGCTTATAGCCCCTGTATTCTCACTTAGGCCTAAAATCTTTCAGCCTCTGAGATTTACTTTTGAATAAATTCATTCTTTCTATCTCTTTCTGAACTCTGGCTGGCTGGTTCAAATCAGTCGTTCAGGCTCAAACTCCTCTCCCAAGCTGATTAACTCAAATTGACTTCTCTCAGCTTCTGATTGACTTTCTCTGCTTGTAAAGACTGCCCCTGAATTCCAGGAACTGAACTGCTCCAAACTGAACTGAACAATACTGGCTCCAATTTATCAGCCTTCGCTGCTCTCCAAGTGCCCTCTCTGTTCTCATGAGAGTTGGAAATACCGTATCTCTGACTCTGTCAAATATTTCTCTGATTCATCACTTTCTCTGTTCCTCAACTGACATCATTGTTTGGGCTGTATTTCAGCTAGAGGGAACAAAAGTATGGATTCCAGCCAGAGGGATTAAAGGTATGTTGCATGGTATGTTGAATTTCAGCTGGATCATATTTTTAGTTATAATTTCTTACCAGTGTAGTTATGTTTGCTGGATTAAAATTCTTCTACAGCTGCCATCTTCACTGTTAAAAACACCTCATGACTAAGGTATAGGTGTCTTTCATTTAGCCTTGGAACATAATGGAATGGGCTATTTAATGAATGACAGACCTTGGTTTCAGTCAAGTTTCTGTCTGTTTGAGAGGTGGAAGTAGATTTGATTAGAGAATCTCACAGTTAAATTTTTCATTAGGAAAATCCCAATCTTGCCACTTCATATCCAATAATTTATCAGATAAGCAAAGGGTCTGAAGCAAGTGAAAATAACTCAGCAAAACTTAATAAAATAAATGAGATATGCACAAATAAAGAAACTATATGGAAATCTGGAGGTGAATATGACCAGAGTTAAAAAAGCATTGTTCAGTATCGCAATAAGGAGAGATCGTGTGCCATTTGGAAAGAAGAGGCAACATTCATTTCAAATTTCTTGACAATAATTTAAAGGGAGGCCATCTTTAAAACATGAAAGGTACACATTATGGCTTTTCAAAAGCAGACTGTTCAAACAGATGTATGAAACATCTGTTCGGTAACAATACATAGTATCATAATTTAGTGACTCTGAGCTGATAAAATGCATGTGAGTCTGAAAGGCTTGTATTACTCAACACTGTGGATAGGACAATCTGTGGCAGGATGGTTGTTGGCTGTTGGCTGTGGATATTTTGAAAAAAAAACAAAACTTAAAACTAAAAATTTAGGATATTCCATTGTTTTTTATTTTTTGAAAATATGCCAAATATAATGTGGAATCCAAGATTTATTAATATAAGCATAGGGTACAAAAGAGTGAAATACAGGGCTTTGGATAGAGGCTCGTGTTAAGGAAGCAGTCAGATACTGTTGGGTGCTTCTTGTTGTATGGGAACAGGTAGCACCGTGCTCTAACAGTTGCAAGCCCTTGGCTTTGATTAACTCATTGTGATCCTTTAAGATAGTAACAGTGATATCATCTCAAACTGGCTGAAAGTTCTCCAAGAGGTCTCAGTAACCCTTCTGACTTTTTTTATGTCTATAGTTAATTCAAGAATTGTTAGTTTTGAATATTTGTAATGTTGGAGACTGTATCTGAAATAACTAAGTAAAATTCAACATTTTTAAAAAATAATAAAGATATTTCAAATTTTTTATCCACTATGATTTTGTTTGGTTATATTTTAAGTTGCTGAACATTAGGTTAGAAAACAAGACAGCACAAGAAAGCTTCATAGTTTGTACAGTTTTTAATTTTGAGTAGTTTCCATGAATTTTTATTGTTTAAATATTGGAGAGCCTTGTTTATAGCTTACACACACACACACACACACACACACACACACATATTAAATCTCTTCTAGGCTAGTATTCTGAGGTATATTTATAGTAGAAAACTATAATTAAAGTAGCAAAGAACACTCAAACTGCTTCATGGTTATACCTTATTTATAAAGTTATATAAAATCAGAAGCAGCTAATTATCAGAGCTAAACACTCAACACAGGGAAAAGGACTGATAACAAGTCCCTGTCAGTTGCAGGCTGCCCTTTAAATCTTCCCTAGGTGGAGACAACCTTCCAGATTTCGGCTTTCTGTCTCATGTGAGACATCTTGGACAGCTTGACATGGGAAATGGCACAAGTCAAACTATACTATAAAATGTATTTGTGTTTCTAATATTTATTCAATATCCTTTATAAATTAATTCTCCATTCTTAAATATTGACCATCTTCATTTAACTTTATCAATAGATAATCACAAGTTCATTACAGTTGTAGGCTACATATCAGTTTTCTAGCTTTATAGCAAAATATCTAATGTAATTGTCATAAAATTATTTAAGACACATTTAGTAGCAAAGCTTTGGAAGCAGATGACTTAAGTTTTCAATGTATATGTTGATACAAAATTTGTTTTGATATTTATGATAATTAAAATTGCATTTGCTCATATATATTAATGTAATTTGATTATTGGAAAATATGGAAGGTAAGTAATTAGCTTGTAAGAGTCATGGCTCCTTATATTCAGTTATACTGTTTACTTACATGCTGGCTAGTTTTCTATCTGTAATGCATTTTCTTAATTAGGTATTGATGTGGGAGCATCTAGCCCATTGGGAATTGTGCCAAATTATGGCTGGCAGACAAACAACACAGAAACACAGTAAGCAGCATTCTGCATCAGTTCCTGCTTCCAGGTTGCTATCTCCAGTCCATGCCCTGACTTCCCTAGGTAATGCACTGTGATGAAGAAGTATAAGCAAAATAAATAATTAAACCCTTTCCTCTCCAAGTTTCTCTTGGTCATGGTGTTTTAACGCAGCAAAGAAACCTGAACTAAGACAGCCAAACACATAAAATATATAAATATTTATATGAATGAATGAATGACAAATATGCTGTGAAGAAAGTACAGATGTTTCCTAAAATTCAAAATTCATATTCACTAACAACTATAGTAGCAATAATAATAAAACAGAAGTACATGTGCATTTGAATAAAAGCACTTACGCCATACTTTCTAGTGAAAATCAGTACAGCTTTTAACAAAATAACTAATTAGTAGAAATGTTTATAACAAAATAATATTCATTGGTTTTATTGCTTTTTTTAGTCCAACCTGATGATTTAATGAAGAAATATCTAAAACTTAAGCTCAGGTACATGGAATGTAGGTCAGTGCTATGTCATCTTAAATAATATTCATATTTATAACTTGGCCATGTATTAAATTTAGCTCATTTCAGATAAATAGAAAAGGAGCAATTTTTTTACCTTTCTTATAACTTTAATTTAAATACACAATAGTGTATTAAAACTTTGACCTTCTCATTGTTTTATAACTGTTTCCCGTGGCAATGTTTTATCCGAAAATTTCTTAGGAAATAATGAAAGGCCATGCATTTTTTTCCTTGTACAATTTTACACATATCTGAACAGCAATGGAGAGGGGACTTTGGACTATAACTTCAGTGCACTTGCTTTTTATTTTATTTAATATTTTCTCTTTTCATTTGCTCTAGTCTACATAGTCGCCTGAAGATGTGGATCCTTCATGTTAGTATCCTACCTTGAGCTAAATTACCTAGGAGAACAAGAGTCTAGAAACACGGTTATGACATGTCTAAGTAGTTCAGGACATGTCGCCTTCCAGTAGTACCCAAACATGGTGAATCTAGACCACATTACCCATTTGCAAGCCAGTCTACAGTAAACCTTCATGGCTACTTTGTTGAAGCTTCTCGAAGCTAGGGGCAATTGGTGAATTGCTTCTAAGACACATTCTCCCTACCTGATTTTTATTTTTTTTCTACATGGGCCCTTGTGATTGCATTTGTCCATGTGGAAAATGTCCTTAGATCAAATTTGTAAACTAACCACACAGACTACTTTTAGCATCATACACTTGCATTCTAGATGTAAGAGAGTGAACAGTATTATTAGAACAGCTATGCTAGTCATTACCTTAACCATGAAGCCCACATGTGATAGAATAATACCCAGGTCTTCATTACTGCCAAATTCAAATCTACTTTAGACTTTCTGCTCCTTCCCTAATTCCTTCCTAGGCACTTAGAACAAAATCAAGCCAAATTATGTGTACTTTTGTCTGAAAATATTTTGTTGTTGTCCAGCTTTCTCCCTCATTTGCTGCCTTCTGCCTGCAAATGCAATCTGAGTCTTTTTCTACCAGACTAATTCCTACTCATCCGTGTATTATTTTAATTACAAACCACTTTAAACATATGGCAAGATTCAGAAAATAACAAAACAGACCCCTGTACTCCAACTCCCAAGATTAAACAGATGTTAACATTGTGATTCACTTTTCCCATTTCTATGTTTTTGAGATAAATGGAATATCATAGAATCACTATTCCCCTCTCCTCTCCTAGAGGATCATCTGAATGCATCATTCATCAAATGCATGCATTATAGTTTTTTATTTGTATAAACATAAAACTAATTAATATATTTTAGTTTATATTTTCATGCTGCATTATTTTCTTTCAAGCACATATAAATCCAAACCTTTATATTTACCTCTTCTACACTATCCCACACATATACCTGCCAAACAAAAATATTCCCAAAATTTCAATAGTGGAAGAATGGTAACAACTGTTCTACAAGAAATCATATCTAATACTGAAAAACTGGTCAAAATCTTTGACTTACAACTTCTTAGGCATTAAAGACAAACTTGGTGCTATTGCCATAGCTAAATTGTCCTGTTAGAAGTTGTCATCAAAATAGTTACATTTGTATCCATAAAAAGTAGCTACTTGCTGCCTTAAACAGATTTTTTTTTTCTTTTTTGTGAATGGGACTATGTGTAGAGATACATGGCTGTCCAAAGTATTCAGAATAATTGTCAGTTAAGTGTTAATCCCTGAAGTGGATATTTGTATCACCCCCTCTAAGTGGATAAGGCTCAGGGATAATCACAATAAAGGGTCAAATATTTAAGAACTTGAATATATGAATTACACAGTGCTGTCTTATGTGCACGGTACAGCTAGTGCTGCCGTGATCTCACAGCAGTTTAACTGAGGGCAATAGGCTTATAGAAGAATAGATTTGTCAATACTTAAAGAATGAAAAAGAAGAGCATAATAAGGGTGGGGATGATTAGACAAACTGAGGGATTAAAATACTCAGAATGCATTTTAAGTATGTGTTAAAGTATCAAAAGCAAGGCTCAGAGAATATCCCCAAAGAAAGTACACAGTTTTTAGGAATCATAAAACCAGTATAGTAATAGTACAACAGTGTCCTCTAGCCATGATCTGGATGCTACATATATACAAATTCATCAATATGTTTGCCAAAACAAATACTGAACAATGATGACACCTTTCCACATGCTGCCAGGGTTGACAGAACATTTGACAAGGTTATACTCTTACACAGAGAGCTATAGGCAGTTGATGGATGCTATGGGAGACAGTTTATTACAGGAGTGAGTATCGAGTACGTTCTCCAATCCCAAAAGTTCAGCAGCAAACATGACTATGAAGGCAACATTAAATAAACTCAGTAGTTTTTGTATCTGTGTGTATGTATAAGTAAGTAAATAATGCATATATGGTGTATATGTATTTGTACACAAAAAATGTTCATAGAATAAGATAACATGAATCTCCAAAGGAACAGGAGAAGAATTTGGAGTCAGTACACCATGGGGAAGAAATGTTACAAAATTTGTATTTGTGTATATAAAAATTTGAAAAATATAGATATTAAAACAAACGTCAGGCATTATCTCTATAATCAGGAAAAAAATAACTGTGTCAAATATCACCTCTCTTATTTAATATGATATTTAGACCCTTGGCCAGAGGTATGTATAATCCAGGAGTATAACTAAAAGTCATACAAATGGAAAGGAAGATCTCAGTTATCCCCATTTATCGATTATGAGATCCTACCTATCCTTAAAATCATACTGGAAGACTCATCAGAATACTCTCAGTTTACATCGAGTTTCAGTTAGATTGGCTAAATTGTTTTCCTGCTATTATTTTTTATTATTATTTTATTTATTTTAAATTTTATTTTTCTTGGATATTTTATGTATTTGCATTTCAAATATTATCCTCTTCTTCCCCTTCCCGTACCCCCTCCACCCTCCTGGTGTTTCTATGAGGATGCTCCCACTCCCACCCACCTAGTCTAACCTCAACACCCTGGCATTACCCTACATTGGGAAAATGAGCCTTCACAGGATCAAGGGCTTTACCTACTATTGATGCTGTACAATGCCATCTTATGACCTTCATAAAAGAGAGAACAGGTGCAGTACAGCTGATGGTCCTGGGCCAACAATATGGACCCTGAGGACAGAACCTGAAGAATATGAATTAGTTACCAGAGACCCTGAGCATAGCTCCAAGATTGGAGCTTGTATAAGAAAAGTGGGGAATGAAGGACCCTAGGGTTTTTGCAGCCTTACACTCAACTTCCCTGGGGCAAGACTAGGCCAGGCCCAGCTTCCCAGCTTGGGTCAAAGCTGGGTCAAATTGCCTTTTCTGCCCACAGGAACAGTCTTGAGTAGAATATTCTCAGAATGTCCTGATGCTTGCTAGCCAATAGATTTAAAGGTCAATGTGCTTAGCCAATAAGTTTGAACTGTAACCTTCCTGATGTAAGCTGTGCCTCTAAAAAGTATAAAAACTGCTTGCAATAGCCATTTCGGTCGCCTTCTAGTCACTTGCCTTGAGGAACTAGTTGAAGGTTGACCTAGATATGCTGGAAAATAAACCTCTTGCTTTTGCATTTAAAAAAATGTTTCAATAGCAATAAATGAAGGTAAGGATGTAAAAAAAACCAAAACAAAACAATTTGTCTTATGCTTTCTATTACTGTGATAAAACACTATAACCAAATGCAAATTTAGTTGGTTTATCCAGAGTCAGTTCATTTGGGGGAGACAAGGCAGGAACTCAATGTAAGAACCTGGAGGCAAGAATTGAAGCAGAAGTCATGGCAGAATGATTCTTTCTGTTTTGCTTCTCCTAGTTCCCTTACCTTTCTTTCTTATATGTCACAGGACTACCTCCAAGGGTTAGCACTATACACAGCAAACTAGATTCTTCCATGATTATCATTAATTAAAAAAAATGCCCCACAGATATTCCTACAGATCAATCTATAGGAGGCATTTTCCAAGTTGAAGTTCCTCTTCCCACACAGTTGTGGCTTGTGTCAATTTTCCACATCTAAAATAAAAAGAACAAGCAGGATAAATACCGTATAGGGTACTAGCAAAAATGCTCACTATGGAAATTATTTGAAATGTCCAAATTATAATACCACTGAAAATAGTCAAGTTGTAAAACTAACCTAGTTGTCTGTCTTAGTTTCTTTTTTATTGCTGTGGTGAAATACAATGACCAATACAAGGTATAGGAGGAAAAGTATATTTTATGACTCCAGAACCATGAGAATACATAATGCCACAAAGCAGACAGCAGGCACATTGGAGTAGTGAGAGCTCATATTTTCCTTTCCAAACAGGAAGCAGGGAGAGCTAACTCAAAATGCCTGAGTGGGTGGAAATCAAAGGCCACCCCCAAAGAAATAATTTGTACATCAAGGCCAATCCTTTTCCTTAATGATCATTTACTGGGGATGAAGGATTCAAATGCCTAGGTCTTATGGAAGACATCTCACTCAAACCATAATATTGTCTGCACCAGATGAATGTTTAATCAAATTAAACGAATTAAAATGAAATTATGTTGCTAAAAGATAATATATATCATAACATAAAGTGAAATAATTTAGACTTATAAAGACACGTAGTGCATATTTTGTCTCATATGAAGGACCGACCATACACACACACAAACACACACACAGAGAGAGAGAGAGAGAGAGAGAGAGAGAGAGAAAGAGAGAGAGAGAGACAGAGAGAGAGAGAGAGACAGAGACAGAGAGAGAGAGATAGAGAGAGAGAGAGAGAGAGAGAGAGAGAGAGGCAGAGAGAGAGAGAGAAACAGACAGAGAAACAGAGACAGAGACAGAGACAGAGGGAAGTAAAATTCCACTCTCCACAAAGGTCATCTTGATTGAATATTTGACATGAAAGTAGAACTGTCTCAACTCTTTATTTGGAACACAAAAGTAGACTGGGTAGTTCGGGGAGGAAGACAGAGAAGAGGCTCGAGGGTTCATATTTTCAAGGAGCATGTTGTACTTGAGTGAAAAGTCATTGAGACCACATTCTACAAAGAAAATATGCCAATAAAAATTAATAAAACACATCCTTACAGTGTGCAGTTGATAGTATCTGTGGTCTTCTTAATAAACATTATTGTCCTATTCTTATAGTTTACTTAAGTATGTTTATACTCTGGGGTATTAAGTTAAAGAGTCATAAAATATTTTTATAATTATCTAATAATATTGACCATTTATAAAATTACACTTGTGATTTATTTCTAAGCCAAAAATATATCAAAAAATATTGAATTTATGGTATATATAATGTGAAAGTAAGCATATGGGAATATGAAGAAACATTTGTGAGTGTGGTACTTCTCTCTTTCATCACTCTGTAATGATAGTATTCCTCTATTCCTGGGTACAGGATTCACATTATTGGATACAGCCATGATGACTTAGGGTCTTTCACTTTAAGTCTGGAGCATCAAAGTCTCTTTGACTTTGTGGAATTGCTCCAGGTATTCTTCTGTATGTTCCTTGGTAATCTTGGATATGAAAAAGGGAACTTGATCTCTACAGGTTCTATCACCGTTTGTTGGGTAGTTCAGCTAATGTAAACTCGTTTGGGTCCTGGGAACATCTTGGGTCCCTGGCATGTGGGACTTTCTAGTGGCTATCTCTATTTCCCCATTGTCCACGGCTACACACCTCCATTCAAATTCCTGACCCTCTGTACTGTCTCCCTCATCTCATTCCACACCTGATCCTGCCTTCCTGTTCTTTCATCCTCCTCTCCCTCTCAGATTCCCCTCTCCTTCTACCGCCTATGATTATTTTCTTATCACTTCTAAGTAAGACTGAAGCATCCACACTTTGGTCTTTCTTCTTGGGTTTCATACAGTCTATGAGTTGTATCATGGGTCTTCCAAGGTGTTTGTTTGTTTTTGTTTGTTTGTTTGTTTGTTTTTGGCTAATCTCCAACTTATTATTGAGTACATACCATGTGTGATCTTTTGTGACTAGGTTACCTCAATCAGAATGACATTTTCTACTTCCATCCATTTGCCTGTGACTTTCATGAAGCCCATAACCAGTGGATAGTCACTGCCCCCAGTTGAGGGATGGGGAAACTTATCCACCTCAAAAATATTAATCCAGAATTGCTCCAGTCTAAAGGAAATGCAGGGACAAAGAGTGGAGCAGAGAGTGAGGGAAAGGCCATCCAGAGACTGCCTCACCCCCAGGGATCCATCAGTATACAGATACAAAACACAGACACTATTGCTGATAGCAAGAAGCTCTTGATGACTGAAGCCTAGTATTGCTGTCCCATGAGAAGCCGTGCCAGAGCCTGACCAATACAGATGAGAATGCTTGCAGTCAACCATTGGACTGAACACAGAGACCCCAATGTAAGTGTTAGGGGAAGGACTGAAGGAGCTGAACAGGTTTGCAACCCCATAAGAAAAACAACAATATCAACCAATCAGACTCCACAAAGCTCCCAGGATCTAAACCACTATCAACCATAGAGTACACATGGAGGAGCCTATGGCTTCATTTTGATATGTAGCAGAGGATGGACTTATCTGGCATCAATGGGAGGAGAGGCCCTTGGTACTGTGGTGTCTAGATGATCCAGGTAGAGGAATGCTAGGGCTGTGAGGCAGGAGTGAATAGGTGGGTAGAGAAGCATGCTTATAGAAGCAGGGGGAAAGGGGAAGAAATAGGTTGTTTGTTAAGGGGAAACTGGGAAGGGGATAGCATTTGAAAGGTGAATAAATAAGAAAACAAATAAAAAATGAAAAAGAAGAAAAGAAAAAGGAAAGTTGAGATTACCAGGTATGGATTAGTAGTCCACTGTTTATTAGGAACGGTAGGGACCAACATCATGTGCTTTGATTGCCATGTGGTTGAACCACTGAGAAGAATGTCTTTAGTACTTTAATTAAGGAAATGAACGAGGTAATAAAATTAACTGTAGTTTTCATAGCATGTTGGTAAGTGCATAGCATCTACAGAAAGATGATGTGAAGCCTCTGAGTCCTTTCAATACTTTACTTGACTTCAGAAGCCAGGATACCACATTGATGCCATTATTCCACATAAGTATTTATTTCACTGTTACTCTTATTCATAATAAAATCTTTAAAGATAAGATAATGTTTTCCTTCATGCTTCAAAACTCAGGCCTTACCATTGTTGTGTCAAATAGGGGATAGTCACAAACAGAGAAAAGCACAAAGAAGTAATGGAAAACAAATAAATAGAAAAGGTAAAAAAATCACACTGAAAAATGTCACAAGTTTTTCAGCATATTAGCAAGGTGTAGATGAAGCAGGCACAGAAATTTCATTTCCAGAGAGCCAGTCAACTGCACTCCTGTTATTTCTATGTTCATAAATGAAAAATGAAATTGTTTATGTTACTATTTAGAATAAGACTCTAATGATATTGGAGGATGAAAGAAACAAAAAAAAATCGATTTGCTGCTTATTTGAATAGTTCATGAAAAGCATTACCTTTAAATGTGGTTGGTTTCTGAACTCCAACTTTATCAATTGGCTTCAAGCTCCATTTCTTTGCAATCTTTCTTCCCATTCCTCTGGGCTGCTCAATGCTATCTTCACATTGGAGTTCTTAAAGGAACCACATGTCTACAGCTGTCTCTGAGCTTCAAACTTCAGAACATGATGTTCAGAGAAAGAGGAAGTCTCCCTTCAAAAGCTGCTAATGTAGACACAGGCTGATTAACCATTTGATCAAACAGTGGATAGTCCATGACACTGTAAGGCTCTGATTGCATGATTCCCCAGATTAATTTTCTTTGCCTGGATGGTGAGATTCATTGATTTACTTTAGTGGGGTTATCATGGGTTTTAGAAATGCACCTCAAGTTATAATAATAAGGAATTCTTTATTTCCCAAGACATACATGGAAAACTTCTTCAAATAAGGAGAACGAAATCCAGACAGTGCTATAAATCATCACCAAGAAACATTTTCCTTACCTGGACCTGACTCTGGCCTGTGTGGCAATGACAGAGGCTCAAACATTATTTTGTAACAAACTTGTTAAGTTATTTTTCCGTTGGTTTATTGCTGCTGATGTCATCTTCTATATGACATATCAAACATGTTCTACTACTGGGCTTCTCTTTCTCATTTACATTCTGCTTCTAAGTGACACAATTATCCACAGGATGTTCAAATCCCGTATGTTGATAGTTCTATGTTTTACTTGCTAGATCTAATGATTTATTTAGTCTCCTTAAGAGATCATGTATTGAATTAATATTTAAAACAAGTAATAAAAAGCCATTCTCATCCTGCTTTAAAGATTGGACTGCCCAGTTTTAGCATCCTACCCATAACTTCCTTACAGCAGGTATGTTCTTTGTCTTTCATGAATTAATAGAGGGCTGTCTTGCTTCACTCAATACTCTACACTTTTTTCTGAGATAAGGAAGTAATTAATAAACTTACATGTGCCCTTCCAGCCCTGGCTTCTGCTGATCTATTGTAAACTCTTACCATATTGATGTCAACAAAGCACAATCAGCAAAGGTATTGCTCACAGCCTCTGCTCTGAAATAGTTGCAACTATTCATTTCTACGTGGAGGTTTGAAAACTTGTCAACCACAGCAGCCACAGAACAACTGAGTTTATCCAGATATGAGAATTTAGATGACCCCCTCAGTCCCTGTGAGGCTTTAGAAAAGATTTCCAAATCTTTGACCTCAATCTCACCCTGAGGGAACACAAGCATTAATCCAAGGTGTATTATCTTTCTAAGGCTTTGGCTCATTTTACACATTTTGTAATTTCAATTATTATACTTTTATCATTTTATTTTCCCTATTTTTTTTGGACTTTGATCAAATGAACAAAATAGATATTTTTTTTTTAGTTTCTAAGAGATAGTAGAGAATGATGATAAGATGTCATCTTGGCAGATTGTAGTGTGGAAGGCATGTGTTTTATAATACTTTACAGATGTAGAAGTCCTAGGCTTATGGGTTTCTCGTGTGTGCATTCCACCTAATCTCAGAAAATCCCAATGGGCCTGGAATCTCAGAACTGTGACATAATCTATGTAGTGCCACATGTGCATGCTGAGGAATGACTCACTGAACGGTTCAGAACCAAGCTCAGTTGTTTTTTTTTTTTCTGCAGTTGTATCCCTTCACTCTGGAGTGTTCAGACAACTCTGTGAGGCAAATTGGCATTCTCATTGAGCTATTGATTTTCACTTGCTGTTTTCAGTTCTTTTATTGTGACGTTTTATATACTTTCAAATTTCAGGGAACTTTTGGATAAGTGTTTTGTGGTCTACTAGTTTTGTCTTTATGATCATAGCTTAAATTCATAATACCAATATGGTTGAGAAAATATGACCAAGAGTTTCAAAATTCTAAGAATTCTAGAAATGTGTTGGTCATATTTCCCTTCCTATGTGAAGGGAAATGAGTCATCATGAAAGAGTAGTCGTGCTTAATGAGAGAAAATAGGGTACATTCTTTGCAATTTTCACTTAGCCTGAAGATCGTCTCTACAGCGATTCTCCAAAAACCTTTGACCCTGGAATTAGAACACAGGAGAGATGTGTCTATCCTCTTCAGAAACTCTGTTAAACATTTGATCAGGAAGTAAACAATGAAAACAGGTTTAAAACATTTGTCTGTTCTTCCATTCAAACTTAACAATTATTTCCCAGACTCTTCAGCAGACAAGTTTTTCCATAATATTGATTCTGATCTAGCAGATCTTTACAGTAAGTCACACTCTAGAGTGTGCTCTTTGATAAATAATACTCCCTAACCAGTAATAGAAGACTCTGTAAACTACATAGGATATAAAGGCCATCCATGTATTTCCTTAGCTAAATCATAAAATTGAAATTAGATACATTGAATAGCATTCATAGTTTTTGAGTATCTGTTTTATGATTCAATATTGAGAATGGTGTTTTAGGAAGATCTATAATTTTGTTTCTGAATCTCTTATACATATATCCTATGAACATATGATATTGTTTAGACCATTGAAAAAATGTTTAATATTGGAAAAATATTCCAATGTCATACAATATGTTTAAGGACATAAACATTACTAGGGAAATTAATGAATAAAGTCAGCAACAAAAGGGAGAAGGTCCCTCTCATCTTTCCTTTCCTTTCAAATATGTGCCTCAGATGTTTCTACTGAATATTATGCTCCTGATTTTTCTCAACATTTATAAAGTAAATATGGGATCAAGCTATTAGCATATGCAAAGTGTGTATGACCATGTTGTAGTTTGGGTCATGCCCAAGCAAGTGATAATACATATAATTTAAAAATTGGGCTTCAAGCACCTAGAAATTTTGAAGTTCTTGGAAACATTAAAATCCTCCAAGCCAAATATTGATATTACTACATTCAGTAGAAAGTTTGTATTTGATGTTGAATTCTGCTTCATAAACCATGAAAATTAAACAGCTCCTTCTCTCTATGATTTTATGGTCCAGACAATCTAAGACAGCTCACTAACGTGATTTTAGAAAAATCCACTTGCCCAGTTATGCAGCACTCACAGGACTAGCATTAACACATAATCTAGTATTATAAATATATTTATCTTCTCTGAAATGGCATTACATTCATCAATATTCAAGAAGTCTTTATGTTTTAGGAAGTAATAGGGTTGTATGTTACATGTGTGTGTTTATGGTATATGTATTTATAGGTACATATGTGAGTAAGTCCAGAGGTTGATTTCAACTAATTTGATAGTTTATTTTGAATTCCAATTTGCTACAATCTGGAATCATTTGGAAAAAGAGTTTTAGTTAAGAGGTTAGTCAAATCAGGTTGTCTACAAGAATGTCCAATTGCCTTGATTGTTAATTGATGTGGAATTACAGAGACCTCTATGGGTAGCATCATTCAAAGATAGCAGTTAGGTCCTGAACTATACAAGACAGAAGGGAGCTAGCAGAAAGCAAGCAAGTGATATGAGTAAATTCACTGTTTTCTTCTGCTCTTGACATTGTATATGATGTGACAAACTGCTTGTGTTCCTGTATTGAATTACACTCATAGTAAAGGGTGACCTGGAATTGGACACTGAATCAACATTTGGATCCATAGTTACTTTTATCCATGATATTTATTATAGAAATTTAAATGAAATGAAGAAGTGTCCAGATTTACTGTTTTCCACCTTATTTTGGAGACAAGGGCTCTCACTAAACCTAGAACTCACCATTTCAGCAAGCGTAGTGGTGAGAGAGGGAGAGGGAGAGGGAGAAGGAGAGGGAGAGGTTGAGAATTTGATTAATAGATTATACTGCCTTTGCCCACATCCCTGTAAAAATTATGGGATTAAAGATAATGTAATCCTGTCAACTTTTATAACTGTTCAAGGGAACTACAGTTATACTTCTGTTTGCATAATTTACCAACTGACGCTTCTTTGCAACACTTCAATTGTTATTTAGTCTCTTCATTAATGCTTGGTAGAAATCCATATGTATTAGACAGTAATCCTCCTCTAGGTCAACAATATTTTAAAATGATTGGAATTATGGTCTTCACTACATGGAATAAATAGTATTCATTACTTTGCATTGTGAGAATAGATGAATCCATGTGGACTTTGCAAGTGTTTCTTAGAGCATGACACTATACACAGAATCTAACATAAATCAAGTTTGATTGAGAAAAGTGGTTGTAATACTTCAAGCTACACTCTTAATCATGGAGGAATGAGTTTTGTATAAATCTCTTGGAAAATGTGTCAAGGGACATGTAAGATGTGAGATCTGATGGCCAAGTAATACTTTGAACATGTTAAATATCTACTTCAATATTTCTAAGTTAGTGAAATGTGTGTAGCTTATGAATTTCTACAGGACTTCACATTAGAAAATCTTGCTAGCTCTAGTCTTCCTCTATTCTCCTGTAATTGTGGTGTATGCCAATGTTTCTGTGCACATAACTTGGGCATTATATGAATTTTGTTGTGTTATTCACTTTAATTTAGATGTTCTCCTACAAGTCAGCACATACAATTTTGTAATTTGACAAGCAAATGAGTATTTGCTGTATATTTTATGAGAACTTAGATTTTTAGTGCTATATTTCTACAGTAATTTAACAACCTAAATTATAATATATTTTATATAAAGTTGTAAGAGTTCTTTTTATCTTTGTATAGTGTTCCTAAAGGAACACCTTTGTGCATTATATAAAATTCTCCCATTTAGCTTAAATTATTTTTAAATTATATGATTAAATGTATTGTGAATCTTTATATATAATTTGCAACCTCAGAATCTTTCAATTAAGGAGAAATGTTCTCTTTATAGCCATTATGCTAACTAGTTATGTGTGTGTGACAGAACGAAATATGGATCTATGTGTACAAATAGGTGTTTGTGTGTGCAGCTGTGTGTATGTGAGAAAAAGTGACAGTGTGAATGCTTGTGAGAGACAATGTGTGAATCTGAGACAGGTCCAAAGATAGTGTGAATGACAGTAAAATGTGTGTTGGGTTTGCAGGAGTTTGTGTGTCACAGAAACTCATATATGTGTAGTCATATATTTGACAACCATAATGTAGGTGCACATTCCTGTGCGTGTGCATTCAGGCATGCATGCATGTCTGTGTGTGTGTGTTTGTATATGTGTTTCTATTTGTGTGTGTGTGTGTGTGTGTGTGTGTGTGAGAGAGAGAGAGAGAGAGAGAGAGAGAGAGAGAGAGAGAGAGAGAGCTGTTGAGTGCTAGTGTGCTATGTGGCATGTGCTGTGGAATAGTATTCATACTTTAAATCCCTTTTCTTATCCTGACATACATCAGGGAATATGTAATAATTTTATATAAATGCTAATAGGTGCAAGCATTGTAGGGAATAAGTATATGTGCTTTTTGATTATTTCATTTGAATTAAATATTTCTGATAGTCAAATGTAAATTTTTAAGAAGCATAATTTTAAAGGGTGACAAAGTTAAAAATAACTCCTCAATATTTTTTAAGTATGCAATTTGGATTTAAGGTACAAGAAATATAAAAATGATATAACTGGTATTTATATTTGGTAGAAACATAGAAAAAGGCAGTTTAAATAATCATTGAATAAATTTGATAATGAACTTGAAAGTGCAATAGATGAAAAAAGTGCCATTCCACATTTAAATATCCCAGATTTTAATTTTTCACTTTGTCCTGGGAGACAGTTTCTGCCTAAAGGCCTCAGCTATCACTGAACACTGGATGGCTGTCAACATCAATTTCCTCTTTATTAACTGGGAGTGGTTCAAGCTTTCTGATGTCAGTCTGGGCACTTCTCCCCCAGCCTTGATATTTACATCCTGTAAGTACTTGTAAACAATTACCATATCCCCTACTTCGTTGTCTGTTAGCCAAGCTAAACAGATTGAGCTCCTTTAATCTTTTCTCATAAATCAATCTCTCCATTCCCTTAATTACTCCTGATGTTCAGTGCTGAACATCTTCCAACCTGCTCATCATATTTCTAATACACAGTTTCCCAGAACCAAAGCATTTCTATAATGGATTCATGTTAAAATTATGCTTATTCAATTGAAATAACCACAGGAGAAGATGCTTTCTTCAACATTCTGTTGTCTGTGCTGCTACACAGAGGGGAAACATGTCAATAGAATCCTCATTATCACATGTGTTTCTGGTTTACTCCTTATGGCCCTATGCCAAACCACAGGACTAGCATATGAGAGGTGAAGGCTAGTAATGGCTTTTAGAGTGTACTGAATGGGCAAGAAGACTGTTCATCCAGATAAAGCACCTCACTATCTTCCTATCAGAATTATTTATATTTGAACCGAGTTCTATACCTATGTTTGTGGTGGTAGTGGTTGTTAAATAAGTCTAGCAGGATTCAAAGATCATACTAATTTATCCCAAACATTAATCTTACAAAAGGAAATGAGAAAGGTAATGTCAAACCTGGCTGAGGATCTTCCATGCAGAGGACAGGGAACTTGCTCTCTGTTTCCTGTAGGGCCAGTAAGACAAAGAATGCTAAGGCTGAATTTATCCAAGTATTCTGTACTGTGGACTTCTTATCACTAATTAAGAAGTGATTAAAAGGGAAACAACAGTCATGATTTCATACAGATAAACTGCTTTAGACCAAAATGCGAATACTTCATTCCTTCTTTAAAAGGTGAACAATAATACCATTGGGAGGGAATAGGGAGGCAAAGTTTAGAACAGATGCTGAAGGAACACCCATTCAGAGCCTGCCCCACATGTGACCCATACGTATACAGCCACCAAACTAGATAAGATGGATGAAGCAAAGAAGTTCAGGCTGACAGGAACCGGATGTAGATCTCTTCTGAGAGACACAGCCAGAATATGGCAAATACATAGGCGAATGCCAGCAGCAAACCACTGAACTGAGAACAGGACCCCCTTTGAAGGATTCAGAAAAAGGATTGAAAGAGCTTGAAGTGGCTTGAGACCCCATATGAACAACAATGCCAACCAACCAGAGCTTCCAGGGACTAAGCCACTACCTAAAGACTATACATGGACTGACCCTGGACTCTGACCTCATAGGTAGCAATGAATATCCTAGTAAGAGCACCAGTGGAAGGGGAAGCCCTGGGTCCTGCTAAGACTGAACCCCCAGTGAACTAGACTGTCGGGGGGAGGGCGGTAATGGGGGGAGGAAGGGGATAAAGTAGGGGAGGAGGAGGGGTAAGGGTGATGTTGGCCTGGAAACCAGGAAAGGGAATAGCAATTTAAATGTAAATAAGAAATACCCAATTTAATAAAGATGGAGAAAAAAATAAAACATAACCCCCCTCCCAAAAAAGAAATATTTGGAAGGAGAGCTCATCGTATTGTGGGATCCCAGCCACAATGGATACACATCATAGCTCCTGCATCTATGGCTCTGGGAAGGTTGTGGGAAAGGGGCTGGAAAAATTATCAAAATGCCAGAAAATCTGCTGTGCAGTTTCCTATAATTAGTTGCATTGGGGAGACTGGAACAATGGACATATCATGGAAGGGAGAAATGTTCTTGGTGTTCTAATCGAGGGATAAGAAAAATTAGCCTCTTCCAGAAGGTAAGTCCTATTGGTTGTCCAATGCAAAACTATCAGCCTTAAAACCATACACCAAGATTAAACAGAGACAGAAGGAACACCCATTCAGAGCCTGCCCCACATGTGGGCCCATACATATACAGCCACCCAATTAGACAAGATGGATGAAGCAAAAGAAGGCAGGCCGACAGGAGCCGGATGTAGATCTCTCCTGAGAGACACAGCCAGAAGACAGCAAATACATAGGCTAAAGCCAGCAGCAAACCACTTAACTGAGAATAGGACCCCCGTTGAAGGAATCAAAGAAAGAACTGGAAGAGCTTGAAGGGGCTCGAGACCCCATATGTACAACAATGCCAAGCAACCAGAGCTTCCAGGGACTAAGCCACTACCTAAAGACTATACATGGACTGACCCTGGACTCTGACCTCATAGGTAGCAATGAATATCCTAGTAAGAGCACCAGTGGAAGGGGAAGACCTTGGTCCCAAGACTGAACCCCAGTGAACTAGATTGTTGGGGGAGGGTGGCAATGGGGGGAGGATGGGGAGGGGAACACCCATAAAGAAGGGGAGGGGGAGGGATTAGGGGGATGTTTGCCCGGAAACCGGGAATGGGAATAACACTCGAAATGTATATAAGAAATACTCAAGTTAATAATAAATAAATAAATAAAATAAATAAATAAATAAATATATAGCTAAAAAAAAAACCATACACCAAGCTCCACCAACGAAAATTGACTCAGCCCATTCATGTATGTAATCATCATCATCATCGTCATCATCAAAGGAAAAGAGGCTACCAATTCTTTAGCATGATTCATAGAAGTGGTTGATGGAGGGTAGGTAGTAGGGGCCATGGAAAAGGTGGGAGGGGCCAGTGATGGAATGAAACCTCGGAAATTATGGAAACAAATAAGCTTATTTACCTTACAAATTTCATAAAATATTTAACACAGTGAAAAATGCTTGCTTAACACATAAAGGACAGAGCACTTGAATGCCAAACTATTCATTCTCCTGTCTTGCCCTCTAAACATCAGATAAAAATCCAGAAACTGAAATATTCATTGAAAAAATAACATTGAGTAGTGATGTCTAGAAGCTGGAACACCACACATTGGTGTGAAAGATGTGGAGGAATGTTGGTCACATAATTTCTGCTTAAAAGGTACAAGTATCATGTTAAGCTCATCAATTTCTCATGGAGATAACCAATTACAAACAAACAAACAAAGCTCCAAAGAATTTGGTAAGCCTTTTAGATAAAAATGGTTCAGTTCCTTATGAGGGTACCAATAGCCAGATAGCATCTTTCTCTTTCTCTGCCTAAACTAATAAAATCCAGCTGGTCTGCTTAACTAGCATTTATGTCTTGTCAGACTGAGATTTGAATGTATTACACTGTCTGTTCTAAGATAATGAGGTGTAGAAGTTGTTGAGGTAAAATCTTTTAAAAGTTTATCAAATTGTAGAAACAATACATAAAAATATCTCATTAAAATATATGTTGTTATCAATGTAATCAACCAAATACACCAATTAAAGGAAAAAGTAATAATTTGTAAATTATTAACAAAATTTAGTATGTTTTCAACACAAAGAGGTTTTTTTAAATCTAGGAGTGGGCCACTTCTGTCAGCATAATATTTTCTACTTCCATTCATTTGTTTGCATAATTCACAATGTACTCATTTTTTATGACCAAGTAGTATTCCACTGTGTAAATGTACTACATTATTTTTATCCATTCGTCCATTGAGGGACATGTGGGTTGTTTCTGGCTATTATGAATAAAGCTGCTATGAACATAGTTAAGCAAGTGTCCTTTTGATGTAGTGGAGCATTATTTTTAGACACGAATAGTATGTGCTCACTTATAAGTAAGTATAAAGTACAGTGTAACAAAGTGCAATTCACAAACCCAAAGAAGTTATGTAACAAGGAAGGTCCAAGGGAGATAACCGAATCTCACTCAGAAGGGTAAATAAAGTAGATACAAGAATTGGATAGAGGAAGAGAACTAAGTGGAGATGGGGTGAGGAGGGGCAAAGGGGTGGGGTCAGGTAGGGTGTGAGAGGACTGAGAGAGCGTGAAGGAAAATTGGAGGAAGGGTATATCTGTGACAAGCCCAAGACCTGAGACTAGGAAGGCTCCCAGAAGAATATAGCAGTGACCCTAACTGAGACTCCTAGTTGCTGAGCATATGAAGTCTGAAGTGGCCTTCTGTAGTCATGCAGAATTCCAGTGGAGGTAGAAGGACACCAACCCACCCACCAAACCTTTCATCCCAAATTTGCCCTGCCTACAGGATATATAGGGAGGCAGAGATGGAGCAGAGATTATGTGAATGGCCAACCAATGACTGGCCTAACTTGAGACCCACCCCACAGGAGAGAGCCAGCCCCTGGTATTATTAATGATACTCTTTATGCAAGCACACAGGAGCCTGGCAGAACTCTCTTTTGGGAGGTTTTATCTGATGGAAACAGATGCAGAGACCCACAACCAAACATTATACATAGCTCAGGGAGTCTGGTGGAAGAGTTGAGGAAGAATTGAGAGAGTTGGACAGGTCAAGGAAACCACAGAGTCCACTAATCTGAGCCCATGGGGACTCACAGAAACTGATCCACCAACCAGAAAGTGTTCATAGGTTGGATCAAAGTTCCCTACATATATGTGCCATTTGGTCTTCATATCGATTTCCCATCAATTGAGGTAGAAGCTGTCTCTGACTTGGACTCTGTTGCCTGCCTTTGGACCCCTTTCCTCTAGCTAGGCTGACTTCTGGCCCCAGTGGAAGAGGATGTGCTTTGTTCAGATGAGAATTGAGGTGCCAGGGCAAAGTGGTACCCAGAGAACGGGGTTCCCCTTCTATGAGGAGAAGGGATTAGAGGGGAGGGTGAATTAGAGAAGGGTGGAAGGGTGGGTCTGGGAGATTGTGGGCTGCAATCTCGATGTGAAGTGAATAAATAAATTAAAAGAAATCTAGAAGTGATCATATAGTAAAAAAATTTCCTCACGATTTTGAGACAAATCTAAACCACAAGTTTATTATCATCATTGCAAAAAGTAGTGCCATTACCAACTATAAAATACTGAACAATTCATTTTGGGATTATGTTACAGCCAAGAAGCACAAGCATACCCTCTACTTCACTCTCACAAGTCACCAAATGGAAACTCGAAGACTTGAAAGCCAGCACTAAAACTTGGCTAATTAACCCAGGAAATAAATGGGTATATGAAAAAAGTCAGGAATCCTATAGGAAGAAAGTAAAGAAAAACTACTAAATTTTCTAATTTTGGAATTACTTCATTTTATTAAAGGGCAATTTAAGCAGTGACACAGACTACAAGCTCCTTAGAATGTTTATTGGAGTGCTGTGATGATAATTATACAGAAGTTAAATCATAAAATAATTGTAGGTAAGTGTACTAGATGACCTATAGGTTTAGATCATTCAATTATTCTTGATAAAAGTTAAATATAATCTAATTTAATATGAAGATATTACTTAGATATAAATAGAAAACCTTCATTTTAAATACCCATGATTCCTTAGCTGAAATGTGCATAAAATAAAGCAAATCAAATTCTTTTTTTTTTGTTTTTTTTTTTTCGAGCTTGGGACCTAACCCAGGACCTTGTGTTTCCCAGGCAAGCTCTACCACTGAGCTTAAATCCCAACCCAGCAAATCAAATTCTTAATACAGAAACTATATAGCTTAGCTTTGATAGATGGGAGATGGTTAGATTAATAAATCAGGCCAAGTTAATAAACATATACTTGATCAAATTATTTTTACATGTGTGTCACAAGAGATCAATTAGGCGCTTAGGTGTTTTTCAACAAATGATATCAGAACAGCTAGATAATTATCTGAAAGAAAAAAATGCATGTTCTACACACACTCATCTGTAAATTTATTTAGATTTCTGAAATAGTTAAGACCTAAAGCTTATCAAATTCCATTGATTAAAGGACCAATACCTGAAACTATTCAAGTCAAATTTATGGGTTCTTTGAACTAAATTTAAAAAGTGTTTGATCAAACTCATAAGTAAGCACATAACATTAAGTAAGACACAGTGTGCTGCTTTAGACCTATACTATTATATATTTCACTCAAGCAGAGCAAAGAGTTGATACATTAGAAACTGATTCATTTTGATCCCTTATGTAGACAAAGAATTTTCTATGTGTGTTTTGTAGAGGAAATATTTCATGAACTCTTAATTATATATAAACAAAAATTAAATAAATTACTCCTTCATGTTAGTCATTTGAACAATGAAGATAAAGCTAAAATAATAGTTACTTTTTAAGTTATATTCGAATTAAAATCATTTACACTGGCCTAATACTGCTAGGGTTAGTGTTTGTTTGACTGGAATTACTTTCTTTATAAAATAAGCTAAGGGAATAAAACATGAGCATTTTTATTTTAGATTTGTAAGCATTGTGAGGTGTAGACAAAAATTTCAACCTCAAATTCTTAAAACTATTATCGCGATTTTAGGATTAAATTTTTGCCTAAATATGCTAGTTGTTTAATAAAACCTTACACAACACAGACTCAAATGACTGGTGATCTATCGGAATTTAAATGAACAATACATTGATTTCCAACAGTAATAAAAATATGATGAAAATGGTAATAAACCTAAAAAAGAGAAGATGGATAAATCAATAATACTTTATTAAAGGGCAATAAGAAATCATCTAGAGACAGTTCTTGTATTGGGTTAATGGAAGTTAAGAAACAATATTGTAGAAACAAAAATACCCCTCAAGTTTTTTTTATTAATTCAAATTAAGTCAATCAAAATGAAAAGTGGTATTTTTAACTGTGAAGTTATAATATGAAAAATTAGTTAACTTTCATAAAGTAATGATGTTTATATGGCTCAAAGGACATTTTAGAGAAACCATGAAGTGCAAAGTGAACGAATTAGGATTTTTTTGGGGTGGGGTCTCAAAAATAGTGTGGTGGGTATAGTCTACATACCATTGACCAAACAACAGGCTTCATTGTGTGATAAGACTTAGCTCTCGAGTCATGTTAAAAGAGTGAGTACATGAGTCACTGTGTACTTAGCCACGAGTTACTTGGGCATGTTGTCTTTAAAGGTAGACTTTAGAGAGGTTGCCATTGTAAAAATATTTGAAATTTCTAACTTGGTGTGTTATTACCTTTTCCTGAGATTCAACATGTTTAGTTTCTCATAATGAACTTTATTCTACTTGTGTTGTGATTTATTTTTTTTAATTAAAAGATATGGAGTGTGCAAGATAGCTCAACAGAAAAGTGTACCTGCCACTATGCATAATTCACATGATGGAAAGAAAAAATTAATCTTTTATAATGTCCTCTGAACTACACACAGACCCACATGCATGTGTGTGCCCATACACACACAGAAGATACTTTCCATCTATACATCATTCCTACCCCAAAAGAGAAACACAATGAACAAAAACAGCATAATTTATAAACTCAAATTATGTTCCATGGCTCTTCAAATACTATACTTAAATACACCATACTTAAATACAGGCATTATTTATTGGTGGGTAATTTCTGTACTTACTGATTTTCATAAGTATTATTCCTATTGAATGTGTGGTTTGCCTTCCTGGGCCTATGTTGTCATTATTGTTATTTTCCATCTCATTTATGCTAAAAGAAGTTTGATGACCTTACAATTAACAATGCAAATATCAGTGGCCGGTGATTTTATGCTGCTCAAATCTCCATTTGAAGCTCAGGTTTGCCTTCTGTCAATTTTTAAGGTTTTCGAATTGACTTGACCCTTGATTTATTCAAAACTAACTTTCCAAAGCTTCCTCCTGTTCATAAGAGCAATTTTCAATTTAAGATAAAGATAGAAAGTATGAGAAAAAAACCAACATCTATGAGTTCAGCCTATTCCAGAATTGTACAATACTCACATAAACAGCAACTTCTGTGTGTTCTGATTTTTAAATGTCATTTTCCCTGCAATATATAGGGATACTTTTTTGTTAAATAAGATATATATTAACTATCAAATCTATGCACATTTTTTGGAGGACTAGTTACTACCTGTATTAAGTACAAATGGCATTTATTAACTTGTTGAAAACATCTTAGTTTTGTTTAACATACACTAAAGAATTTGTGGTTCAAAGATGCATGTATTAATGAGATTTAATTTAATCCATTACAAGGCATGTGTTTCTAGTTAATTGGTCCAAAGTGCATTGATCAAAATCCTTAAATGAGTAAAAACATATTCTTTTTGATGTAATCTGTTTTCTCATTCATACCTACCATGAAAAAACCTCCTTTACCACCATGGAATGAAAAAAATAATTCCAGTAGATTCTATGGGTAGGTATGATGTTAGTTAGAAGTCAAATATAAGTCAAAAGTACAAAATTAAAGTTTTGTGAAAAGAGGTCTCGTAATATATTACTATGGTAACAATAATGATGTAATTGGTGGTATACCTATCAGAATAGGTGTGTTCCTATGCACACATAAGAGAGAGGGAGGGGGACTGTGTAAAGGATGAGTGAAAAAAGAGAGTATTTCTTTTACTAATCATTTTGTTTACATTTCAAATGATATTCCCCTTCCTGGCTACGCCTCTACAACCTCCCCATTCCATCCTCCCCTTAGCAGCTGTGAGGGTGTTCCTCCCATTCACCCACTCTGCCTCACAGTTTTTTTTTTTTTTTTAAAGTCAATATGTTTCTTTCTTTCTCTCTCTTTTTTTTTTCTCGGAGCTGGGAACCAAACCCAGAGCCTTGCACTTGCCAGGCAAGCGCTCTACCACTGAGCTAAATTCCCAACCCCTGCCTCACAGTTTTTTAAAGGTAGTTTGGAAAGGAAAGTTCTAGAAAAGTTTTGGCTTGAGGACCTTAATTATCAGAATGATTGAGATTATTCCAAGGTGATGATATGTAATCTAGTACTTATAAAGAAAGGTTAAATGCCCCAGTGACATATTTTCATGGCTTTGAATCCCTGCTATACAGTGAACCAAGTGTTTGGCCTCAAATACGGAAAAAGCTCAGTGCTTCAGATTTCTCATGCTTAAATGAGGAATATTCCAAGTACGAGTTTAATGCCTGGCATGGAATAGTAAAAGATGTATTGGTCTTACTCATTCTGTCTGTCTGTATGTCTGTATATCTACTTACATTTTGCCTACAAATAATAAATTTGTTAATTAAACTTCAGTTTATGCATACCTTCAGATTCTTAACACCAAAATTGCTCATTAAATGAAAAGTGCCCCAAATGTACATTATGTTTATGGCTCCTCTAAACACATTAAAAATGACTACTAAAATCCTATTTACAAAGATGTTTTTCTTAACTACCTATCAAGTTTTCAAATGTGTGTTCTCCACTGTAAACTATAAAGGATAATAAAGCTGATGTCTGTTCACATTAGTGACAAAGAAGCCATGGCTATTATCAGCTTGCACATGTGATACACTGAAGCAACTCGCAACCCCAGAGTTGGTCCAATGCCTTTAACCCTTTCAGCACTGTTGAGACTTCATGCTTAGCTTCTCTCTTTCAACGCCATCATTATTTCATCATATAGAAGGTAAAAACAAAGCTAGACTCTCAGCTTAACAGAGTAGAGAGATAACTTGGAAAATAGGTACTACTGAATTTATAAATAGAGTTCTGGAATTACAAGTGAGTCATATGATGTTTCAAAGGTCACATGATAATGCTAGACAGAGACTTTCCACTTGCTAGCTGCTATATTTCATGATACCA
Source organism: Rattus rattus (assembly GCF_011064425.1). NCBI lineage: Eukaryota > Metazoa > Chordata > Mammalia > Rodentia > Muridae > Rattus > Rattus rattus. The sequence continues at coordinate 77,332,942 of NC_046166.1, read as the reverse complement.
TATGGAGACATCCTTATTTTTATGCTCTTATGACTCTGCACACTGGAATGCTACAGAAAAGACCAAATACTTTAACTTATCCCTTATCTATAAAATGAGAATTGATTATGTGCAATAAAATTCCATGTTTCACTTTATAAAATGTATTTTCTGTAAAACATCTGTTCTAGAAAATAGCATGAAGGCATCGATAAAAATAGAATGATGCTTCCATTTTGAATGAATTATATTCTATCTTTTAACAACATTCCTAATGATTTTTCTGTATTTAACATTAGTTGCATTGACTACAGGTTATGCTAAAGATGCCTTTGGCAAGAATTTGGAAATCTTTGTTATGTAGGGAGTGTTTTATTTGTTGTAGGGGATTCTCACACAGTAATGTTCTTGTGGAATATTGCTAGCTCTAGGCTTTCTCCAGTTCTGGGCAAATTCAACTCCCAAGCTCCCAGAGCAATTTTTACATAGAAAGAGAAGGCCAACTTAGAGAACAATATCATAGCGATCACGCATGAGGTCGAGTCGGAATTGAACATGATAAGAGTCTGATACCATACAGCATGATATACAGACTACCATTGACTATCAGGCTGGAGGGGATGTAAGACAACCCAATGGAGTGAGAAAGTGTGACCATGATCCCCATGGTCACCATGATCATCAGTGACAAAAAGTTTGGAAGCAATAACTCTAGGGAGAATCAGGCATGACCCACTGTCAAGGTGCCAGTTATTGTTGTTTCCATGTTGTAGTTTATTTACTTTTGGGAAGACATATATAATGTTTATTCTTGTTCTGTTAAAGATAAGTATGCCAAGACCATGAGCTAAATTGTACTTTATAATTTATAAGACATCGTCCATGGCAAGTCCCGAGATTTCATATTATGATGTTACAGTCTAGCAACTCTGGCACGGGGAGTTTGTGGGGTGGGGTGGGGGGCTGAGGTAGAATGACTGATTTTCGTTTAGTGAGGCCTGGAACCATAGATTCTATAGAGGGACTCTGTCTTTAAACAATGACAGAAATAGGGGAACATAATCCTGATCATTATTATTTACATTAAATATGAGGTTAAAAAGTAAACAATAGTATGCATAAACTTTATTGCTTAACCTTAGTAACTATTGACCAATCTAGATTTTGATGTTTTCGATTTGTGATAGTTGACCCATTTTTTTCCTTTTGTTGAATCATAAGAAAACATACATTTATAACAATGTATAATAAAAATATTGTTTAGTCATGCTTATTGACATAATCTGAAATAACAAATGCTTGAAACAATTTCTTTTGTTGACATTTTCTACACTATACAGAATTGTAACATTATTACATTTTTAAAAGCTTATATATGGCCACCAGAAAGATACAGAACTTGATTCCTTAATTTGTAAGGATGTATACAGCACTGGGACAGCAAGTGAAGCCCATTGAGATTTAGGGGTTCGTTCTCTGACTTGAGTCCCATTATTCTCTTCTCTTTGATATGCAGGGGTTTAATTAAGTTGTCAGATAAATGAATTCCTGTCCCTGTAAATCCTGCCATCTTCTCTTCTCTTTGTGGTGCAGCACTCAGTATTCTCACATAGAGGGCAGCTTTGTCCCTCTGAATTGCAGACTGCACCGCTGTTATAGCTTCCCCAGACATACAAAACTGAGTAGAGTCCAAAACATTATAATAACATTTGTCTCTGATGCTGATGAGGGCCAACACATATTAATTTGTCATTTGCCGCATATTTATCAACCAGATTGCAGACTATTTCCACACTGAGGCAGTTAAAACCCTTTATTAAAAATGATGCCTTTGAGATCTAATTTATTTCTGCATGCATATATTTTTCTCTAATTTTTTTATGTCACACAAGCTAATAATATTTCAAAAATGTTAAACTGGAATGGTTGGCTTTACAAATCCATTATATTTTCTCATAAACTTAGTTTAGTATACTATTTTATATACTTGTATTTGCTTTCGGAGCCTTGACTACTCTACTTGGTGTGTGTGTGTGTGTGTGTGTGTGTGTGTGTGTGTGTGTGTGTGTGTGTGTGTTTGTCTCTCTATGGTCTCTCTCTGTCTCTCTGTATGTGTGTTAGTCTCTCTTCTCTCTCTCATTCTTTCTTTCCTCTCTCTCTCTCTCTCTCTCTCTCTCTCTGTCTCTCTCTCTCTCTCTGTCTCTCTCTCTCTCTCTCTCTCTCTGTGTGTGTGTGTGTGTGTGTGTGTGTTTATCTGTTGGTACTTGTTAAATGGGGGCTGGTAGTCATAATCATAAGGGGGTATGCATCAGTCCTTTAAGAGGGAGCATTACTGAAAAAATGGATTGCAGAAATATATAAAGATAAGTGAATGGTTAAGTATCTGAACAGAGCTTTTCATACATCACTCAGAAATTCTAAAGTGTATGTAAAATTTTTTGTTTACATCTGTGCCTAGGATAGTATCCACCATACTGCCAATCCTGAGCCATTAAAATGGATATAAAGATTTTTATAAGGTTAAATGTGAGTTGCAGATCACAAGGTAGACTCAATCAAACTTGGGTTTACTCTGACATGAGTGACAAACAACACTGACTTCTGACTCTTCCAATAAAAGCACTTACACATACCCGACCAGCGTGAAATAGTCTCCCTTCAACTTTCTGCACCACTTATCTGCACTATGCACATGTTGTTATACTTGCTATATGTATCATAAATATTTAGACATATCAGTTTTGTTTCCTGTGGGGTTAAACCATGGTTAGGAAATGTTACCAGAAATGGCTTTGGCTATAAAAACATTCAAACTGATAGTTCAATAAATAGGTATCATATTAAACCCATGCAATTTTCAAGTTGGAATGTGCATGATAAAAATTCACAGGAGAGAGCGAGAGTGAGAGCAACTGTATTTAGTATTATTTTAAAAAAGAATCCTTAAAAATACAGATATTTATTTAATTGGGAAATTTTCAACGACTTTTATATTTTCATCAGAATTTCATTTTTCCTGTTTAAAAGAAAGGAGCATTACAAACTTAAAAGAGTTCTAAAATGAAAGAAAGTAAGTGATATCCCCAACTGGAAACAGACAGCTGAGGAGTGTATGGGCTGATAAAACTCTTATTAGGTCTGATGCTTGAATTGTACTTTGAATTACTATGCTTCTTTTATTTTTTTTCTGTTTTAAAATAAATTATTTTGTTTATTTACATTTCAAATTTTCTCCCTCCCCGGTCTCCCCTCCTCATATCCCCCCATCCCACTCCCGCCCCCCTTTGTCTCAGAGAAGATGCTCTCCCTCCCACCCACTCCTTTCTCGCAGTTCTAATATTCCCCTTTGCTGAGGCAACTAGCCTTTAGTGGACCAAGCCACTCCTCTCCCATTGATGCCAGATAAGATAGTCCTCTGCTACAAGTATAGCGGGAGCCATGAACCCACTCATGTATACCTTTTGGTTGGTGGTTTAGTCCCTGAGAGCTCGGAGGGGTCTGCTTAGTTGACAGGGTTGTTTTTTCCTACAGGGTTGCAATCTCCTTCAGCTCCTTCAGTCCTTCCCTTAACTCTTCCATAAAGGTCCCTGGGCTCAATCCAATAATTGCATCTGTCTTCGTCAGTTGCTGGCAGAGCCTTTCAGAGGACAGCTCTGCTAAGCTCCTGTATGCAAGAACTTCTTGGTATCTGTAGTGTCATGTTTGGTGTTGTGGAATGGGATGAATCCCATAATAGAAGTGTCTCTGGATGGCCTTTCCTTCAGTCTCTGCTCCTTTTTTGTACCAGTGTTTCCTTCAGACAGGAGCAATTCTGGGTTAAAGATTTTGAAATGGGTGGATTGCACCATTCCTCAACTGGGGGGCCATGTCTATCTAATAGAGGTGGTCTCTACAGGTTCCTTCTCCCCACTGTTGGTTATTTCAGCTAATGTCATCACCATTGGGTTCTGGGGATTTCACATCTCTGGTGTCGGGGATTTTCTAGTGTCCCCCGGCCCCGTTTCCCATTCCCCACACCCCACTGCTACATATTTCCATTCATTCTCCTGTCCAGAGGTACTTCTATCCTATCTTTTCCTATACCTAACCCTGCACTCCCTTTTCCTTCCCCCTCCTATTTTCCATCCAGGTCCCTATTTCCTTCGGCATCCTGTGATAATTTTGTTTGCCCTACTAAGTGGAATTGAAACATCAACACTTTGTCATTCCTTCTTGTTAAGCTTCATTTGGTCTGTGAGTTGTATGGTGGATATTCTGCGATTATGGGGTAATAGCCACTTATCAGTGAGTAAATAGCATGCATGTCCTTTTGTGTTTGAATTACCTCACTCAGGATGATATTTTCTAGTTCCATCCATTTGCCTGCAAAATTCATGAAGTCGTCATTTTTAATGGCTGAGTAGTCTTCCATTGTATAAATGTACATTTTTTGTATCCATTCTTCCATTGAGAGACATCTGGGTTGCTTCTAACTTATGGCTATTATAAATAAGACTGCTATGAACATAGTGGAGCATGTGTCCTAGTTGTATGTTGGAGCATTTTTTGGTTATAGGCCCAGGAGTGATTAATATCTGGGTCTTCATTTAGAAATATTTCCAATGTTCTAAGGAACTACAAGATTGATTTTTAAAGAACCAACTAGCAATGGAGGAGTGTTCCTCTTTTCCCACATCCTTGCCAGCATCTGCTCTTGCTTGAGGTTTGTCTTAGCCATTCTGATGGTATAAGATAGAATCTCAACTTTGTTTAGATTTGCATTTTCCTGATGATTAAGGATGTTGAACTTTTGTTTAGATGCTTTTCAACTAGATTCCTCAATTGGGAATTCTTTGTTTAGCTCTTTTCTCTGTGATTTAATTTGGTTGTTTGATTTTCTGGAGCCTAACTTCTTTATTTCTTTGTATATTTTGAATATTAGCCCTCTACCAGATGTAGGGTTGGTAGAGATCTCTTTCCAATCTGTAGGTTGCCTTTTTGTGCTACTGACAATGTCCTTTGTCTTATGGAAGCATTTCAGTTTCATGAAGTTCCATTTGACAATTATTGATCTTATAGCTATTTGGTGTTCTCTTCAGGAAATTTTCCCCCATACAGATTTGTTTGAGGCTCTTTCTCACTTTCTCTTCTGTTAGATTCAGTGTATCTGGTTTTATGTGGAAGTCCTTGATTCACTTGGACTTGCGCTTTGTTACAAGGATATTAAAAATGGATCAATTTGCATTCTTCTACATGCAGACCGCCACCTAGACTAGCTCCATTTGTTTAAAATGCTTTCTTTTTTCTACTGTATGGTTTTGGCTTCTTTATCAAAGATCAAGTGACCATAGGTTTGTGGGTTCATTTCTGGGTCTTCAATTCTATTCCATTGATCTATCTGTACCAGTACCATGCAGTTGTTATCACTATTACTCGCTCTGTAGTACAGCTTGAAGTCAGGGAAATTCTCTAATTGTTCAGAATTGTTTTCACTTTCTTGGGTTTTCTGTTATTCTAGATGAAGTCGAGAATTGATCCTTTTATCTCTGTGAAGAATTGAGTTGGAATTTTGATATTTGGTATTGCATTGAACATGTAGATTGCATTTGGTAACATGGCCATTTTTGTTACATCAATCCTACTAATCCATGAGCATGGGAGAACCTTCCATCTTCTTAGATTTTCTTCAGTTTCTTTGTTCTGAGACTTTGAGTTCTTATCATACATATCTTTTACTTGCTTTGTTAGTGTTACACCAAGAAATTTTATATTATTTGTGACTATTGTGAAGGATTTTATTTCTCTAATTTCTTTCTCAACCTCTTTATCCTTTGAGTAGAGGAAAGCTATTGATTTGTTTGAGTCAATTTTATGTCCAGCCACTTTGCTGAGGTTGTTTATCATCTGGAGGAGTTCTCTGGTGAAATTTTTGGGGTTGCTTATTATAGTATTATATCATTCTGAAATAGTGTCACTTTGTGATTTCTTCCTTTTCCATATGTATCACTTTGACCTCCTTTTGTTGTCTAATTTCTCAAGCTCAAAGATTTAATACTATATTGAATATATAGGGAAAGAGTTGGCAACTTCGTCTTGTGCCTGATTTTAGTGTGATTGCTTCAAGTTTCTCTCCACTTAATTTAATGTTGGTTGTTGGTTTGCTATGTATTGTTTTTTTTACTATGTTTAGGTATGTCCTTTGAATTCCTGATCTTTACAAGACTATTAACATGAAGGAGTGTTGTATTTTGTTAAAGGCTCTTTCAGGATCATATGATTTTTTTTCTTTGAGTTTTTTATATAGTGTTTATGTATGTTGATGTGAACTAAATTATTCCTGCATCCCTGGGATGAAGCCTACTTGATCATGGTTAATTATCATTTTGATGTGTTCTGGATTAAGTTTGCAAGGATTTTGTTGAGTGTTTTTGCATAGACATTCATAAGCTATATTGATCTGAAGTTCTCTTTCTTTGTTGGGTGTTTGGGTAGTTTAGGTCACAGACTAACTTTGGCTTCATAAACTGAATTATATTATATTCCTTCTATTTTTACTTTGTGGAATAGTTTGAGAAAAATTGTTATTAGGTTTTCTCCATCCAGAGACTGCCCCACCTGGGGATACATTCCAAATACAGTCACCAAAGTCAGACATTATTGCCAAGAAGTACATGTTGACAGGAACCTGATATAGCTGTCTCCTGAGAGGCTCTGCCAGAGCCTGACAAGTACAGAGGCAGATGCTCACAGTAAAGCATTGGACTGGGCTTCTGTTTACCTGTGTTCACCTGTATTTCTTTAAGGAAGTTATTTATGTCCTCCTTAAGGTCCTCTATCATCTTCATGAGATGGGATTTTAGGTCAAAATCTTGCTTTTCAGGTGTGTTTGGGTATCCAGGGTATCCAGGTGGTAGGAAAAGTGGGTTCTGATGGTGCCAAGTGTCATTGGTTTCTGTTGTTTATTTTCCTGTGATTTCCTCTTGCCATCTCGTTATCTCTGTTATTAACTGACCTTGCTATCTCTGAGTGGAGTCTGTCCCTCCTGTGAGCCTGTTTATGATGGACCTCTTAAAAACTGTCTCTGGGTGTGGGTGTGGGTGTGGGTGTGGTGGGTTGGGGAGTGGCTAGAGATTCCAATCTGCTCCTAGGCATAATTGCAGACCGTGTATTTTGTATATTAAGAAGTTGGTTTGACCATAAATATGTCTACTGGCTATTACTCAACTATTTCAGTAGTTTCCTTTATTCTCCATTATCCCCACATCTGTCAAAAGTAATTGTGCTTGAAACATGGACATTTATGTTTGTTCCTTCTGAAAGTCAGAACTATAAGATCCATCTATCAGGTAAAGCAATTTTTTTCCATATTTCTCATCTATTTGAGACTTCCACTTTTGAGATAGGTCTACACCAGATGCCTATAACCACCAAGTGACATGGGAACTTTTCTTTTACTATGGAAACAACCTTTTGCCTTGTTTTTGTTTACGTTGCATGCTGAATCTTCCTTTAGAGACTTGACTTTTAATTTGATTTAAAATTCTGAAGATTTTAATGTATTTTATTGTATTATTTTATTCCTCATCTTATGATGAACAATGAGAAAGATACAGAATATTTAAATGGAATAAATATGATGTAGAGGTGAAAGTTCCACATCAGAGGATAACAAATATATTACATGTCTACTTCATATTTAGATTTTGAAGCAATTCAATAGTTTATAATCTAAAATCTCTAACCTTACTTTAGAAGAATAAACTATCTATATTAGTCAGGAGACTATGAAATCACCTTGAATTTGGTCCCATCTGCTACTGATTCCAAATCTTTCCACAGTAGTATCCCCTCCTAGGGATTGAGTGTTAAAATAAAGTATTTTTTTTATGTTCAAATCATAGCAATCTCTAAAGCAAAAGAAATTGTAAAGAAATCAATGAAAATGAAGACAGGGAATAAAATTTTTAAAATGTTGATAACTACTTGTAAAACTACGGATGGTTTTCTGATAGAACTTAATTTGAATTTTAAAGCTTGGTAAGTTTATAATTCAGAGTCCAGGTGTTGCTTCTGAGTATATCCTGTGGTGAAAGGTTCCCCATGTGTTCATCTAACAAGGAACTTATTTCAGTGGTTTATTTGATTGTCTTGTCCAATTTGTCTCAGGCAGAGCTTAGAGTCTTGTCCGAACTATCCCAGAATTCCAGTTATATTACTGAAAAAAAGTCACATTAAGAAATTGTTGAATTTATCTTTGAACCCAGGATGGTATCTGAGATAAATTTTGAAGACTAAAGAGTTTTCTAAAAAATGATTGGAAAGTAACTAAATTTCAGAATAGCACAACAGAACATTCATTTGCTTGGGTATTTACTAGAGTAGCACTCAGGACTTTGACATCATTATAAATCAAAATGTCAACAGTATGAATTGTATTTGGAAAAGAGTAGGCAGCCAGTACAGACTCTAGAGCACAGCTGGTATATGCTGTACAAATCCAATGACCTTAAGCATATTGCCACTGTTGTTCTGTTCCAGCTGGGCTCAGGGTGTCACTCAGGGTAATTATACCAAAGCAGATTATTATAATCAGTTCTCAATCATTTATGGTCCAAACTTCATAAATCAGACAAAAATAAAATATGCCCTACAGTTAATAAAATGCCATGTATTACATAGAAAAATAATTCTAAACAGTTCAATATAGCCTTCTAAAAATTTATAAATATTAACTAGAATATTTTATATAATGTTCACATACCTAAATATCAATAAAACATCTTAATTGTATTATTGGTTTAATGTGAATTGTATGTATCTCAAGAAATTATAATTTTGAATGTTATTGTTTAACTACCTTCTAGGAATCATTCAAATTAATTTACTTATGTGGCTTAGTCAAATATTATATAAGAAAAATCATATTTAGTATTAAATATTTGATTAGATTATGATACCCAATTCTTGTTATATGTCAAAAGAGTACATGTGATTCTAAATTTATTAATAGTTGCATTGCAACAAATATCACATAACAACAAATCAAACAATGGAGAATGTTGGATGTTTTCAAATGAATATTTGCCACCTACTATTAGTCTATTAGAAGAGTCAAAACATATATGTATCTTCAAAGGCTATTTTTTGTTTTTGTCCCCAGAACGTGTAGAAACCACACCTACTAAGCAAAAGCAAGTAGTGTTGATAGATGGGCTTGTACCCTCATAGCTGAAACAGCTTTCCTTTTGGCCCAAGATAAACTACTTGGGGTAAACAAATGTATGTGGAAGCCAGAGTTACATGGTGAGACTACGTGTTTAAAGGAAAAGAATATCAAAGTAATTTGTTGTTTTTTAACTGAGAAGAGTAGAAATAAAAACAGCTGAGAGATTTTTATTTGATAATGTAAATTTAGCATTCACATTTAAATATGCAAATTTTACAAATTTTATAATTATTTTTACAGTATTTCCATGTAGTGTTGGCTATCCTGGAGCTTGCTATATAGACTAGACTAGCTGGCTTGAAACTTGGTGAGATCTACCTACTTCTCCTTGAAAGTCGAGAGTAAAGAAATGTGCCTCCACTACTGCATTAAATTACTTTTCAAAGAAATATATAGAATTTTAGTCAATCATCGTTCTTTTCATTGGTCAACATACCATGACAATACAACACATATTTAAAATTTATTCTTCTGATATTTGGTGAATTAGTATCTAATCTAAAATTAATAGTGGCAATGCATTAGTAGTTATACATTAACCTTTTAACTTAAAGAAAAATTATGGCTTCAAATTATCACTTCACAGAAAAAATGGCCTCTGTGTGTCCTTACACAAGTTCATACAAACTCCTTATGCTGTAATACATATCTCTAATAATAACTGAACTTGAAGAAATCATTTTTAAATTTTATATCTAATATATTTTTTCAAGTTGCACATTTTAATTTACAATATTTACCAGTAAAAAGGATTAGTTACAGAAAGGAAAGTTGTCTCTACAAAATAAGGTATTTTTCACATTCATAAAGAAAACCCACTGTGAATTCTTACCTTGTGAAGTCAATACTCAAACAGCTCACTTTGGTAAAACTACCTTTGAAGGACTAGTAATCCAGGCAAGATAATAAAAATTATCAGCTTCCCGATCATGTCCAGGAGAGAGAATTTTACAAACATTTGCGCTGTACAGAATAGTTCTCTATACTTGTGGACCCTTAGAAAAGCCAGTGCTCTCTGGAGCCAGCCTGGTACCAGGACGAAGAATAATCTCCTGCTTGCTCAACTGGTAGTCCTTCCAGCACCTGAACCCCCACCTTGCACAGGGAGTGCACATGCAATGCCATAGGGAGATCAGTTTGTGGAATCTTATAAACACATTTCATCACAGCCTCAGGTCAGCAGGAGAATCAGGTGGTTTAGGATCAGCCTCTCTTCAGTCAATAGTTTATCATATAAATTAAATATAGAGAGGTACAAAAACTTAGGAGAAAGGGGGAGCTCTTTTTCAAACTCCCACTTCCTAATATAATACACATCACAGTTTTAATGAGTAGAGAAAGACGAGTCACACTGTTAGGGCACATTGCCTCAAAGGAAAAACCCAAGTATCAAAAACCTTCATTTATCATTTAGAGCGTACTGACCACATCACACTGCAGCCAGCATTCTGATTCCAGAATGAAAACCTAAAGTAACTATATAAAGCACTGTAGCCTTCAGAAAACTTTAGTAATAAGCTGAGCTCTGCTGGCAAAAGCCCACTTATACAAAGGTAGCAGGTCAGATTCACAAAGTGAATACATGCATGACCCAAGACAATAAAGACCTTTAAATGCAAATGATCCTAAAACTATTGGAACCTCTAACTATGAGTGACTCAATCAAATGTGCCTCTATCAGCTTTAAAAACTGACTGACACACATGTGAAGAGCTTTATTTCCCTCACCATTAACATAAACATTGACCAGGAAAGGCATGAGCCAAAAAACAATGAACTATAACTCTCTTCTCCACCAACTCAGTGAACATGCATCCACAGTGAGGACCAAAGGGAATCAGTGCCCCGAAGCTTGCCTCCAGGGATGTGTGTCTGACCAACGTGATCAGGAACCTCCTAACAAAACACAGCGCAGCACAACTGCTATGGGCACACAAAGCCAGTTCACCCCACGAAGAAACACAAGGGGATCACATTTCAACCCATCCTCTGTGTTAGGAGCAACTCCACTATGGTTTGGTCACTTGGCTCAGAGGGAGAAGAGTGCCTAGCAACAAGTTCTAAACCTCATTACTCCTAGTTCAGGCCTTCGCTGACTAAGAGGTTGACTTTGTGTATAAATACCTGAAAGGCGTCAAATGGCCGCACTGCTGACAGGCTGATGCAAGCCCCACAGCGAAGAAGTTCTTCCCCCTGCTGCTCCAATTTTTCTCCCCAGTTACAATCCATGATGGCCAGGACCATGTATTGACCAGCTCTTTGTATGACCAACTTTGGCAGAGATCAGTAAGTTTGTCGAGGCAAAATCCTTCGTGGACAATGTATGCAACTCTGAGACGTGTGAAGAAGGGTCTCTGGCGGGATTGAGGGCGTGTGAGAAGGTCCTCTGACAGGTTGGTTCAATCAGCCTCTTGCAGTTCATTAATCAGATGGAAGGAGAAGAAGACACCAAGACAGCATCAGAGTCAGTTTTAAATCTACTGGCTGACATTTGTTCTTCACAGCAGAAAGAACTGAATGAAATCCTTGAACTTAGAACACTTGTATTTTCCTTAAGGATTCACAATGTGTCTTGTACAAACTTCCATTCAATTAATGGAGTCAGAGTCAAGGCGGCAGCAAGAGCTTCAAATGAAATGGCGTGCCAACTTTTGGAGGAGACGTATCATCTGCCATGGCTGGGTGAGCAGTCCAGGCTGCTCTCACTGGTCTCCAAATTGGAAGCCTAGCTGATTGTCTCCACCTCCATATTCGATCGGCTGCCCTCAGCGCTTGCCAGAGAACTTACTGGCCAGTGCCCACTACCTACTGGGTATGTGGTACCTGAACAGAGAGAAAGAAAGAGCGATGAGTGATCCTTGTGTGTAATCTCTAGTCATTTGGAACATCTCTCTCCTGGATCATTCCAGAGACATTCTGATGAAAGGAGCCAGGACACTGTCTGTGGTTTCTTTTTCAGCACTGCAATGCCGGCTGCAGATGGCGCCCACTTTCATATTTTTTTTGCTTTACCAAGCTTTCAGTTAAATTCACACCTAAATTCATGTCTTCCATTCCACAGTTATAAAGTAGTCATGTAAGGCAATATGAAACAAACAGGTTACACACACAGCCCAATAAGGGCTGATATCGTAATATGGGTGTGTCAGAATATGGACACACTGAATCAAAATTCAAATGACTCACTTTCAGAGGGACAACCCACAAGCAGCAGTCTGAGCCCGCAAGAGGCATCTCTGGCTCTGAACTTTGAACATGTGATCCTGAGCTTTCTGTCCTGACTTCTCGTGTGTCTAGTTTACTGCATACTTGCCTTCCAACTGCATCCTTCCATCCCAGATAGATCAACTTCCAGAGCCCAAAAAGGTCCAATGATGCCTCTGTTACAAATTAATAAATACAGGCATCACCGGAGACGTAAGCTTCAACCCATGTCTGTGTTCTCTCCAGTACACATTCCCAACCTTCTCTTCCGCATACGTACTAGTAATTGACAATGTGTTTCTGGGGTTCTAGTTCACATTTCTGCTGAAGTCAGAAGGTACAACTCGATAGCTAGTTTTAAGTCCTCAACCTTAGATAAGTCATGACAAACTTTTCATACCTTAGCCAATAACACAACTAAAATAAGCAGCTTACCTCAAGGAACACCTGTGCTTTGTGAAAACTCATCGGATTGTCACAACAACCTGTGAGGATGCACACTTGCCACACACACACCACATACACACACACATATACACACACACACATACACATACACACACACCATACCTTTCTTTCCTTTATGGCTGCTCAGTGAATCTAAAACCTCAGGGATTATTGGCAAGTACTCCCTCTATAGACTCACTTTGTTATGGGCTGCAGACCCATTTGTAAGTATTCTTGCAACAAGATCACTAGGTTGCCAAGCTGGTCCTAATTTCTCAAACTTCTGACATGCTCTTTCAAGTATCTAAGATTCAAGACATATGCCTCAGTTCCCAGCAATCAGCCAGTAATCGACAGAAAATGGAAGCAAAGCTTCAGTGAAGTTCTTCGAGATAACCATGATACTGATGCTTGGAACACCTAAAACCTAAGCTGGTACCTACTTATCCTCCTTACCATGCTACGACACTTAGAACCACTGATAGAACAACAGTTAGTAGTGTATCAGTTCCTTGTTAAAGCCTTTATCCTCCTCCCCAAGAAGAAAGGAAAACGCCCCAGACAGTAATTTACTGTTGGAAAAGAACTGTATAAAGATAGAGCTGCTTTTCAAATGGAATGCAGAGTATGAATCTTCTTAGAAATCTGTAAGTCAGCCTCTCTCCCTCAGATAAATACAGCCAAAATGTGAAGGTGACCCACCCTGTAATTCCGGCACTTGGGGCCTGAGGGCAGGATGACAAATCCCCCAAAAGACATCTCTAAAGAAACTAAAAGGCAAAAAATAAACACAGTTTTACCATTAAATCAAGTGTCATTTCCAGGCATATTTGTCAACATCTGCATCTTGTACAGTAATACTCTTCACAGCATTACATAATAAAACCACAGCAGCACACTTAAAAAAGGCACTGGCTGCCTCCTCCACTGCACTCAAGGCAAATATAGAAACAGCTTCATAGCTTAGGCTCAGGGGTGAAATTAAATGCCAATGAATTAAGGAATAAAAAGACACCCAATGCACACATAATCAGCAAAATTTATGGTAGTTCAAAGCAGTTACTGCGCTTTTGAGAACTACATTTTACCATCACAGTCTTTATGCAAAATTTAACAGAAGGGCATCCTATTGAAGCTCTAGTGGAGGCGGGTCCAGGAGTTGCGTGTGGTTTTACCGTTGGGAATTTTCTGCTTTGTCCACAATTCGAAAATATCATAGCTGTTAATTTAGAAAATGTATTTAAGGTAAGTAACTGTTGGCATCCCAGAACACAGGCTCATGGCGATGCATCGCCACCCTGCCCGATAAACCTGGACCAAGACCAGACCACACTGCCAGTGGCCAAGCTTTGCTAACTTCAAACAGACTGGTCATTTGTTTTCAACTAAGCAACCTGAACAAAAGGAGAAACAAAATTTTTATTCTCTTTTAAACCAAACAAACCACTGGATTTTTGTTATAGTTACTTAATCAATATCTTCTAAGCATGCCCTAACCTGCACAGAGTTGCGATTGAGAGGATTTACTAAGTGCTTGCCTCTATTCCCTTGAAAACAAAGGAACATAACATTAAAGTAACATCCTTGATACAAGGGCCATCTTTTAAAAGCTCTTAGATGCTAGTGGTATGTCATATCCTCATCAGGTTGCGTTGTGACTGTTGTCAAGCAGACTGGGATACCCATATGGTGATTTGACTGGTCCTGATTTCAAGCCTGTCCCTCCCCAGAATGGCCATGATGCTTATGCATCCAGTGTATGCATATCCTCTACTCATTTCAACCTCCCCAAGACATCAGGCACAGGCTTTTATTAACCCAGAACCCAATATATACCATTAACCATACAGTACTTTACCAACAATGAGCCTTATTTAACCGGTACCTTGAGGCAGGGACAATACTTCAATTCAGACTATGAACCAAAGGTTGGGTTTTTTTTTCTTTTTTTCGGGGCTGAGTTGAACCAGCCCAGGACTTTAGCGCTAAATGGCGCTCTATAATTAGCCAGTTAGGAAAAGGTTTTTTAATCAGTGCTTCACCAGTATCCAAAAGCAGTGCCTGAGAATGGCATCCCCACAATTTACTGCCTGGCCTCTTCTTAGTGCTCTAAAAAAAGCAACCAACTTCACCCGGAGTTGGGGGCTACTGCAAATCTCAAGTCTCTTATTTTAACTTAAACAATCGTCTACGAAAGTTCTAGTCTAGACATTGCTCTATAGGTCCTAAACTTGAAGGCAGGGTGAGGCACTTACCGATGGTTAGCACCCAGCGAACTGAGGCAGAAGGACGGAGAGTTTGAGGTCAGCCTGAGCTAAACAACCCAGGGGCCCTGTCCCAAGCAAAGTAAAGAAAAAACATTTAAAACTTCAAATTATGAGCCTTCTTTACTCTGTCCAACATAAATTGGAAAACCAATGTTTCATGAAAAAATGCGGTGTTATCCTTTATGAAAACATCTGATCTTTGGCATTCTAGCAGCATCAAATAAATCAGCCTACTCTGTTTTAAGTGATCTGTGGCGAAGCAGCTTGATCAGAATTGATGCTTGTAGGTGTGCTCAGAAAGGGATAGCTGTAGCACCCATCCACAATACGGCTGTGACCACAGTAAGAACTTGTTGGCTCATTTCTCCCCTTACAGAGGGGCGGTGAAACCTCCTCTGGAAGGTATCTCCCCTATGGACGCGAAAACATGGACAACATAATGCTCAATAAGAGAGAAAAAAACACAAAGGCTGAGGTGTGGACAGAAAATTCCTTCCTCCAAATCCATTGGGTAATACGAACATCAGGGAAAAAGTAAAGGTGTCGATAGGTGGTTTCCAATGAGCTCATTGATGACCTACGAAGAGTCAGAATCAGTGCAAGACATCCAGGCAACAAAGAGTGAGCTGCAGCAAAATACAACTGAGGCATGGGAAAAAACGCTTTCACTGGAGTCCATTACAATCCCCGGGGAGTCAGCGATGGCTCCACAATCAGTCCTTTACAGAGGCGGTGGTGACAAAGGTATGCTGAGGAGGAAATCAGGCCTGAAGAACTAATGGGGCCCACAGCTCGTCCTGGCCGCTTTACTCGACATTTCATAAATCCATCCTCAGCGTTAATTTTGTCTCGGGAGAATGGGTTTGTACCAGCTGAGATTAGTGTCTGAGTTTTGCCTTCACGATGTTCAAGACAGATAATAAACCAGACTGCAAGAGAGAACATGGAGAGAGACAGACAACAACCCTGCTCCTTCATTTCTGAACGTGACTTGCATCTCTTGCACACCTGTCAGTGAGATGGTACACAGAATCCTAGGACAGCTGAGCTCTGCCCACCATCCTAAAGTAGTACTGACTTCTGGAACTCCCAGTCACACCCAATTCGCCACCACGGCACCCAGGGCTATATTTACATATCCTTCTTGCCTTTACCCACCAGGCTTTTGTGAACACCTCGACTCCCACACTCTGTGGGTGGGGGTGGAGAAGGCAGTCAATGTCAAAAGTTCAATTCTACACTGTCTCTCCCTCTTCAGTCCTCTCACTTCTCTCTGGAATACACCAGGAGTAGTGAGACCACAAGTCCCATATAGCTATAGAGGTTAGTACTTCCTGAAATCTACCTTTTTGAAATAATGGGTAGTAAAAAAATGAAGAGCTCTGCAGATCTCAACGTGGCACGACAAGCGGTTTGACCTGATGGGGTCTGGCAATGTAGCCCCTGGCTGACCACACCTGCCACCGCTTCCCCCAAGTAGCTGCATGCAATTAATGTGACACCGGTCAGGAAAGTTCTTCTCATTCGGACTTAAAAAGTATTTAACAATTGTTGTGCAGCCTGTGTGTGTGCCTGGCAGCACAAGTCCCAGGGAGGCTGGAGATATCAGTGCCTGGGGCTAAAGTGTTGTGTGGTTGTGTGCTTTTTAGCAGTGGGTACCTCTGCAGCTGCTCTTAACGTGCTATCTCCAGACAGATCCTTCTAGGTGGTCTCTCTCTAAACTCAAGACTAAGACATGAGATTTTTCCCACCATCTCAATACCAGCGCTCAGACAGGGAGGAAAATTCTGATCCCCTAACTTTGGTAAGTTCACACTATCAACCATGGCACAGAAAGTGTTTCTCATCTGGTCATTTCTGTGGCAGTAAGCCATTTCAAGACTTCTGGGAGTGCCTTAAAGCAAGCAGTAATCCTTCAGATAGGGTTCCTAGAGATGAATAGCCCAAGTGAAGGCTCTGTATTTGCTCAATACGGATACTGAATCCAGAACAGGCATATATATATTCAAACATAGGTCTAGAAACACAATATATCGTGATATTCTTGAAAATCCAGAAACTGCATCCAATGTCCAAAGATTAGCATACACCAGGGCAACAATTATCAACATCTTTCTCTTGGTTCTAACATAGTAACTCAATGCTAAAGTCTTTAAAAGCGTCAAAGGAAAACTGGAATAGAATGTAAGTTTCCCAGGATTGGCCTCCAGATAGATAATCCTAGCGTTACTTGACCTCAATGATATAGTTGAATCGAGGGATATAGGAGTAGTAACAGCCTAGGAAAAGAGGACACAGATGTGAAGAGGCCATACGGCGTCTGAAGACACATAGCATCAGGGAACTAATGGGGAAAAGGAAATAATGACCAAGCTATGAAACTACTCGTCACTACAATTTCTGAAATCTAGTGCCAGCCCACCTTTTTTGCCATCTTTCCTATCTAAACAGACATCTGACCACCAGCCAGCCTCAAGGACAGAAGATCCTGCTGGAAGTTAATAATAACTCAAAAAGAAACAAACAAGTATCTTCATGGAGGACGCCAAAAACACCCCAAACAGGACTACTGCAATACTCCAGGGGCAAATTATTTGCAAATAATAGATAACTTGGTTTATCTAACATTATTGATGTCTTGAACAACAGTCTCCCAACAGAATGTAGGTTTCCAGATCTGACACCCCTAGAGACAAGAGCTTAGGTAAGGTGAACTGGGAACTGAAACAGCCTAGCGAGGGAAGCTTATAACCCCAGACTACTCTAGGCAGGAGACAAAAGCAATATTCAATTAATGAACCCACAGGTGAAAATGATGGCGCAGGCAGCACCTAAAGGTGCTATTCTGAACCATAACGTAACAGAGTGCAGGGAGTGACAAAGATTAAGTGCTGGATTCCTGCATGCCTATAATCCCTCTTGTGCTCACGTTCACCCCCCTCCCATCATCTCTCTCTCTCTCTCTCTCTGTACACACACACACACACACACACACACACACACACACACCAGCTACTGGGGACTGAGGACCTCCTGAAGAAATTCTGAGGTTTGGAAGTAACAACAACAAGGATGCTGGGATGTGGGCAGGACTGAAGAGGAGGGCACCTGCCCAATTTTCTCTACAGTGACCCCTCCCAGAGTGTCAGAAAGTACACATCAAAGCGAGTTGTGGTCCTCTGAGGTCAAACCCTGCCATCGATGTTCAAACCAAAATAGTACAATCCAGGTCTCATTCACTTCAAATTTGACTGACAAAAATACTGACATGATTAGAGGAATCATCATAACTTACCGTAATCAAATCTGAAAGCTCAGCTCAAGCTATAACTTGAGGTTTGAATAATGAACTGTCTACCCTGCCACCCCAACACTCTGCAAGGAACCTCTAATGATTACAAATATCCATTATATCATACAATGAGTACCATAAGAATCTGTAATATGAAGTCAAATACAGTTCAAGCCGTTATTTGAAGAATTTTTTCCCTAAGCATCCTAATCTGTTTTCAATGAATATCTATCACATGTACCCAGGAAAGTGCTGTAATTACTCAGGTAAACGTGGTCAGAAATGAACAGAAAGCAATGGTGATAATGCAATAAAGAGCCTCAAGGAAACATATGCTTCTCAGTTCTCATTCTGTACATTCAATGTAATCCCAATTTCTGAAACAAACAGAACAGCAAGCAGTTAAAGCCTTACCTGCATATCCTGCTTCAGCCAGTAATCTTGGTTTATTAGTTAAAGATCATAGGTAGAAAGTATTCTACAGATATGGCTTCAGGCTGACCATTTCCTCAGGACTTTCTTGTTCCAAGGAAAGCACTTTCAACAATCAGGTGCCAGATGTGGGAACACAAAGTTCCTGATAACTGTGAGACTATTCCGTTAGCCTGCTGGTTAGTCAGTGGGAGGCAGGCGTGGGAATTAGACCTCCACCACCATGACCTGGTCACCCAGGTATCTCTTTCTCTTTCCCCTACTACTGTTTACTGTTTAGCATTCAGAAGTACTGGATGGAGGTCTGTGCATTTGAAACAAATGCTCATAGTCAAGGGATAACTTACCAAAAACTGTCTCTACAAAAAGGGTGTAAAAATTCTGCCTCTCTATGTTTTCTGGCTCTTGGCCAACTGCAAGTAACAGTCTGAGTCATGTTTGCTTATCAACTTCAATGCCTCACACAAGTTGAACTATGCTAAGAGTGGGGTGCCTTATGGACTGGGTGTGTTGGGATGAAAACATGGACGCATGACAAGTCATAAAAAATAATGCTGTACCAATAAATTAATTTTCTCTTAAGAACCAGGATATCAAAGCGTTGTCTGTGGCATGGAGTCTCTGTGCTAGTTAACTGAAACTATCTTCAGAGAACAGAGAACTAGACTCAAGGAGCAATAAACTCCACTGAATATGGAGAAAAATCCCAGAGACAACAGTAAGAAGCATCCCAAAGTAGGATTTACCTAGCTTCAAAGCGAATCTAGTAGTCTTGTTGTCTAACCTGGTTTTAAGGTATAAAAACTGATTTTAAATGTTTTTTATAGATACTCTTTAAAACATACAAGGGGGCAGGGTTGCATTTACCATGACATTAGGCAGCCCTGAAGGATACAACAATGCGAATCCAGTGAAGAAGCATGAATAAGCCAGATGCGCGGCCTCTGATCAAAAGCTCCTGAAAAAAACAGGTAAACACTTAAAGGCTAGAGACAGGAAGTAGCTCTACAGAGAAAAATACTGGAAAATTAAATGATAACGTACACCATCATACTTCTTTAAGAAAATTATTGTCCTTCAGGACATGTGTGGGTTTATGTAACAACTGTCGACTATCTCTGTAGAAATAGAGCTAAATGGATGGTATGGAAGAGTCTACATTTCTACAGTAATGCTCACAGCGGCGTTAAGTCCTTAGTATTGTACAAATAGCAGAAAGCCAGGTGCCCATTAACATTATCTTATATAATTGACAATGACAGGAATGAACTACATCTATGCTATGTAGAAAGAACCATTAAAACATGACATTAGAAATGAACAATCACAAAAGAAAGGTGACAATGGCATGATCTATCTGTGTACAAAGAAATTACTAGTTGAGGCAACTCCTAAAGGCAGAAAGGAAACTAATGGTTTCCCTATGAAGCTTGCATGGAACGTACATCAGATAAAGGAACAGTTTGAGGCAAGAAAAGTTATAAGCAACAGTGATGATGTGTGCAACTCTACGCCATATAGCGAACAGCGCCCTTTGAGGCAAATGAGAGCTATAAGATGAGAGTTAAGCTTGCAAGTATTCCATTGAATCCATGGGACGTGGGAGCTAAGAGCTTTCCTGGTACAAAACCTACAGTATCCACCATCATGGATAAAGGTATAATGTTGTATAGAATACCATGTTCTGGCGCATCACTGTCAGATGAGAGGCACACTACTATGGTCGCTTTACAATGCTTGGATTATATGCAGCAGTTGCTACGATGTGTTGTTTAAGGGAATGACAGAAAACTGTGCAAGTTCCAGAGAGACATTGTTTTAGATATTTTCCATTTTCAGGCGATTGACTCAGGCAGATCCACACAGATAAAGAACGGCTTTTTGTCTCAAAAGAGACATTTCCAAATGCCTCTCAGCTTAGACATTTCAATGTGCTTTTAACAGGAAAGGAAGGGAAGCAACTTCTGAGAACAAAAACAAGCAACACCACCAGCAGTCTGACCACCATGAGGTTCCCTTTCCTACTTCTCACAGGAACGACAAGAGCATTCCCGTTATCTGACCAAGCTAATAGGTGGTCAAGTGGATCCAAGGCCAAGAATAAACAAGGAAAGGCAAATCTGGTTCAGTTGAGCCAAGATCTCGTTTCCCATCGAAAGAGTCCTTAAGGCCTGACAGAACTACCAGGTACTGATGAGTGAAACAGGTATATCAGGACATTCTCTTCATGCTGGGGAACTGCAGGGGCATTTTGTCAAGACAAAGACTGTGATGGACAGTCTAATGGAAATTCACATCGACACATATCTGCAACATGAGTGAATGGCAGGAGTCAGCACTAACAAAGCCAACATGAGGAAAGAAGCTGACAAAATGATATTAAACACTGGCCCACACAGGCAAATCCACACAGAAAATGAGCTAAGCATCAGCCAGGGCTGGAAATTAGGGGTTGCTTTGTGCTCTACTAGGGGTGCTGATGAAAACATTGTGAAATTAAATTGCTACGAGGGTTCAAATCATTAAAAAAAAAACAATGAATCCTGGTTCTAAAGAGGGTTGAAATAATTTGGATGACTTTCTCAAAGGTTTATGACCTTTCTTTAAAGACCTTGTTTATGTATGTTTGTTTTCCATAGTAAGCATCACTAACTTGTACAGATCATCCCTTCTGCAGAATGTATACTAGTGTTTAAATGAAGCTACTCAACAGCTTAGCCATCACTTGAATAAACCAGAGAGCAGGGTATTCATCCCCTTCTACTCAGTTCTCATGACATAAGCAGAACTGGACAGGGAGAGTGAGCAAAGGTTCTGGGAGGCGAGGCCTAGTCTGGTTCAGGAGAGCCTCTGGTGAGGTGAGCCTAGGCCCTGTGTGTGTGTGGGTCTGGGTGAGTCAGTAGTGCATATAATATGTATATTAGTGCATATGAAAGCAAGGTCAGAGGATAACTTACCAAGTCGGTTCTACCTTCCACCACATGAAAGCACAGAACTTGTTCAGGTTGTCAGCCCTGGAGACGGCAGATTATTGAACAGAAGCATTAATTTTCCAAATACTTGAGCGAATACTTGGAACCAGTCAGAAACCTGACCTAAAGCTGAGAATAGCAGTTTTAAAATCTCTGAAGTCCAACCAACACCCTGTAAATAACACTCAACAAAAGTGGTCTGTATTTTGACTAGGACATGTTCCTACTTCCTTGTAAACGCTCAAACTAACATATAAATTCTGCAGGAAATATAATTCAACAACACTTTTAAAACATTGTATTAGCTAACGTATATCATACAAAAATATTATACATGAAAATTTACCAATAGCACAGAATTCTGCCTTAAAGTTGTTTTTCATGTATATACATGTGTGCATATTGAGTGATAATAATTGCATGTGTAAAAGGTCGTCTGAACAGTATCTTCTTCTATTGTTCCTACACTTATTTTTGAGCAAGGCCTCTGACTGAACCTAGACAGTAACTGACTCCTCTGGTGGAGAAGAGCCCCCAGCATCCCTCGAGGGTCTTGATGCTCCAGGCTGCCTTACCTGCAGGTGAGTCTCCACCAGCTTATTCTAGCCTACTGAGGTCGGACTGGGTCCTACTGAACCATCCTCTCCAGCCCCCTCCAGGGTGGGCTTCTGGGGAGACCCAAGCTCTGGTGCCTCCCGCTCTGTCAGAGAGAAGCATACATTCTGTCTGGTCTTCCTCTGCTTGGGACAAGACAGAATGAGATGAGAACACAGCCCAGACAGTCCAGGATGGGAGACATACAGAATTTTACCTTGATATTTCAGCTCTATAATAAATCACAACTCATTCTGTGATTAAAACCCTCAATCAGCCTGGGGTGGGGAGTTACACACCTTTAATCCACTCAGGAGAGCAGGTGATCTCTGAGTTCAGGTCAACTGGGGACAGATGAACTGTCTCCAACAAACAAACACAAATAAACTCAATATAGCTGATGAGCATGCAAAACTTATCAACACATTTCTTTTATATAATATTAATGGCCCCTCAAAATCCAAGTCTAGGAATGGATTAGTAAAATTAAGTGGAACAGCACTTGAAAATGACAAATGTTATCACCTGCCTCAAGCCGTGTAGATACTGATATAAGAAATATAAATTGACAAATAAAAGTCAGTTCAGACCCCACGGAAATAAAAGCAGTGTGAACAGCCTCCTTATCTGAACAGATCAAAACAAGCAGCGTGAGTTCTACTGGGATGAACTTTTTCCTATTTTTACCAAACAAAATCACCTTTTAAAAAGCAGTTTTTATCAGCCAAGGTGCTAAGTGACATCATCACGTGTGAAACAGGTAGTTCTGTTGTATATATCGATTCTGAATCAATTGGTAGATATTTGCAATCAATATTACAATGTATTTAGTCTTGCTGAGATCAGAAAAGTAGCATTCTCAAATGATAGGAGTTAGCAAGATCAAAACAAAGTGTAAATATGACCGCATTGTCAAACAAACCTTAACACACACACTACACACCACACTACCACACAGATACACACCTACACACACACACACACACACACACACACACACACACACACACACACACACACACACCTGTACACACACACACACCCCACACACACACCACACACACACACACACACACACACACACAATATGAGGTGAAATCTAACTCAATCTCCCAAATGTTATTTTCATATTCTTTTTCCTTTGGGACAACTGTGAACAGACAGGGTCGTGGAGCCTCTACCAGAGATCCATCCCAGCCCCCTATACACATTTTATTTGAGAGGGAACCCCACCCCATTGCTGGTGGCAATTTTTAGTCTGCAGCTGGATGCCGTGTAAACTTTCAATCACTCCTGCCTAGGCATCAAGTTATGGATTACAAGGATTGCCTGCTCCACTTGGCCAACTTTGGGATTTCAGGTTTAGTTTGGTTGGTTTGGATTTTGGTTTGGTTTTTGGGACGGATCTCTCTACACATAGGCCCTGGCTGTCCTGGAGCTCAGTATATAGACCCAGGCTGTCCGAACTCAGAACCTGGCACTGAATTTAAGTCCTAACCACCCAGGCCTTGCCTTTGTTTTTAGGGTCTCACAGGTTTTCTGGAATGTTCAATCAGCCTGCCACCTCAGCCTCCTGAGTGTGGCATTCCTAAGTTTATATACCGTACCCATACGTTCCCTTAGTGTTCTGCCACTCTTCTCAACTTCCTGCGCCATGTACACCTGTCCGCAGTTTATATCTTCATTCCTGTTAAAATATTCTATTGGCTTCACAGTATTTCTTTATGTGGGTAATGAAACCGTTGGCTCTTAGCAAATGCCATGATGAACCATTCTTGTATATTCTCTCACACACACACACACACACACACACACACACACACACAGAATAAATATATAAGGAATCATCTGTTGATCTATGAACTTATACACTATTTTGGGCGATACTGCACCCAAATGTCTTAAATGTTAGTGTTCTTAACTGCTCTAAAATATAGATGATTGCCATATTTCTGCATATTACCACAAGGATACTTGTACTAACTTCTAAAACTAATTTTTGTTGCTTTGAGAAGAAAGCTGACGTCTTTCTTCATCTTAAGCCTTTAACTTGCACATCCTTCCTGATGAATACTGCATCTCTGTATATTGTGGAAAGTTTCTTGTGCAAGTTATTCCCTCTGTTCTATCGGTAGCTTCACATTTAAGAGTAGCACCTGCATTTTCCTGTGAGTATCTATTTAAAATATTTGTTCCAAATATCTTGATTTATAGAACTTTGCTGTATTCATCACAAAAGTTTGACTACTGAGCAAATATGCTCATCACCTATCATGTAACTTGTAAAAGTCTCTCTGAAACTTTTTTCAGAATAAATATGTTCAATTTTTATTAGATATAGTTCTTTACCTTTAGAATGATATTCCCCTTCCCGGTTTCTGTCCATAAGCTATCCCCTCCCTCTATCTCCAACCTGGTATTTTACTTTCCCCTCCCCTTACTGTCCTATGTTCCCTACACTACAGGATTCAGCTTATACTTGAACTAAGGGCTTCCCCTTCACTGGTGCTAACACAAGTAATCAAGATCAACAGCATTTCTGTATCTTTTCTATCCCTGTGTCTCTGGATGTGAGTAGCTAATTTCATGGACTTCCTGAGGTTTCTCTTTCCTTTCAAATATCACCGTCAGGTATCTGAAATTGAACTTTAGCCTTCAAACACACAATCCTCCACAAAAAATAAAGTATCTTCTTTCACTTACTAGCTCTTCATTCACTTGGTTTATGTCTCAAAAGATTATTAAATAATAAAAATGATATTCCCCTAGACTTTGAAAACAGAATAATACGACCTTTGACCTTAGCTATGTGTCTTCTTGCACTATCATGTGCCAGCTTTAACATGGCTGGATCAATCATGGGAAGGCATCAAAATGAGCAAGAGCTAGCTGAGGAAGGAAAATACTCTTGGCACAAGCCCCCAAGAATATGAGAGCACAATGCAGAAAGCGGGCTCACTAACAGTCAGAGCTGCACAGAATGGAAGATTAACAGTCACAGACCCTACCAGACAGGCTGCCAGGCCCATTTTTCCTGAGACAGAAATGATGCGTTCCTCAAACCTGGCGGCTTCATCTCGAGCAGCGCGGCCTTCAGCGCCCCGCGTGAGCAATGCGCCCTGGGGTTAAATCATCAACGATACAGGAACTAGCACAGCCTCCCCAGAAGGGCACTGAAGGACATGTGAAGCCCTGGAGAGGTGTAACCAAGTTACCATTCTCAACTAATTTCAACCTTTCAGGCCGTCTTCCTAACTTTCTGAATTCAGGCTGTGCACATCCCTGGACCTTGGTGGTCTGTACAAAAAATAAACAGTGTTTCCTCAATTTATGCTTACAAATGACTCAGAAGATGGCTTTTATGGGTGTGGAGACAGCACTGATAAGGTTTTGTAGCAGTTGAACTGGTGAGGGACAGAATCCCTTGCTGGCTCTAGGATTTTAACTAAACCCTCCCTTTACAATGTCACTCAAGAGATCATACGTATTACAACCTACAATTGGTTACATTTCGATACCTTATCCTTGGTATGACCTAGAAACTTCAATAGAGTGAGCTGTCACAGTTCTGCCTCCCTATTTGCAAAGCACCATAATACAGAGCGAAACAGTCCCCAGAATTTTTAAAGTACCAGCCTTTGAGGTGGCTTTCCCGCTTACCCAGTGACATGTGTCTGGGATGCTGCCCTCATCTGTGCCATACAGCTTAAACGATTGGACTCAAAGTAATTAAATGCTCTGTTCAAGTGTTTTTCAAAGCATATATTGGGTATTCCAGCCTTTCAGAAAACACTTACTGACTAGTTTTTAAAATTCATCACCCTGCTCAATATTCCTTCGATTTACTCAATAACTTGGAGATTTTTAGAGGAAAAAAAGAAAGAAGAAAAATACTCAGGCTTTTTCCCCAGAGCCACATTTTCTCAGTGCTGATGACACAATACTATTTTATGCGTGTTACCTGTTCTAGAAATCGGTGTCTGTCAAAAAATGCCTCCTTATCTCTCCTGTTCATTAAGCTTACTGCCAAGTTCTGGGTTACTTTCAAAACATCAGAGACTGTATTTTTTTGACTGAAATTATAAGTTAAAATCTAGGCCTAAGTTTTCGAGGAGATATAATATTTTGTTCTGAAATCTGACAGCCCCCTTCTTCCTCTATCGACATGAAATAAGATTAGGAAGCGAAGCTTCATTGCAGAACCGCAGTAGAAATTATTTTCAAACTCTGACTTAAAAGACACAGGAAGATGAAAAAGGCCAAGCAGCCTAGCTGTCAAGTGAGCCCAAGTCCATGAGCCCAATAACACTAAAGACAAGGCTACAGCCCTGAGGAATGTCACTCAAAGTTAACCTCTGACATTGAATACTTGTACACTTGTGCATGCATACACATACCGCTTACCTGAACATGCACATACTATACAGATAGCAAGTAACACTGTGTGGTACTGAGCTTTAGTTCACCAGCAAGCTTGCTATTCCCCATGTCAGCCCTAGTTCAAAATTTCTCTCCTTTCAGATAACACACAGCATAACACGAATGCTCTTAAAACAGCCTGCTAAGCTGGCAGTCACTAAAGTTGTGCGTAATATCTAATTCTGAAGCATAAGCTGAAAAGCTGAAACTCCATCATAAACTAGAAGCCTTTGTCTTTATTATTCATTGGGCCATCTTTCTTTCCTGAGGAAACAATACAATA